>NW_026542595.1:199253897-199764417 GCF_028750875.1 Macrosteles quadrilineatus
TTGGATTGTGGTCGAGTTTTGACCACTGGACGACATCAATTCTTATATTAAAGTACTTAACTCATTTAGGTACTTCAATAATACCTAAATGATAAATACCTTCTATTTAACTCAAATAAAACAATCTGGTATTAGGTATAGATGTATTTACTCAAAAACCTATTTCTATGATAATTTAGTCACGAAATCCAAATGTTTAGACCTATCTATAGATTATATCCGCTTGTTTGGATCATACAAGTCTAGATAGTATTTTTAAAATTTTAAATATGGTATTTTTTTATTAAACCCATTATGCACTACAGACATTTTGCGTACAATTTACTTTGCTAACATACACTCTCATATTTGTTACGGAATAAAGATTTATGAGGGAACAAGTAATTGTAACTATAATCAAATTTTATATTTACAAATGAATGCTACAAGATGAAACCTTAACCTGGATTAATACTGTTTAAATTTTTTCCGAAAATAGGAGATGAAAAATAGTGGAAAAAAAAGGCACTACGACTTATTTGCGTTGTGCACCACGAATATTATGTAGAAAAAATTTCGAAATTTCGTACATACAGCTTAAGAAGTTAAGACTAAATATTTTTCATAGTTTAGAAATTTTAAAACGTGAACTAATACTGTATTTCCTTAATATTGTTGTTGGAAGACGGCAATTGCTAAAATACTGTGCGCGTAAACTAATTCATTCACCTCATGGTGGTCATCTAAGTCGATTATTGGACAAACTAAAAGTCTTACGAAAAAATGTTTGGAACAAAAATTGAAGAACATCTTATTATCTATACTTTTCTCGCTGAAAGTTTTCATCTGACCAAAAAATAAAAAAAATCCTCGCTCACTTACTTTTTCATGTTTACATTGAACAACCTTTTCATATTTTCCATTATTAAACATTAATCATCTGCACGAACTAAATTGTATTTATATAGTATTAAACATCAGTTTACGCAGAATTTAAATATGTAAATTTCATCCTCTCACTATTTGTATTACAATTTAGACGAACGTGCAAAGCGACAGGGAACGCACCAAACTTCGAATAATCTCGCCAACATCGGAAACTCTCTTCCAGCATGTGTGTGTGTAATGGGTGCGTGTGTGCGCGTACGTTATCGCTTCCTGCACAGACTGTACCCATTGTCACTTGGAGTTATGAAACTTGGTGTTATGAACCCTTGGAGTTTTGAAACTTGGACTTGTGGTCCTTGCAAATCTGTACGTTTGGAGTTATGAAATTTTGTATTTTAATTTACTTGGTTTTATTTTAACTTGGACTTATGAATCTTGGAGTTATGAACGCTTGGAGTTATGAAACTTGGTCTTATGATATTTTGGTTTTAATTTACTTGGACATAATTTTACTTGGAGTTATGAAATGTTGTATTTAAAAGTACTTGGAGTTATGAAAACTTGGAGTTATGAACCTCACCCTGTTCTATCTTAATAGAATTTTTAATGTAATAACTGTCGATAGTTGATGGTCTATATAGAATATATTGCAACAATATACTGATTAAAACATTCAGTAGTAGCTGTGTACATAAACATTTGATTTGTTTTTTTTTTTATTCAAGACATGTATTAGAAGCAGCCAAAGTGAATTTATATCCAATCGTTGTCAGTGGTAACTCAATTTAGTAGTCTGACGTAACTTTAAGTTTTTCGGAATTTCTGGTTATTTTTTCTTTAAACAGTTAACCCAAATCTTTTAAGCTTAACTTTTCTCCTATAAATTCTTACCAGCTATAGACGTAGTAAATACAGAAAAGAATATCAATATTTTAAATTTATAACAACCTTTTAAAATTACAGTATACAATATAATTATATGATTATATTATAAAATTGTATTTTAGTAATTTGTTTATCTTTATTGTCTACCAAAACCATATATTGCGTATTTTATACGATTTAGGCTATATTTTGAATTGCAAAGCTTAATACAGGATATGGGCATCCAGGTAACTTTTGTTTTAAAACTTCACCAGCGGAACTACTGAACCGTTATATATGTAACTCAGTTACAGAAAGGTCGACAAAGTTATAACGTAATATAAAGAGGTCACTGTTTGTTTTAGTTTATTTGCTTTTTTACCTTCTTTCCTAAATCATTCATATACATATGTATACTATATCATCAAACAGGTAACAAACTTTAGGGATTAAGAATTGAATTATATTTAAATGTTAATTTTTACTTGTCATTATCGAATGATGCAAATAACTCCACTAAAGGTATATAAAATGATGTACATTTTGTTCAATAATTGCAATTATTTTTTGCAGTTCATTATATATGAAGATAGTAACTTTTATTTATATTGCAATGTATTTAACAATAATTTACCTATTGTTGGTATAATTTATTTGTATTCTAAATTATATTTATCCTTTACTATTACATATGATATATTAATCTTAACAAGACTCATTTGTTTATTTAACGAATCCCTAACACAAGTAATGGTATAGGATTGACTGTACGGCCCTAATACACTCAGACTTCTAATGATAGCAATATGTTACTTACTCACGCTCGTATTTCAATCGAAGTCCCTTTGTTGTGCGATACTTGTCCCTAACCAAATAAGCGTTTTGTACTTCATAGAGTACAGAAAAACAATATAAAATAGACAACTATATTGTAATTTGCTATTCGTGACATGACAAGTGACAATCATCAACTTAATTATAAAATAACTACTAAGATTACTTTTTTATTAGTGTGCTATAGGTTGAAATAGGTTAGATCTTTTGAGTTAATTAAATGTTTTTGAACTGTGAATGGATTTGGTTATTAAAATATTTCATTTTCAGGATCCATTCAAGCAACCTGAATGTTATTAAATATGACTAACATAAGCAAATCTTCTTTTATAAACAACTCCTTGTGTGTTTGTTTATACGAATAGTTATTATGTATTATACCATTATTATAATTCAATGTGAATACAGGAATATGTTTCTAGTGTACTTACGTATTGAGATGTTCAATAAGGCTGTGTATTATATTCATACTTTAAACATGTAAGGTTGGTTTGATAAAAAACAAACCGTATTTCTTTAGTTCATGTTAATATCTGGTGTTTTAAGGCTATCTAGCTAAATACATCACAATTTTAAGTAGTTTTAACAATATATTTATTAAAATCATACTCATTCGCGTTGAAGACAAACGCAAGCTTAATTTATTCTCATTATTCGTATAGTCCCCACTTGGTCTAATACAACATGAATGAAGAAATAGATAATGTGTTTTCCAAAATAAAAAAGTGTAGATAATTATTAGTTAATGGAGACTATATGACCAGTAGAGTTAAAGATTTTTGGCAAATTGCAAAGTAACAATAACACTAAAACAAATGTTTTGTTGTACGTACAACCGCAAATCTTTTATTTAATTTAACAACAGATTTCTAAATACAGCCATTTATTACTCCAGTGCAAAATATTTGCCATGTACTCAAATTTAAAACCATCTTAAATGCCTAAAACTCAATCTCTCATTGGTTGTATCACATATTACTAATGCGAATGGAACTTCGCGACGGGAAAGGATAATAGACACACTTATCGTACTATTAACTCAAAAGATAAAAGCCTTCATTCATAACAGGAAACAACAGAGATTTGCTGATTGACCCATACAAAGCAACAGATGGGTACATAGCAACAAATTACTGTAATAGCTGCGAGCCCCACCCTGTAGGTATGATAATAGCCATCTCACCCTCACTACCTGCAAAGTACTGGGATTCTAAAATACCTGCGTATTTACTTCAATGTCTTCATAATTTTACTTCTTCAGGATGTGTTAATATTGCCTTCTACTTTAGGTATCATATGCATGACACAAATTCAATCGCAATTTTAATATTCGTTATTGTTCAATTGTTCATACTGTATATGATCAAAAGCGGGTGCATTTTTTTTGTTTTGTTTTTTTATTGTGTGATAGTCTATAGGACAAATCAAAGCATGTGACGATGTCAAAGTTATTAACACAAACTATGGAAGAGCCCTTAACCCAGTTTAGTCCTCAACGACAATTAACTTAGCTACAACTTTTTCTCTAAAGTGAGTAGGATTTTTTTAGTCGCGTTTATGATTGAGATTCCTTTAGCGGACATTTTACATTAATTATATACATTGTAGTGTACAACCTACAGGTACAACGAAAAAAACTAACATAGACTTTATATATATTTATATATTAATAAGGGATTAATTTGGCAGATTTTTTTAAAAATACAGTGCATAAAGATATTGTAGATAATGTAATTAAATACAGGTAATGTAGTATTGCTATAAATTTCAAGAAAATATATGTTTTATAAAACCATCATAACCATCATTTTGGAGCTGATTACGCAAATCGACACTGGTATTAGGGACAGAACTCAACGATTCATTAAAACTTAAATTGGCCTCAAGACTTTCTCCGCAGTTTATAACTTTGTTCCAATTGTGTCTGTGTCATTTAAGTATCTAATAATAGGATGTCTCGTAAAAAACGGACAATAACCATTTATACTGAAACCGGGATAAAGGAATCAGAGGCTTAAAACTACCATTTTAGTATTTTGAACGTGAATATTATATAAATCCTAATTTCCATTTGAATAAAGATAGTAAAAACGTGAATTGCTATCTCCTTTTTGGCCACAAAGTTGAGTTCCTGAGTTTGGAATTATTTTGCATCACGCAATCCAACTCTAATAATAAGTTGTTTTTTTAAATAGTAAAATAATAGAAAATAAAATCCAACAATATTAATTACATTTAAACCGCTTTTGAACGTATAATAGACTGTTATATTTTAAAGTTTCCTCACCAAAAGGTAACCTTGCAATGACGATAAGAAGAGAACGTTAAGGCGATTGCATCTACCACCGAGACCTAAAGAGTTTCGAATGACCGCTGGAGAATAGTGTTATTGTTCCCTTCTCCTTTGTATTCCTCTCTCTCGGTGAAAATAGAATTCCCTTCAACTCATATAAACTACTAACATTACCTTTTCTCCGATCAGTTCAAAAGATATCGGTAATAGAATTTCATTTGTATACCTTTGTTAGGCTGCACTTTACTTTAGGTCCTACACTCATTCGAATGAAAATATCGATTATTCAATTGTTTCATTCGATATATCGTTTAGTAAGTTAGGTTAGGTTAACCTTACTTAACTAACCAAACGATATATCGAATGAAAAAATCGATTAATCGATATATCGATCGATATTTTTATTCGAATGAGTGTAGGACCTAAAGTAAAGTGCAGCCGGAATTTAATTCGGAGTTTTCTACAAGTTTCGACAATCCCTTAACACAAGTAATGGTTTATAATCCACTGGACAGTCCAAATCCACTTAAGCCACTTATGTTACTTAGTGACGCTCTTATTTAAATCGTAGTCATCCTTCTTTACGATATACATTCTTAAACCCTAATCGATAACTCTAGGTTTATTTGGATTTGAAAATTTATTTCAACCAAAAATATGCTGCCTCTTTTACAAGGGTTATTTATTCCATTAAAACCAATCCATGCAACCTTAGTATGACACTAGAAAACTGATAATGTATTAATAGGAATGTGTATCAAACATTAAAAATTTGTTTCTATCTTCACATTTATACATCATTAGCTCTAATTATGAGTTCACTACATGAATATCGTATGAAGTGTTTTAAAGTATTGAGAAGAACAAATGTTCTATATTTCTTTGACTCCAAATATGTTTTGTGTTTTATTAGATTAGTTAGAAAATAGTTTGTCTTAGAGGCAGCTATAACTTAAATCTGTTTATAAGGTTTTAGTACGCAAACTGTTATACAGTACCACATTAATCAATGTGAACTAAATGGTTTAAAAGTTAAGTAACTTCGAAGTTTTACTATCAGTTATTAATAGTTTTAATTTTGTTATTTGTTATAATTTGTAGATAAAAGAATAAAATAAAAGAGTGCAAAATGAAATCAAACATTTGGTAATTTAATTTGATTTGTAATTTTAATAATTTATTTTAAGAAAAAGAAACACCCAGCTTGTGTAAAACACTTATAATGATTATTTGAAGTTTTTTTATGCTTAAAAACCTTTCCAGCATGGAACAAACGTTTCTTCATAATCGAATTAACGTAAAAATGGGTTCGACGAAAGTACACATTGGTATTAGAGTTGGACCTTTGGGAGACATTAAAACTTTAATTACCCTCAGGACATCCTGTGAAACTCACTAACTTTGTTTCAATAGTTCCTGTGTCATTACTGTAACTAATAATGAAAAGTTACTTTCCGCCCTAAGGATTTCATTTTAATGGCAAAGGCAAGAACATCCTTTAAGGAAGGCGTATTAACAATATTGTAATTTAAATATTCCTTATACATAAATATGATTTTGGTTGAATAAACAAAAATCATTATCTTTTTCTGAGTAAATCAAAACAAAATAGTTGTATCCAATTTGAAGGATTATATGTGATACAAAAATTGGGTGTATATCCAACTTTTTTTATTATATTTCCATCACGCTGAAGGCTCTCATAGTAAGACATAACAAAAAGTGGAACTACGTTCACTTTATCGGTGTAAGTATAAAATGTTTATTATATCTTAAGGTTCACCATGTTCCCATTTACAATGATTTCTTATGAAAACGTAACCTTGCATTAAGGATAAGGTGGGACTTTGAAGGCGATTGCATCCGCCGGGTCCTAAAGAGTTTCGAATGACCGCTGGAGAATAGTGTTAGGTTCACTTCTCCTTTGCATTCCACTCTCTAGGTGCAAATCGAATTCCGTTCAATTCGTATAAAAGACGAACATTAAATTTTTGTAATCAATTTCAAATAGCTTCCCTATAGTTACGTTTTACTTTTTTGATAGCTATGTATTGTGTATGTTGTAAAATATGAATAGGCCTAACCTAACCTAACCTAACCTAATAATGCTTTCTGTAGGTGAAAGATGTTGTGTTATCACGCTTTAGGGATATTGATAATTATTTGTCGGAGTAAAATAGACTCTGACCTTTTACTAGGCTAGAACAAAAGCTAGGTCTAAATTTAAATGCTCCTTCTTGAATTCGGCTTAGCAGTTGAAAATGGTCAGGATTTTCAAAGTTACATAAATAACTTTTATTGTTATGTTAAGAACGGTAAAAATACATGACAAAAGAATGCATGTATACATTTGTTACATTTACAAATTGGCGAGGAAAACAGGATAAGAAACAATATAAATGTAATGCAAGGTTTCTCTCAGCACTGTTTATTGTTTTAAACATATAGACCTGTCTCAGCTGATGATATAACAATGGAACAATAAAACAATGCAACAATGGAGGCCCGCATGATACAGCTGATTTATTGCAACGTCACACAAAACACAATATAGTAAATAAGACCATTGTAGGCCTAGTATATAATGCATAGTCTAGACATTTTTTCACTAGTTAACTTTGTATAGCAAATAGGGCACCAAGTTTGCGTTTTTATACTATCCTACAACATGTTTATTTATTTAAGGCACTTTAATAAAACAATTGGCAAAACTTGTTGTAGCTTAGGCTGTATCTTAGTAAAATTTTGTACCTGATAAATTACTTCTATTCATTACGATAAGTCTGTAATATATATAATGAACAATGTGATACAGTATATAAGCGACATCTTAACAAAGTATTTTACTAAAAAAATATACATAGTCTAACATAATAATATCAGTACGGTGAACGAGACGAACGAAA
This sequence comes from Macrosteles quadrilineatus, assembly GCF_028750875.1. NCBI lineage: Eukaryota > Metazoa > Arthropoda > Insecta > Hemiptera > Cicadellidae > Macrosteles > Macrosteles quadrilineatus. The sequence goes on from NW_026542595.1 coordinate 199,261,662, forward strand.
ATAGGCTACATTTATCTTTATGTTTTCTCACTTATAACAGCCAGACGCATTCGACAAAGAGGTTAAAATATTTTTTTCCAAATGGTTCCTGTTTTATGCATAATTCAATTTGGCCGAAGCATATTTATCGTAAATATAGAGGGTTTCATTAGCATACTAATAATGAAATTTTTGTTCTGGACTAGTGAAATAAGAATAGTTGCATGGATATATATTTCATAACAACTATTACCTTCAACTTATAAAATACTTTTTTCTATATTACTGCTTATCTGAAGCCACCGTGCCCCTTAACATGTGCAATGTAACTTAGGTGTACAATTTATCCTTCTTTAATATTTTAGTAGTTTATTACTTTCTAATTTTGATAATCAACCTCTTTAGTAACCCATAAAATATTTGCATCAACTTTCCTTTAGGACGTTAAACGTGAATTATACGAAAGCAAGCTATCAAAACAATCCTGTAGCCTACCCTCATGACACGGTGTTCAAACAGCTGATAATAAATTACCATCAAAGGTCAGCGTTACTGCTTTAAAGTACTCTTGACTAATTTAATTTAATTTAATTTGAACGTTAGGTATATGAGGACAATATGCAGTTAGAAGCATAGGGAGTTTTCTAAGCCACACGTTTTCCATACAGAATTTCTCTTATCACAGATGTCCCTGGCATTACTGGTTATTACAGCCTCTAATCTTCAAAGTTTAAAGTTTTCTTGCTAAAAGTAGCCCTAAATCAGTCTTTTTCTTAGCTATTCACAGTACAGTAAGGTTTAAAAAGGAAAATTAAAAAGACAATAACGTGCATATTAGTATTGTAAAGAATCATAAAACAAAGAAGTGATTTATGTAATATAATACCTTGTGTCTTATACTCTGTGGTTATGATCAATTCTAAACTTATCTTGAAATATAATTTTTTCTAAGCAGCAAGTATTTTGAGCAGTTCTTTCTCTACGTGGTCTACTAAAACTAAATGTTGAATAAGTTAACCATTTTAAGTCTCAAAGGTATAGTGTATAATAAATTAAATACACTTAGTAAGATCCTTAAAGAACAGTCTTACATAGTTTAATAATGCCTACCGAATGTTATAAATATGTATTTTAGTTGTATGTATTTAGTTTTAGGTAGGCTAAAAGGTATAATTAACGAAATTATTAATAGAAATTTTAACCGTTACTTTGTAAACGTAATCAACTTTAATATAAATTAAATATTATTAGTACAATATTTTTTTATTAAAATTAATTTGTTCATATATTGTCCTTGGAAAAAATGTAGAAGGAATGAGTAATATATTCTGTTATTTTTACCTACAATGTCTATAGCAGAGAATGAACAACCAGGTAACTTTTGTTTCAAAACTTCACAAAAACTACTGAACTGTTGTATCGTAACTCGGTTACTGAAAAGGTCGAAATTGTTGTAACGTAATATAACAAAGGTCGCAGTTAGTTTATTCTCTCTCATGTTCTTCCGTATTAGTCATGCTACTATTTTAAATATGGTTATATATAAACATATGGTAAACTGATAACAAACCTACACAGAAAGGACTTTAGTAAAGAGTACGATTTTTAATTTTCCGTCTTCGTTTTACTGGACGCTCATTTTGAACGCTCGATAAATTTAAGCCACATTTATTTTTCAATGAATTATCACTGAATTTTACCGTTATATATGAAGAATCAAGTATTTCAAATTTATTTTGACATCATAAGTAATCATATGCGTTTGAGATTATATTTAACATAAGTGACTGATGTATTGTTAATACTACAATGCATAATTTCCGCCATGCAGTAGCTAATACGCGAGCTGTAGTTCGGCAAAGCTAAATCTTTTTTTCGGATTAGATACCATCTTCTTTCAGATTCATTTTGGATGTCATGATAATCTGGCTTTAAAAGGAAATTGCAACAGAATTCCAGTGAAATGAGAGAGAAATCTCTTCCAGAGATTGGTGTTTGCGAAACATAATTATAAGCTTAGCGATGGCGGACTACAAAATGAATAGCCTACTTTGACTGACAAATCGGTAATAATCATTACCTGCATTTTGTATTGTTGTAATTTATAAAACTAGTTGCTCTGCCCGTGCTTCGCTACGGGGCGAGAATGCAGAAAAGAATAATTCGGGTTTACTTTGATAATATACTATGAGAAACAGTTACAACACACTTACCAGGAAACATATAGTCAGATGCTCAATCCTGCTTATTGATTATTTAAATTAAGATCTCTTAATGTATTACAGTAATATCATTTTATATAGTGTATAGCAATTAAAATATATGCAAAAGTATAATTCATTGACACACATGGCACCATAAATTCTCCTTGTAAACAAATTAAATTAAATAGCAGAACAGCACTTCTGACAACAGCTGTAGTTTCATAACAATGTTTGTTTCCCATGTTAATCTTATGGAGAAATACGAAACTTTAAAGGGCCCCAGGGCCTCACTCTCTAATTATTTCCCTAAACAGAAAGTTTCCTGCACAACTTCACGTTACGCTCTTTCCAATGACACCAAAAACATGTCAATCGGTTCAGTAGTTTCGGAGGAGTAATTGTCACAAAAATCCTGCTTGCGTATTAAATAAGTATAGATGTATTACATAAATTACAGTAGATAAATATCATATTACTAAGCTTGGTGTGTGTGATATTGTGCCCAATACAAATCTGCTTTATGCTTGCAACCCTTTTGACTTTAACAGAGTTTAATAAGGGTTCCCAATTAACGTCCTAGTCATAAGAAATCTAAATAAATTTCAAATACGTTAAGTTTTCTTATATTTTTCACTAAAACTCTCTGAGTACAAAATAATGTAGGTGCAAAAGTGTTTGTAAAACCTGATGGTTATAGAGCTATTTTTGTGATTGTGAAGTTTTGTGATTAATCTTAATGGTCACTGATAATCAGGTGGTAAAATAAATCCAGATGTTACTTTTTTTCTTTTGGAGAATAACTCTTTAACACTCGTTGCTATTTTTTTGAGGTCTTGAATGGGGTTAATTAAGTAATATTCCAAATAATTGACATATATTGTAAGGCGCATCTAGAATTGAATAACATTATACATTTTTGTAAATGTAATTAAAATGCTAATTATAATATACTGTACCTGTAATAACAAATTGAACGCAGATTAGATTAGATTTTTGTCTTAGCTCTATTTTTTGTCAGCAAGTAATTGTAATATTTGTTCGTAAAGTTACTAGGTTTTGAAAGAATTACGTTCCGAAAATTATTAAAAAGAATACAAAAACACTACCGTGCACGTATGGACTTTTCAACTATATTATCTTACCAATTAGATTTCAGATGGGATTCAATTTATAGATATGAGTCAAAAGGCGCACTTATTACTAACAGTTGACTGCAACAACTACTGGCTTATCAAGCTGGAGTTCTATTGAAGTGGGCTAGGGGATTCGCCCAGGGTCGAAGTCAATTGAATTTAAAACATGCGGGATGCGATTGGCCCCTGGCTTACTGTCAAAAGGCAAAGAACATTTTAAATAACAAACGTAATGTTAAAACAAATTATATAGTCTGAGTTAATTTTATAATGTTAAGAATATATTATTAACCATACACATCTAAATTACCATTTAAGTATAGTCATATTCTCGTTGAAAGACTTGTTGTTGAATTTTACCTTACCTTACCTATTAGGCCACTCAAACCTCAGAAGGTTTTTGTCCTCGCCAAAAATGCCTCACCATCTCTCTCTGTCTTGCATCCATTGTGCCTCTGCCCCCAATCTTCTCAAGTTATTTTCCACTTGGTCCTCCCAGTGAAGTCGTGGTCGTCCTAAGGGCCGCTTTTCTCTTGATAGTCTAACTTGTAGAGGATTAATTTTATTTATTAAAACTTAAATACTGCGGAATTCTTTCAATCTTAGAAATTAGATTTGGGTCTCGTAATCGTTCATACGATCTTAAAAGAAAACTTGTTGCACTTTCATTGGCTATGTTATAATAATTGGACATTGTTCGTTATTTTAACTATTTTTTATGTATATTGAAAATTAAAAAAGCATAAATTTTTACTGGAAAAAAATAGTTAAAATCATGATATTTATGTACATTATAACCTTTCTTGTCAGATTGTCAGCAATTGTAAAAAAATTTCTACGTGCATCTCTATGTATTGTGCAAGTATATTTTGTAAATTTAATCCATGCTTATAGTCATAATTCTTCCAATACATGTAATATATTCATAAATAATTATTAAAATATGAGTATACTTGTATACTTCTATTGATTGATTTTTGTTAGAGAAAAAAGCATACTCATCCTTCGAAAAGTTTTTAATACTACCTTTTCTGAGCTTATCGACGTAGTTTCCGGTATTACTGGTAATTGCTTCTTAAAGGCATTTAGCCCCAACCCTCAGATTAATCTGCTTTGCTGAAAATGGTTTAGAAAATCCTCAATAATATTAGATACACTTCTGACTGTCTTCCATACAATAAAGCCAAGGAAGTATGATAAACTAGTAACGTAGTTATACAGCTTTTGTACCAATACACCATTATCATATCAAATACTTTTTAAAAGCCTAAGCTCAGTATACTTGATATAAATATACTTTTTTATTTTATACTACACATCTAACTGATGAAGTGTATAAAGCTGTTTTGTAAAAAAAAAAATACATAAAGAATACGTAATTAACTAGAAACGAAACTTGATTTTACTTTCAAAAATTGTTATTATACAGATCATCATTTAATAAAAATATTGTTTAATAAATGATCCCATTGTTCACGAATGGCTCATTTAAGGGTGGTAATGATTATGTTATTTAACAAACATTGTTATATTTCAACTTACAAAGTTTTCAGGTAACTTTTGTTTCAAAACTTCACAAGGGAAACTACTGATCCGTTGTATCTGTAACTTAGTTATAGAAAAGGTCGACACGGTTGTAACGAAATTCTACAAAAGGTCACTCCCTTTACTACCTATTTAAAGTTTCTTTCAACGATACAAAGCTTTAACCATTATATAATTATACATCCTTAAAGTAGTTTCTTTGTGTCTAAGTCTCGATGCTATTTAGCATTATCATTCATCTTTTAGCTTAACTGAGTTCACCCATCATAAATAATATAAACCATTGTTTTGAATTAAAATATGTAAACAAACCATGCAAGATACAATAGTAACATTCAAAATAATTCGTTTTTATAAAAGGTCGTCTTTCTATGAAACGAAATACGAAAAAAATCTCACACAAAATTATTTTTACTAGGCCTAATTCGTAGCTATTCATAAATATCAGTAAAATTATTTGTCAATGCAAAAACTCAAATAATTGTTTATCTACGTATATTATTCATTTTTTCATAAACAAAATAAGGAAGGTGACCAAAACTGTATTTGTAATTAGACTTACATTTGTTTGTTGAAACACATTTGTTTTATAATTTTTCTGTCAGTTTCGAGGATTTGATAACAAAATCCAATTTAGAAATCATTCCTCAAAGCTAAGGCCTATTATTTACTCTATCCTTGCAAAGTCATAACACATTAAATCAAAACAGTTGATTAAAACAGACGGATGATTCTTTGTTGTCATGACTTCAATTAATTGCTTTCAATAATAAAGCATTCAACAGATGTAATGACTTGTTTGAAAACAAAACTCTATTCAGCATTTCAAATGAAGTTTTTTGAGGCAGATTTTTACATGTTGTTTTAAAAGTAGGACTTTACATCAGTTAAACTCTCATGATGCTAGTTGAAATGTCATTGACTAAGTCATTTTATCCCAAAAGTATCTACCCAAAAGTAAAAAATTCTTTTGAACAGATATGTAAAAAAATATCCAGGGTTAGTTATTGGGATTAGATTTTATCTGGAAAATAATTAATTTTGTTTCTGGCGAATACTTTATTATGGTATTCTGGAATCATATATAACATGCGGTCTCCTCTTATGGAGGCATTCCTTAGAAACAAAAGACATTTAAATGAAAGCAATTCGCAATAGGTGTAGGAATGGCCTTGTGGATCACATTTGTCCGTTGTTTGTTAGACTTTAGCAACTCTCTGTTGTAAATTTGTACAGTCTTTGTTAAAAATAAACCTACAAGAATTTTTCACAAGAGATAGCAATACCCAAACCACAACACAAGAGGGAAGGTGAGACTTGATATCCCAATGCACAAATTAGCCAAAACCGGGTTATCTCACAAAATTAACTAAATTTTACATTTTAATAAACTTTCTTCATATGCTAGAACCACACCAGTAAATGTTTTCAAAAAGAAATTCACGATTAACTATTAAAAATTACGTTTTATTGGTTAACTGGGTTTTTGGACTGTCCTGTGATCCTAGATGAATTTGTCGTTAGAATTCGCAAAAATGTTTTTTTTTTCAGGCGTAGGCCTATTACACAGGTTTATGATTGTCATATGGGTGGACTTTTTTTTCTTGAGTATTATGATACATTTATATATATTGTATGACGCGAGAACAGGCTGGTGTAGTGGTTAGAGCGCGGGATTTAAGTCCCTGAGGTCCCGGGTTCAAATCCCGCCAAGTCACTAATGGATTTTATCTAAGTGATAATGCAGCAACCCCTAGGTCTAGCCAGAAGTAATGCGAAAAACAATCCCGGGCTCGTGCCTAGCATTCAAGGACAAAAAAAAGTGTGCCGAAGCCTATTTCATGTAATGGAATATGATCAATGTCTAATAAAAATGTTTCATTCCTGATTGCTGATAAACATACTTATTTTTAAGCAACTTTCATTAATGGTTGTTTAAGGTTAACGCCCTTATAATCACTAATTGTTTTTTAGCAAACTCTAATAGAATAAGAAAATAAGGGTTGAGGCTATCTTTAAGATAAGGTTCATACAAATCGATTAAATACATTTTTTTTTCCAGTTTAGGTTTGAATTTTAAACATAACAAGTTAGATGTTTTATATTTTATTTTCATTTTTCGGATATTAAAAACATGTATTAAATGTATTTGAAGAAACAAAGCAAACTCATGATGAAGAAAAGGTATTTGTGAATAAATAATTTCCACTTGGCCTATACTAAACTATATCTTGTATGGCATTGGTAACTTGTTGGCTTAGTCAGCAGCGCAATGGACTACGATGGGGCTATATGGTATTCAAGTTTTCTATAGCCCCACTACAAAACTACGGGAACTATGTCATTATTCTTATTATTGTACTAAATATGTTTAAGATAATGTATAGTGAGTATTAATTAATTAATACCTGTAGATAATTTCTAGAAATGTTTACAATAATTAATAAACTTTTGTTTTTCAGGATGTGAAAGCCCAGTGACGTGTAAGTGTTATAAATGTATGTTGTCTTAGTTAACTCTTTAGGTTAAACAATAATGTGGAAAATATATATATAAGTTTTTAAATTGTTACCTTTTTAAAACAAATGCTCTTAGTAATATTAATAATTATTTTTTTTAAATTTTGTATTAGGTCAATAATTGAGATAAATAATTTTAAGACTCACTTTAGGTTTATGAGTATACTGTACTTAGGTTTCCTTTCACCCAACTTAGGATTTCTTATGTTACTTTTATTTTATTTACATGCCAACGGCTTGAGCTAATAGAAGTAGGCGTTTAATAGTAAAAAGGCTTTCGTGGGTCGTATGGGGGATCTCAAAAACTCTAAGACAAAATAAATAACCATATGAATGTAATTTTTCTGCTTCATGCGCATTTCGACATAAGAGCAGTATCTATTTTCGTATTAACGATAGCGAATCTGCATTCAAAGGGAATTCAATACGAAAATCCAGTTAAAACAGAGAGAAAACTCATCCAGAGATTGGCGTTTACAAAACACAATTAAAAGCTTGGCGATGGCGGGTACGAAATGAACCGTCTGTATTGACTGGCAAATGGGCAATAATGAAAATTGTTCTTCGTTTTTGCGTCTGGAACGTATTTATTTTCCAAAGGCTCGTCTTTATAAATGTACACTGTCACTAGGCTGAAAACATATTAAACATTTGATTGGGTTTTATTGTTTAAGATCACCTTTAACAACTAGTATGTGTTTTGTGTGATTTTCTGGTTGAAATCCATAACCTACGATTTATAACTTTTTTTCAAATCATCCTACTAACATTACATTACAAAACGAGTACAGTATTATGAGATTGGCATCAGGTGTGTATCAATATGGGTGTGGTTTTGTAATAAACAAAGTATATAGTTTATACTGTCAACTACCTATTTCATCAGTTTAATAGTTCGTTTTTGAAACCTTGTGGTATGTCAGTGAGGGGTAATATTGGGTAGATTTAGATATATAAATATGGATAGCTTTGATAAAAATACATGTGAATGGTCAAGAAATAAACATAATGCAAACAGAAAGCCTGAAATATAAAGCAAAAACAGTACAAAAGTAACAATAATTAAAAATTTGTGTAAATACCTGCTTCTTGTAATCCAAATTGTTGCTGTTATGACGCAACTAGTTTCGACTTATCACGAAGTCATCTTCGGGCATCCAGGGGATGTCAATTCACTTCATCAGAAGGTCGTCAATACACACATACGTTCATACACGAACATAGTCACGGTTACGAACAAAAACACAGACACGAACATTGAAACGAAAAAAGTACGATTTAACGAGTAAAAGCTAAAAATGGTAACACCGGTGAGGATTATGCGTCACGGCCGGATGGATGTAGCGTCTAGAGTCTAGTTTCAATGTTCGTGTCTGTGTTTTTGTTCGTAACCGTGACCATGTTCGTGTATGAACGTATGTGTGTATTGACGTGAATTGACATCCCCTGGACGCCCGAAGATGACTTCGTGATAAGTCGAAACTAGTTGCGTCATAACAGCAACAATTTGGATTACAAGATTCAGGTATTTACACCAATTTTTATATTCAACGTAATCCGGAGGCTAACATCAACAATGTAACAATAATTACGAATGAACAATAAAGGTGTTAATCTTTTTGATAATCGACTTTACCACTTTGGTGTGGAAAGTTTTCACTGTTGCATTGTTTAACTTTGTTTTGAGTGCGGCTACTTCCTCATTTACATCAAAGTTTATGGTAAATTTATTCTTATGGTTATACACATAATTTTGTTCATATCAAAAATATATAACGTCAAAGCAAGCAGGGGTGGAGGCCTACAATGGAAAAATGCACCATTTGACTTTGGTTTCCCTATTTATGCGCTGTATTTTATATCTGAAAATAATATTGATCCAAATATTAAAACTGTTAGTAACAGAGGGTTTCGGACGGTTTAAGATCCATTAATGTATTATAATAAACAATATACAGGGTTACAAAAAAGTCTAAAAATGGCTTAATAACGTTTTAACTAAATCCGTTTGAAAATTCAAACCTTTCACATCAACTTACATGTATAAAAACTACTTTTTCCAAACATTTTAATTTTTTACCTCTACCAGGGGACGACCTATGAGGAGTAGGTACATAATCTTTAATGTAATCATAGGTTGATGTTGATATGCACATCATTTGAAAGGTTGGTCAAGTGGAGTTCATTGCCGGAAACCGCGTCTCAAAAGGTTCATCCTTTACAAAATGGCGGCAGTCCAAAGTTCTTGCGGAATATACCTGCACAGGCCTTAGTAATGGTAAATACTCGTAGTCAACATTAGCCAGGACATCTGAAACCCGGTTAAATTTGTTTTGAAGATTGAATAAACTTAGTCTATGAGCTAGTTGACTTTAAAATACAATTTCAGCTCTCAAGCTAATGTTTAATACGAGTATTTACCAATCCTAAGGCCTGTGCAGGTATATTCCACAAGAACTTTGAATAGCCGCCATTTTGTAACGGATGAACCTTTTGAGACGCGGTTTCCGGCAATGAACTCCACTTGACCAGACCTTTCAAATGATGTGCACATCAACCTATGCTTACCTTAAAGATTATGTACATACTCCTCATGGGCCGTCCCCTGGTAGAGGTAAAAAAATGAAAATTCTTGGAAAAAGTAGTTTTTATACATGTGAAAGGTTTGAATTTTCAAACGGATTATGTTAAAAAGTTATTAAGCCGTTTAAAGACTTTTTTGTCAACCTTTATAGGTTTGTACAATTAATGTAGCTTGTCAACTTCCTGACGACCACGTTTCGATAAACTGTAGTTTTCTCAAACTAAAGTTTCAACACACAAGAAGCGTGTAACCCTTTCTTTTGAGACACTAAGAAGACTAATTACCAGGCGGACACGAAGCTTTGCATTGTTTCATCTCGACAAAGCATGAGATGATTACCGTAGCCAAGTATGATAGATGGGTGTGGCTGGTGAGATGACTGTGGCTCAGGTCATGGCCGGACTTGTCCTGTCTCCTACGACTATATTGTCCTCCTACACTCCTTGGTACGTCCTTGCTCATGAGGACAATCCGATGTGCACCAAGATTTATGGGCAAAGATTACCTAGTATCTGATTAATTAGTGGCACTGGTTAAAGATACATAGTTGGTAAACGTGTTGACAGGTCATTGCACTATTTATAAACCACACTCATCCATTTTCAGCTTACGGTGTGAAACTTCTGGGGTACTGTGGTCCTAATAGATTAATTAGTTAATCTTTTTAGAGCTCAGTTCCTCATAGATGCATTTATGTTGAGTTCTAGTATCCTCTCACAAACCATTATTATTTGCAATTAAGCTGGATTTAAAATAGCATAACATTAACATTCAATACAATGCATGAATTTGGGCCAAATGTTTGGAAATAAAAGATTATAATTCGTCGATTAACTTTGCAAAATAACACTTTCATAACAACATTAAATATAAGGGAAATAGGTGGTTTACTTTTTTGGGTTATAAAAAAATAATAAATGGATTTTAGAATGCTTGTGAATCACATGTTATTCCTTTGTAGCAACAGTAAGTTTTGAATAATTTCTATGAACGTATAATTTATATGTTTTATGTGTTTGTTCTATGTATATGTGTAAATATAACTGTAAATTGATTGTATGAAACTATGGTAAAAGTTAGTGTAATACGTCCATTTCTCGGGGAAAAAATTACCAACTTCAAGCTATGGTGTACTTAATAATTTATTTTTATTCACAGGCCTATTTTTTTTTTAGCTACAAATATTTTGTAAGAAGCCAATGATGAAAGTTCAAGATCTTTCCATAAAGGTTTAACACCAAAAGATTGTAGTAGCATTATATCGAAGTAGCTTGGGGGCTTATCGTAATGGGGCTCTAACAGCTGATAACAATAACTGCAAGAGGTTAACGTTACTGCTCTGGGGGATAAGCTGTTAATCTTTACAAGTATGTGCCGATATATTTTTATAAGGATTGGGACAAGCTTTCTCTAAGCAAAGATTTTTTTTATTTTGTAAAATCAAGAGAAAATACTTTCAATCAAATTTTACTCAATGAGCCCGGTTTGCTTTAAAAATTATTTTTACCTTAAATATGCCTAATCGTGATCAACGCATTCTTCAAAGTTGAAAAACACAACAACAGCTGTTTCGTTATACATTCCTTACCGCCATTAGCTTTACGTGAATCAATGTGACTTGAGCAAGGCATTTGATTGCGTCTCACATGACATTCTGCTTGCCAAATTAAATAAATATGGGGTGCGTGGTGCAGTTTACGACACCTTTGTGACATATTTGGAGAACCGACAGCAGGTCGTCTCGATAGCTGGAGCTAAGTCCCGAGCTCTCAATGTTCCTCACGGGGTGCCTCAGGGATCGGTTGTGGGCCCTGTCCTCTTTCTGATAGCCATAAACGATCTTGAGCTAAGTGGCAATGCACTCAGGTTTCCTGATGACACTACCCTAATTTCTGTTGGTAACAATCCAGGAACTGCCTCAGAAAGAGCTGAAGTGATGTTTAGGGCAGCAAAGGACTGGTTTGAGACAAACAAATTAAAACTAAACCAAGACAAGACACAAAAAATCCTGTGCTCACTTAATTCAAACTTGGCTCAGGACGTTGTCAAGGTAAATCTGCTAGGCTTTACGATTGACCCAAAGCTGAGTTGGAAAGACCATGTGGATAACGTGGCTAAGAGGTTGTCGAGAGTAACACATCTTCTCAGGAAGTTAACGAGACTAGTTGATAAAGCTTACCTAGTTGTGGTCTACCACGCTTTATTCCACAGCCACGTTACTTACGGTCTCCAGCTATGGGGTCATGCAGCTAATGTCTCCAGAATCCTAAAGCAGCAGAAGAAAGCTCTGAGAATTATGACTGGCAGCGGGCGACAGGAGCACTGCAAGCCTATATTCGCTGACTTGGGCATACTCACCATTCATAGTAACTACATCCTTCAATGTGTCAGCTACGTACACTCCAATGTAAATACCTTTACCACCAGACAGCAGGTGCATGCGCATAACACCAGACGCAAAAATCACATTGACGTACCCTATTGTAGGCTCAGCAGGACAAAAGACGCTTTCCCTGTCATGGCCCTCAGACTGACCAATAAGTTGCCGGTTGCAGTAAGGGATTTAAACCACAATCAGTTTCAAGCAAGGTTAAAGTGTTGGCTAAAAGCTAGGCCGTATTACTCACTCAAGGAATTCTTTGAGGACGACCTTACAGGACTCTAAATCTACCGCCATAAAGTTTTTTAAGTTCTTTTGGTCTAATGACCATACGAAAGTCTGTATATACTGTAAATAGTTTTTGTAAATATTGACGCAGCCTATCCAGCTTATGCTGGTATCAAGCCAAGGAGGAGGTAATAAGGTAATAGGTAATGATTGGTTGTTCTATGTAAGCGGTCTGGAGATATTAGTACAGGTTCTTTGGTGTTCACCTGTTTTACAAATTATCACATAAAGTCATTGAATCCACATAGTGTTACCATAAAAACAGTCATAGTTCACTAGTTTCATCCAATTCATATTTGAATTGCCTTTAATGTAAATTGTTAGCGAGTCTGTTGTTTTATTATTCCAGTATATTGCTTTCAAAGATACGAGTTGTAGCAATAAGACTATCTTTGATACAAAATGTAAGACTTCCACGTTAACCACTACTACAAACTGGGTTTTTTAGACACGACCACGTCAGTCAAAAACTTTTTATGAAGTGATCTCGTTTAGATATGTTACTAGAAGGATACCTAATGCAGTATAATACTGTACTGCCATAATGCTACAAATATCTCTTACTCACGCAGTTCTTGTCAGGTCACGGCTATTTTCAGTCGTACCTGCACTTGATGGCCAAAACGAATTCACCTGACTGCATTTACTGCCCATGCATTCCCGACGACGCGGAACACACTTTTTTCCGCTGTCCACAATGGGATATGCTTCGCCAGGAGGTCATTCAACATCTTGGGGTGCTTTCTATTGAATCGATTTGTGAGACCTTGATGAAGGGTGAGGACAACTGGGACTGCTGGTCGCACTTTGTCCGGAAAAGTCGCACTTCAAGCTAAAAAGAACGATCTAGATCGGATCACAGTCTAGATTTTACAAGAAATAAACGGCTAGACACGGCGTAAGCCCCTCGGGCGTAGGCAAACTCGGCCTAGTTCTGTTGAAGTGCGACAAGTGTTCCCAGGCTAGTGTCCAAAGAGTAGAGGAGGTTTTTAGTGGGTAGTCTCTGGGCCCTAAGCCCGTTGGAGTCCCACACTACAGGCTAGCACCCTGTGTGCATAAATGCAATATCCCACCTCTCCCTAAAAAAAATATATCTCTTACGAATAGTATGCGTTTTATGATGCGACTATACTCAGATGATCTTGTTTGTACTTTTCTACTTGGACAGATGTCAACTTTTTTCACATTCATATTTATTCCCTGAAACGGTTGTAATGTAAAAAAGTTACGTTATTTTACATTGCAAATTCGCATATACTTTGCAAAAAAGGGTTATACTCATTTAACTACAGAAAGCAATCGCATATACTTTGCAAAAAAGGGTTGTGCTCATATAACTACAGAAAGCATTATCTACTAAAACCAATTTCAAATTAGGAGTTCTCATTAACAATATCCTATAGTTTATAACAGGCTAAAAAATCTTTAGATTTATATATTGTTTTGTGATATCGGTATACAATGATTTTAATTATTCAATCACGTATTCTAACTTAAGTATTACTCGGAATAGCTAAAATATTTAATAGTCAATGATATTACTCCCAGTATGCCGTTAAAAGTTTGACTAAACCAAACTCCCACATAACGAACCCCTGATGATTCAATGTCATAATAAGAATATCACTGAATACAAATATAAAGTCATAACTCATATTCGGGAAAAATTTAATTACAAAAAAACTATTTACAAGGTGTCGAAAGTAGCATTTCACGCTGTGCTTTCAAGTTTCGTGTTTGAAGCAAAGCCTAACACAGGTATGCAAAGAGAAGGAGAGAATGTCAAAGTGCAGTAAACTTATATAGTGGGGGAATAATTGGAGCGAGTGTCGGAAAATAGCCTTCGGTACAAGTTATGACCGATATTTTCTATCATGGAACAAAAATACATACAAGAATAACAACAGACAATAGGAACCTTAAACCCATTATATTTTGAAAGAGAAAGTGCAATGCAGTTAATAGCTAGCCTAAAAAACAATGTCCAGATCAAAAGTTTATGGTTATAATTAATTATTGTAAACACTCGTTATGCTAAAAACATAGCGAAATTAACTATGCCTATTTCTGTTTGATTTAGATTTTTACTTAGAAAAACTGTGACTTCATCAAATTAAATGTATTCAGAAATCAGAATCTTTATTGCCGTTGATCAAATACATTGAGATAGGCATTGTCAAATTAGGTCTAAATCTTTACATAGGTCAATCATACATAGTCACAGAGTAAATAGGCTTAATCTAATGTCTAGATTAGAATAGTCGAGTCTAAGAATTCAGAGTGTAAAATGGATTTTCTAACAGCCATGAGTAAACTTTTGACTTGAAAAAAGGAATGGTTGCTTCAAAGAGAGGTTCAGGCACCTTATCATAGAACTTAATACAGTTAATTTTAAAAGAGTTACCTGCGAGTGCGAGTGCGAGTGCGAGCCGTTATAGTGTATTTATAGCATAGTATGTATAGTAAAGAAACACAAGCTCTCCTAGTGAGTAAATAAAGAACATATTTAGAGCATGGGAAACTAAATTTAGACCAAGATAAGATTAGCTGATCGTTCCCCTTTGTTTTGAATTGCAGTTTGAGAAACAAAAATGTTAAGTATCAGTTGTAATTGAAACAACTACTTCCTGTACGGTCTAAGAACGCATACTATACGGTATTATAGCTTATAGTAACACACTAACATAAATAATACAGACTACATAAATCATGATCAACAGCACTAAAGAAGAACCCCAGATAGTTCACTGTATGAAGTATGGCAATAGCATGAATCTTTCACTCAATGTAGTATGTACATCGCATTACTTAGTTGGTGTTAGTGACACTTATAAGACCGGAAGGGTGCTCATACCAACTGCTCATTCCATTCCGTTCCCACATCGTCTGTCCCTCAATTGGTAGTCCTGCGGGTGATATACGGACAGTAAAGCAATTGCCTCATCACATAGTACAATCATCTAACTAGACAACTATGTTGTGTTGTTTATTCCGAATCACGTTGACAATCATTTTGTAAAAATGATAAAATACCTGTAACGTGATTCCTTTGCTCCTGTACTGGACTACGCGTTTCAATGCATTAGCTTCATCATGAGATCACAAAAATTGAAGCAACTTAAACCATTGTTGAAGAATTGGTCAGGTCAAAGTTTTACAAAAACTAGTTGAAACCCGTCGAAATCGACGGTTACTTTCAAGGCTTACGTTAATTCATCTAACTGCGATAAATTGGTTGAAATATACATATTTTGATCATTTAGCATTGTTTAAAGAGTAAGTGTAAAAACAAAATTGCGTTAGTTGACAAATTTGGTTGATCATTCAACGAATAAAATATTCCCCATACCGTACGTCATCGGAGTTAGTATTAGTATGTTATATGGTATCTATTCCTTTGGCAGAACCTTTAAATAGTAATAAAATCGTATTGGTGGATCTTTTGTAGTTAAACACGTCCATGAATTCATCAGTGTAATATGATTTTATTTAAAAAGAAAATATTTTTTTGGGAAGACATAATCTAACTTCAATGGGAGGTATATCCGTTACAGTGTAAGTTTGATTTTTCCTTCTTCACGTCGCGTCAGTTCATATCGTGTGCCTATGAAAGAACCCTCTAGCATAGTGTTGAAAAATTGATTGTGGGGTTACTGTTAAAGCTGGAATTCCTTGACATGGGGGATGTCAAATGTCTTGTGTAATTTTTCTCAACATTGAAGTGTCCAATTCAAGAATGGTTTAAGTTCTTAAAGTTTTGTGACCTGATGATGATGCTAATGCATTGATACACGTAGTCCAGTAGAGGATCAGAGGAATCACGAGGCAGTTACAGGTGTTTTAACCTTTTTAAACTTACACTTAAATAGAAAAATAATAGAGCACGTAATACTATGTAAATTATTTAAATCAGGTGAATGGCACTAAAGTAATTATCGGATGACTTTAATGGAGGGAGAATTGATTAAATCTAAACTTTTTTTAAAGAATGATTACATTATCGCTGGACCTTCGATTAATAAAGCTGAAAGTGGCTTTATCTTAATGTAAATGGAGATAGCGAGGTTTGAATCAGAGTATCCACAACACAAAGTCTGCTCTTCTACCACTCGACAAACTACGACTAAGTCCCTACGAGTTAACCTAAATATATTGTATTTAATTAAATAAACGTGCTTACGGTTTTTTTATTTATTTTTTCATTGAAGATTTTATTCCTACAATTCATAAATCTTCGTTAAAAACGTATACGAAACGTTTATTGTCAGAAACTATATACAGTATCGGATTTGTCACAATAATTCAATTACTATATAATCTCAAAAAACCGTTACAACAGCATTTCGATTATTCTTTGAAAATAGGTCGATAATCTTTCCTTTTTGCTCTAACAGAAAATCATTAAATTGAGTAATTTTTATAGTCAATATTCATAGTTTGAATTTTATATAATTTTAATTAACTGCATAATATAGTTTCCCTACGTTTAGGATTTTATTTCTAAAGATTCTAAATGAAAAGTAGGGAAATATAAAGCCAGTTACCTTATCCACAGTAAAGTTGATGGAATTTGCATTCCAGAACCATCACATTTTACATTCAAATGAATACGTGGAGTATTTCTGCCTGCAATAAGCTCCAGACAATCACGTTTGAGCCAATCGTAGTCATGGTAATCGCGAGAATATCAATATATACGAGGCACAATCAATCTTGCCTAAGGATTCGTCCTATCTTTCTCTCTCTCCCTCCATTAGGCTTACTCTACTTATCTTCCTTTCTTTTCACACCTTGGTCTGTATTGAATGACGATAAACCCCGTAAAAAGTCGATTATATGTAATACCTCCCATTTATAGTAGTTACCATTTCAAACTGTTATTACAACTTTTTTTGTATACAACTACAAAACACGATTGTCCACCATGTTACCACTTAATTTCGGGATACACCATACTCTTCTTGGGGTAATTATTCGATAAAGGTGCCTCGACAAGTTTAACATTTTTGTTTTATACCTCATACATTCGGGCTTTTATATTCTGAATCAAAACTAGCATTAATTCATCCGTAAATTAATATTACAATATCGATGTTAAAATACACGAATTATTGTGGTCCGTCATAAGAAGTCGGCCTAATGGCGTCACTTAATTATAACTGTACTAGAGTGAAGGTGAAGGAAATAGATAATTAGAATAAAAACATCAATGATTAAAAATTGTAATTTTACAGAAACACTTCAAGTGATTCCGTACACAATAATGTTTCCTTTAAAGGGAATTTCGTTCCATTGTGGGGATATAGATTGGACTGGTGGACTAATAACACAGTTCTTATTGAGCATGGTTGGTTGGTCGGACCTATATTTTTATGCAAATCCTCAACTGTATGAAGTTCTTTTGGGTAAGGTTAGCTTAGTAAGGCAAAGTTTAGATTATGATGAACCGAGTTGTTAGCTTATCTACCTCCAGACAGTTTTTCTTGCATTTTTACATACAGTTTGCAGAGTTTTTACGGTTTAAACTTTACAGAAACAGTCTGGGAAAACATAAGCTAACAACACAATTCATTATACCTTAAACTTTACTCTCCCAATCCAAGCTAGCTTCCAAACACTTACAGCCTTAGATATACATACATCCCGATCGATTGTCGAGGTATTTTATTACTTCAATAGGAGTTTTTTTTTTTTTTTTTTTTTTTTTTGACATTTGGTAAAGTTAGCTTACGTTTGATAAGCACAATTATTAAATAATATCATATCTTAATATTTCCAATTGCAAACTTGTCTCTTTAGTATCAGGGTTAAGTTATGTAGAACAGTTAAGCTTAGCAAAATTGGTTATTATTTTTCCTTAGTTTATTGAAATAATAAAGCATAACTGTTTGTACCACATGTAACATAAAAGCACATAATATCACTTGAGTACACTATTAATAGAATGGATGTGCACAGAGTAGCCAGATATATAGCATAAAATATACGAAAAAGAATGAAATGGTTGATATTATGTGTAAACATTAAAACACAGTTTCACCATTCAACTTAATTCAATTACTTACAAACTAAGTTTGTACCATAAGTTTAAATACCTATAAACGTATTATTAGGGACAATAAATATTTCATATTTTTATTCTCTATAACTATTATTACTTTTAGCAACAATGGAAATATGTTGAGCTAGAAGGACAGAGATTACGTTTAGAAGTACTGAAATACACAGAATGGGCGTTAAAACATTTATGTTAGCAACAAAACCTTTTTCTGTCGATTGGACAGTGATTACTTTCCTGGTCCCTTCAATCCTCATCATTGGTGAAACAATATTTCACTTCTATATTTTTTTTATTATAAAATATATAACTAAAAATAACAAGTTAGTGAAGTTTTGTTTGTGATAATAGGTTCAATCACAGATTAAAGAGCAGAGTTTCTAATTTTTAATCTACTGTTTGAGTAATATCATTGACACAATCTTTAAAACTTTAAGAACATGATTCATTGAACTATTTTAAAAGATTTTTCTTCACAACTTGTGTATACGTCTTCTTTTATAATATAAGCTTACATTTGGAACACTACTATGGTTTACAATGTGTATAGTTATACTTTATATTTATTATATAATTTTAAAATGTGTCATAAGTTTAAAGAAACTAAGTAGATATAATACCAGAATATGACCTCACTTTCGGCGTTTTAGAGGCACTTTTAGGGCACTTTTTATAGGGGAAAAATTAGAAAAAAGTGGAAGAGCTTTTTTTGGCCACTTTTTTTAAAGACCCAGCTCTCGACCTATACACCCCTATATAAATTTTCTACTTTTTTAATACTGAAAAACATGTCTGGAAATGGTGAGCTTTTTTTGGCCACTTTTTTAAAGACCCGGATCTCGTCTAATACAAGCCAATATAAATGTTCAATACCATTGTATAACACTATTCCACATCCATTCACAAGTATATTCTCAAAATCATGTGAGGTTTGTGCGTTTGGCTCATGACGTGCTCCCTTGGACATCCTTAGTGGAAATCCATGAGTTCTGGCTACTTGGGAACCCAAGCCATTTGACATACAATGAATCACCCTTTCTCCTAATTACCTTCTCTACCAAATACATGTCCTTATACTTGGTCTTTAACAACTCCTCTGTATAGAAGCCTCCCCTAATTATATTGCCATTTTCATCTTTCAAGATATAAGTCACAGGCTTTGTATTTTTAACTTCTGCTATTGTAAATAGTTCCCCTGTCCAATTTGGAGTATAACCTTTACTAAAAACATGTTTATACTTGGAAATCCTCACACTATCACCTACCTTATATCTTGGCTTTTTAACTTGCACTACTTTAGAAGTCAACCTCTCATGCACATATTTACTATTCTTAACATTCACTTGGTTAGGCTTCATTCCTATAGATCTATGCACCTTATTATTATATTTTCGAATTAACTTTGGAAGTAAATCCAACCATTTATAACTCCCCTGAGCACTAAATTCCCTATATAACCAATTCTTTAAAGTTCTCTGAAACCTCTCCACAATTGCAGCCTTAGTTGTAGAAAATGTGTGATAGTGATTAATATTTAATTTTTTCATTAGTTTGCTAAAATATTGATTAAAAAATTCTTTTCCATTGTCAGATTGAATGTTTTTAACCCCCTTTGGTAGAATGGTTTTAATGGCTTCTGTAACCACTAACCCTGTCTTATTCTTTAGTGGAGCAGCATAAGCTTTTTTAGAAAATGTATCTATTAAAGTTAAAATATATTTATTGCCAGAATTTTCTCTAGCATAGTTTTGCATATCAATTAAATCTATTTGTACGGTTTCATTTATACCTAATACTTTGAAAGACCTTCTAATGAAATTCTTTCTTGCAGGTTTATGAAGTTCGTATGCAATTTCATTCATTTTTTATAACATCATCCTTTCCTGTAACTCTAAATACATCACCATTAGCCCCAATCAATAGATTATCTTCCATTCTTTTAAATACATAGTTTTCTGGTATATATGGTCTATTATCTATATACTTAAATCCACTCAAAGATGTGGGGTCAGCAACTAATAAATCAGGATTATATTCCATCAAATTAAAATTTTTTTCTCCATATACAAATTTTGATCCATCGTAATGCATAGATTGTGACATTAGACAAATATCATCCAAATGTTCCCCCTCTGGTAGATTTCTTATAAATTGTTTTTTGGCATCCCAACAATGTAGTTTTTTATTATAAGTTATGGTCTGTTCTTTTGTAACACAGTCAGTGTCATCAATGGCAGGTTTAACACGTACTAACCTTTTATTATTAAAATTCCAATAGCCTGCTTCCATTTTTGGAACTTGTGAAACATTCACAGCATCTTTACTATCTGTACCTTCCATCAAATTGCTAAGTTTCTGTTTCTTAGCATTCCAAACACCATTCTCTGATTCTAAAAATTCATAATTATTATCGTCTTGTACAAATTTACCATCTTTTCGTATTAAAGTCTGTTGTAAAGTGGGCACATCACCTAAACTTTCACCCTTTTCCACATTAGTAATTTTCCGTTTCTTAGCATTCCAAACACCATTCTCTGATTCTAAAAATTCATAATTATTATTGTCTTGTACAAATATACCACCATCTTTACGTATTAAAGTCTGTTGTAAAGTGGGCACATCATCTAAACTTTCACCCTTTCCCACATTAGTAATTTTCTGTTTTTTAGCATTCCAATTTTTATTCTTAGATTCTAAAAACTCATATTTAGTTTTACCTTGTAAAAAGACGTCACCTTTTCTAGTTAATGTCTGTCCCAAAGTTGATACATCATCTACAAACTCCCCATCTTTAACATTACCAATTTTATGGTTTAAACAATTCCAACTATCGTCTTGTAAATTTAAAGTAGGTTCACTACTAGCCCTGGGTTCTGCAGGCTTATTATATGGATTATATAAACGATAAAATTTATCTATAAACATATTTTTATTTAATAAATAATACCACTTTCTCTCAATTCCTCAATAATGGAATCTATTTCATTATCCACTCCTGAGTTACCGGCTTGGCGACTTAGCCAAAGAAGTCTTAACCTATCTACAAGCTCATTAGGATCATCCCAATAAATATAGTCTATTTTATTACCAGTCACTTGTCTCAAACCTTCACCAACAGACTTAAATAGAGGTTTAATTATATTAAGATATTTAGTATGTCTATTACTTGAAATTGGTGCACCATCTTTGTAACTCTTTAAATGTCCATTTGTAGCTTCCAAAATTTCTTTATAATTTTGCAAATCAGCCGGAGTATAATCCTCAGGTTCTTTTAAAGTTAACAATTGCCACAAACCTTTTGTCCCCTTGTAGGTTTTATTTGCAATTGTAACATCATCATTGGCAATGTCAACTTCCTTATTTCCAATAAAAAATTTATTTGCTTCTCGTCTAATACCATATGTAGTGTCTGTCATACTACTTTTACTGAGGTAATTTCCTAAATAGTCTGATGCTAAAAGACCAAAATCTAATTTCTGTGGGGTGGATGGTTGTAATGGTTGTAATCTTGGTATCATTGATATTCTAGATGGAGTCATTGGGAGTATCTCCATTCGAGGCCTCTCTGTTTTGGCGATTTTTTTTAATTCTTGTAATGGCTCTATTAAAGGTTGGAATGTTTGAAACCTCTCTTCAGCCTCTAGAAACTTGCCACGTTTTAAAGCTCTATATTTTTCTCGTATTTGATTTGCAGAGTCAACCAATTCTTGTTGAATGTTTTTCATCTTTTATTTACATTTTATTTATCTCATTTGACAAAGGATTGTACTCAAACACTTTATCATGTATTATCAAACAATATGCAGATGTATTTGCTGGTACATTTTCTGCAGTTTCAATCTCTAATTTAATATCAACAATTCCTTCCTTCACTGTTTCGTTCTGTCTAGAACAGTCTATTACAATTAGTGGATATTTCTTCATAAACTCAGCCCTACTAATCATAGGATCTGGGATAGTATTATAGTAAGTCTCTCTAAACCTCATAAACATCTCATAAGCTTTAGAGACATCTCCATTTTCAAAGTCGAGATTTAAATCACTATAAGGATAATATTCAGAGTTTAGAAATACTTTGAGATTTTTTAACTTACAGTGATCAAATTCATCAGTTCTTTTTCGTGCACTATTATCCCTAGCTGTTTGGAAACCAAATATAATATACCTAGGCTTCTCCAAACTTGAAGATGTCTTTACTGACCATGTATGTCTTGTAGTATTGGGATATGATGGAAGTTCATGCAACTCTAAGCTTCTAAATGCAATTTGCAAATTTTTATTTTGCAGTAACATCTTTTGTAATTGTAACTTCTCCCCATCTGATGGTATTACATGTGGCATCACCCATTGAATTGAGTTAAGTGTAATTTTAGGAATTGCATCAGCAGTACCACTGGCTGGAGCACTAGTGGTTGTTAATATACAATTCAAATCATTTTTGGATCTTTTCAACACCAATTCTTGTTTGACATTTACTAATACCTTATTAAAATCCTCAAATACACCCATTAACAGTTCTAATGGCAAACAAGTACTAAACTTGCCACCTTTATGGAACTCTTTTAAATTCGTGTCAGAATCAAATGCCACATTTGACAATTTAGTTGTTTTATTGTAAGAGCTCAATATTTTCATAAGACTAGAAATTCCTGGGTTTCTTACAATGTCTATTTCTTTACCTGCGACTTCATATCTAATTTCATCAAATAAGAATGCAAATGCATTATTTATAAAATGACCTTTATCATGATTTTCAATTTCTCCCTTAATATACAGATAACTCCTACATGGGAGAGTTAGCAAATCTTGATTATTAATACATATTCGAATTTCATCAGAATTATTTATTGCTAAAGTGTTATGGGGAACATAGGAGTGATTTGTAATTTTAACCACACTATCGTCGAATTGGGATTTCCCTGTAACGTCTAGAAAATCTTCCATTTTTATTAATAGAAAATTTTAACTTTAGTCCTATTGATCGTAGGAACCTAGCATTTTGTATACTTATAGATAAATTCTTATAAATTCTCATATCTTTTTTATATGACAAGTAATTGTAGTTTCTTCTCCATTAAAGTCAATTGCCTTGTCATGCTGATCGGCAAATGTAATACTGACAACATCTAAACTTCTCTTATTTACAGGAAAATATATAATATTTCTTGGAACTTCAATAATTTTGTAGCCAGGAGGAGCTTCTGGATAAAAGCTATGTATGGTGTGTGATTTGTTTCCATTTAAATAGGACCCGTTTGCAATATTACATTTTACTCTAATCACATTTACATTATTAATGTTTATTTTATTTGTAGATTCAAACTGTACACCAGGAGTAGAAACACCTTTAAATCCCAATAAAACAGACCCTAAACATGGTTTTGTAAAATCAAACACGTGGCTAGAAAGTAATGTCGCTTTCATAGTTTTATTATTAGCTGTAAGGAAAAAGTCTGGGATTTGCTTTTGAATTTCCTTTGCAAGCTCAACCACCTCATATGTTCCTTCAGAAATTTCTATTGTAACTGGAGCTTTGTGGTCATAATAGAAAACATCATCACCTTCTCCAATGGTTAATTTGTTGCCTTTAAGTTTATTTAATTTTGGAATAAGCCCTTTGAATAAAAGTTTGACTTTAGTATTAATTAATGCTTCTCCATTCTTATGTATTATAACTTTAAGTTTACCATCTAATAACTGGTTTAAATCATCAACTAAGATCTCTCCCTTTGGTAATGTTTTTTTCTCTACTTTGTAATATGTTAAAGTATTAAGTGGTTTTTTTACATTAAATATAGAATTATAACTTTGAAAATCTACTAATCCAATTACATAATCATCATTTAATTCTATAGGAGGAAAGAACACTGACTTTAGCTCTGGCTCTGTACCCGAAAATGTTATAGTAAATGAATCCATTTTTATAAACAAAAATTTTTTATGAATGATAAACATAAAATTCCACAAATAGAACTATTTAAATCTTGTATTTGATCGGTTGTATAGAATATTTTATGTCCCTCAAAATATTTAATTACTTCTTTTGGAGGTTGGATTCCGAATGGGTCAAAATAAATTACAATATCTTTATTTTTACGATATGCTGTCCAATGTGTGCCAGATGAACTGTCTAAATTAACTATTCCGCACTCTTTTACTTTTGGTGTTAGATTTTTTAGCTCGTTTTTTAGGTACACCCCCCGGAAGTGAGGCACGTCTTTTGCGGCCTCTAACAGCTGGTAGTTGTCCATCTTTTTTATTAAATTTTAATCCCATTCCCATTTTTGCTTTTGCCTTCATCAAATTTGTCACCGCATAAGCTGCAGCTCTTTCAGCAAGATTTGCGTCATTCGCCGTTACTCTAGTCCAAGCTAAGTCTGCTAATCTCATGTCTGCTTTGTTCCGAGCAGCGGTATCGGGATTATTCATGTAGAATATGTCATGCTCTTTACAATAAGAGTCTAGCTTATTTTTTGGAGGTACATTTTTGGCTAGATTTTGACGTATATTCGTTCCAGGTCCACAGTACCGATATGATGGTATGTGAAGTGGAAATGGAAGATTATTTATAAGAGTATTCAATAACCCTCGACCCCTGTAAGGCTTTAAGAATAAACCTTTGCCCTTTTTACATGTTTTCTTATTATTTTTCACCATTTTTATTATATAAAAAATGTCTTTTATTCAACAAAAACATAAATTTAAAATAGTACATACTAAGGAAAATATACCAAAGAAGTTGGGTCTATTTCCTACCAATATTCGATGTGTTATTTGTGGTCCAAGTGGAAGTGGGAAGACGGTTGTAATTTACAATTTAATTGTAAGAAAGGAAGGATTAAAATTTACAAACTTATATTTAGTATCTAAATCTTTAGAACAAGAAAAATATAAAAAAATAATTGAAATATTTAGTTTGTGTGACGAAGTGAAATTACACACGTTTACTGACTGTGAAATCACACCAAATGATGTAAAATCACAGTCAGTTGTTGTATTTGATGACATAAATAGTCAAAATATTACACAATTTTTTTCAATGGGTCGACATAAAAATATTAACTGTTTTTACTTGTGTCAATCTTACAGCAAAGTACACAAACATTTACGTGATAATGTAAATTTCCTAATATTATTTAAACAAGATGATTTAAATTTAAAACATGTATATAACAATCATGTTGGTAATGACTTTTCATTTAACCAATTTAGAAATCTCTGCCACCAATGCTGGGATAAAACTAAATATGGCTTTTTCGTAATAGACAAAGAAAGGTCAAAGAATAATGGCAAATATAGATTTATGTTTGATCAATTTTATAATGACCAAGTGCAAGAGTATTGATACCATCTTCCAGAATAAACCTCTTGTCATCGTCAAACGATAGTACTTTCTTATTCATAGTTAAGGTTTGAAGATGATGATTTGTAGATTTAATTCTTGTCACATTCTCATAGTAATTTTGTCCAGTTGTAAGACAGTTTAAATAATGTTGATGTCTGAGAAGATGTTTAACTGTAGCACCATCAGCTCCTTTAGCTTTTTTGACCTCTAAAGCTTGCTGGTCTTCTTCATATAACCATTTTAGAGGAATATAAGAATATAACTTTGGTCTTAAACCACAATATTCATACATAATATGACCATCTAATTCGTCTTTAAACTTGCCAGTGACTTTTTTATTTTTATCAGAGTATAAGAAATGGTCTTTACTATATCCAGAGGTATCAAAATAGTGCAAGTCACATTCTATTTCCTTGTAAAAGTCCTCTATAACTATAGAATACATTAAAGAATCTGTATCTGTCATAAGAAATCTTTTGTTCTTAAATTTTGACATATAATTATAGTGGAAATCGTACATTATTACTTTACTAATATCCAAAATGGTCATTCCCAAATATATCGGCTTATTAAACTTTACAACTAATTTATTTAAATGTATAGCATGTAAATTGTTATCGAACTTTTTGCTACAGTCGAACCTTGGATTAGTGACATATTTAGTTAATAGTGACTCATCCTTGAGATATATATCACGAAACTTGCGTTGGTTCATAATTGTTCGACCAAAGAGACTATTATTTAACAATTTGTAAAAGTCTTTTTCGAAATCATTTTTAGCACATTTGCGTTTTTCAATATTAAAATTAATATAGGGCGCAAGCCATTTAGACTGTCTAAATTTTAAAATTCTATGGTATTTTGTAACAATCAAACCCAATTCTTCATATTTTTGTAATGCTTTATAATGTAAAATATATTTAGTTTTGTCATTTAAGTTAGGTATTAATTTGCCATTAATTTTCTCAGGTGCTAATGGATAGTCATTATGTAAATCATGTAAGCTTTTATCGTATTTTAAATCAACTTCTAAAATATATCCAAACTCATCATTTTGATTGTATTTGTAGTCTATCTCATTCGTCCAACGAAATCCATCCACGGGTAGTGTCTCACACATAGCTGTGGAGTATAGCGAGTTACAATCTAAATATACTAAATACACACTCTCTTGTTTGGGGTCATAATGTTCACCCATATATCTATTATTGGCTTTAGCGTAACGTGTGGAAATCATACTGACTCCTCCTCTGATTGCACTTTCTATGAACAAATGCATGTCAATATCTTGAAATAATTGTAATTTTATGCCAGTCATTCTAAGACAGGCCTCCCATGTTAATCCAGGAAGTGAATACATATGTACGGGGTCAAGTTTGTAATCTTTTAAACACAGGTCTCTAAATGTCTCAAAGACATCAGCCAGTAGCAATACATCTGTTTTAAGATATAAATCATGATATTCTTGTAAATTGTTGATATTAAAATGGGTCCAGACATTTTTAGCATGTTCATATTCGATGGGAGAAATATGTTCTTTAGTTAAAGTACTGTAAAATTTTTCAATTGGAGGTAGAGACTCTGCAAATTTATCTGGTCCTGTCATATATTCATAGGGAAATACGCCTTTGCGTTGTAGTAGTGGATTGTCTATGAATCTAAATGTATTTAAATTGGAAGCTAATTTGTATAATGGGAGGGACAGAAAGTTATAGGAATCTAAAAATACTAAATCATCAACAGAGAATGAAATGTACTTTTCCATATCTTTGGCTATGCAATTTAATTTACGATTATATTTTCCCAAGTGTTGCATTATTAAATGTCCATCGTAATTTTTTAAGTTATGGAAGAATACTGGTATTTTCTTTGTTACTTTATAGTTTAAATTACAATCATTGTGGGCAGCTCCACGGTATTGGCCATTTGAATGACAATGTTCCCGTACCCTATCAAAATATAGAGGCTTTTCACAAATATGACAATGTGTTGAGTTTTGGAAAGATGCCTCTTGCTCAGGAGTCATTACAAGGGGAATATATATTGCCATTTGATTTTTAATGAAGTCATAAGTCTCAAACAACCTTTCAAAAAACACATCCATAACATTTGTGCCACTATATAACTCTTCAGAAATAATCTTAGACTCTTTCACTACAACGAATGCAAATCCCGATGGAATATGTATATTGGAGTTTATAAAGCACTCAAAATCAGCATAAATTACAAATGGGGCTTTAAGTTGATATTTATAATTTTTAAATTGTAATGTATCTTGTTTAGACATTTCCACTCGTTGGACATCAAAGTTTTTACAATATGTTATATGACGCTCCAATTTATCTTTGGTGTAAAAATGTTGTAAACAAAACTTGCAAAAATGCTTTTTACTGTTATCTTTTGTTGACCGTAGCATTAACCTATTAAAATCACGAATTAAACAGTAATGTGATTTACGACCTTGTTGTAATAATAAGAGATCTATATGAGTGTTACTATTCAGTTTGGTTCTTCTTAATGGATATATAAATTTTCGGTCTTCAACTCCAAATACATTAACACTTATATTATTTTGTCTTTCAAATTTATCTATATCAGATATTTTAACAGGATACTTTATGTTTGTCATATTTAACTGATTTTCATAGGGTGCATATTTCGATACCCTTTCAGCATTTTTAGCATTCCTTGGATGTAAAGCTGCTAAAATTGACCAAAGGAAGCATTTATTATCTGAATTTTTTATATTTAAAACTGCTTTTGTCAATTTAATGCTTTCTGGTGTGGGAATGTATGACTTTGGAGTTAGGGGCTTATACTTGTAAACGTGCAACTGCCAATATTTAGTGTGGTCATATATCCATCCACTACCATCGGCTTGATATTTGTGCATGGAAGCGTCAATCTTTAAAAAAGCATTTTCAATTTGAGGCTTTAAATCTCTCTTCTCAATGGTTAGTATAGTAAGGCTTCTGAAATCTGCAATACATTCTTTCTCATTAACTAATTTTCCATTTTGATCTATTGTATATTTTATAAATTTGATTCTCCTTACTAAAGTCCATTTTATCGGTAGAGGACAAGATTGAAGAGTACTTTTAAGTTCAGTTTTAATCGATTCACCAACAAATTTAATCATTGTATATGGACATTTGTTACAAGAATTTACGTGTCTTTTAAAATGACCAACAACATTTCTTTTACAGAAATTACAAGTCTTGTGACTTTGTAATATATGAGATTTTAGAGCTATGTTACTATCACAGATTAAATTACAAACTTTGCACAGTTTTACCTTCATTTGATGTATCAAATTGTAGTGGCGAATAAGGTTGCTTTTTTTGGAGAGCAATGCGAAACAATGTTGACATGTAGTCTTCATTTTTATATATGTAACTAAAAAACTAGGTTGGCATCTTCTATATAGTATAAATTACATTTTGACAATTTCAATTAATGAGAAATAATAATTTGAATCAGAATTTTATATTTTAATATTCAAAAAAATTTCATACAATAAGATTTGGCAATTGTAATTTTCTAAATCAAAACTAAATCCAAAATCTTAAATAAAAAATACTTTTTAGCAATTCAGATTGCTGAGTCTACATATATACAGAGTGAGTGTTACCTATTTTAAAGGGGACTTGACAAAATTATATAGTGAGTATAATTCGGCTAAGTTTTTAAATAATAACTTGTGCACACTTTTGACTCAAAGTCCCCCGGTGCGTGAAGTTTGGCTAAGTTTTTAAATAATAATAACTTGTGCACACTTTTGACTCAAAGTCCCCCCGTGAGTGAATTTGGCTAAGTTTTTAAATAATAACTTGTGCACACTTTTAACTCAAAGTCCCCCGGTGCATGAAGTTTGGCTAAGTTTTTAAATAATAACTTGTGCACACTTTTGACTCAAAGTCCCCCCGTGAGTGAATTTGGCTAAGTTTTTAAATAATAACTTGTGCACACTTTTGACTCAAAGTCCCCCCGTGAGTGAATTTGGCTAAGTTTTTAAATAATAACTTGTATATATTTTTGACTCACTTAAAAATAGTAATAACAAAATAAGTTACTTTTTTGGATAGAGAAGCAGCACACAGTTGACATGTAACTAAAAAAACAATTGGTGGAAATTACATTTTAGACAATTTCAATTAATGGGAAATAATAATTGAAATCAGAATTTTAAATTTTAATATTCAAAACAATTTCATACAATAAAATTTGGCAATTGTAATTTTTTAAATCAAAACTAAATCCAAAATCTTAAATAAAAATACTTTTTAGCAATTCAGATTGCTGAGTCTATATATATACAGAGTGAGTGTTAGTTATAGAGAAGACTATGTTACCTATGTTAAAAGGGACTCGACAAAATTATATAGTGAGTATAATTCGGCTAAGTTTTTAAATAATAACTTGTACACACTTTTGACTCAAAGTCCCCCAGTGCGTGAAGTTTGGCTAAGTTTTTAAATAATAACTTGTGCAAACTTTTGACTCAAAGTCCCCCTCATGAGTGAATTTGGCTAAGTTTTTTAAAATAGACTTATATACATTTTAAGTTCCTTAGTGACTGTTCAAAATACTCTAAGTGTTTAAAAATAGATTTATATACATTTTAAGTTCCTTGGTGACTGTCCAAAATACTCTAAGTGTTTAAAAATAGACTTATATACATTTTTTACAAGTTCCTTAGTGAATCAATTCGGCTAAGTTTTTAAAAATGGACTCGGGAAATTAGCTACACTCCTAAGTTAAAAGAAATACAGAGTATGAGAACAAGCATCAATTACGTCACCAATTGATCCCGTGACCCGACACGCGACAACATATTACAATAGTCTAGCTTAGATGTCAAAGACTTACCAAAACAAGAAGATCCAGGTGGAAGAGTTAGTGATGATTCCGTAGAATGCCCCCCTTATATACCACAAAATTGTCTAAATTAATTTAGAACTTAACAATGGAAATTGAACAAACTGAAATTGAACAATTGAATAATTGAGGTCAATCAATCAAACATATTTGGTAATTGTCTAAACCTGCCCCAGACAGACTGGCGCCAGACAGGCAGAGAATGTTGACAATTGGTTTTGATTGGGGTCATTAGGTTACACTCACAGTCATTCATTTGAGTCGGTCATAGTTTACGCATAGCCATAAGCGTGCCCGAGTTTGCGCACAAACCTCACATGATTTTGAAAATATACATGGGAATGGATGTGGATTTGAAATTTTAATAGAGTTTGAACATTTATATAGGCTTGTATTGGACGAGATCCAGGTCTTTTAAAAAAGTGGCCAAAAAATGAGCCATATTCCAGACATGTTTTTCAGTATTAAAAAAGTAGAAAATTTATATAGGGGTGTATAGGTCGAGAGCTGGGTCTTTAAAAAAAGTGGCCAAAAAAAGCTCTTCCACTTTTTTCTAATTTTTCCCCTATAAAAAGTGCCCTAAAAGTGCCTCTAAAACGCCGAAAGTGAGGTCATATTCTGGTATTATATCTACTAAACTATTTTATGGTAAAATACACACATTTTACTCCTGCGATTACTCTGAAAAGGTTATACGGTTTTACATATCTGATCAAACTATGAGTTTGATTAATAAAAAAAAATGCTAATATTTTTAACTTTGATATTTGCAATTCAATTCGTGTTCGTAGCTTGCGTGCATGTGTTTCCTAACATAATAATATTTTTGTACATAATATATATATATAAAAGTTGGTATCTTTCCTTTATGCTTTAAAAATATCTCTCACTTATAAATTACAAACTATTATTACATATTGAATATAACCTTGTTATTAGTTGAGTTATGAATACAATATTAGTTTAAAGAAACCTGTATTTTATAAATACGATAACTGTTTGATAAGCGCAATTTCGTATGTCTAAAAGCTGCCTTGTATTAGTTTCCAGCTGCTTCAAGAACTAATCTTATAAATTATTCAGAGCTTTTCCTCATTAACAGCAGCCTCTCTAAATTATCTAACTTTAGCTGAAAATGTTTTGCGTAGCTCGCTTTCAAAAGATTTTGGACGAAATTAACTTAGCAAGTGATTTGGGAATAATAGAGTTGGATGCTTAAACAATGAGATCTATTTGATTGAAATAATTAACTTATATTCAGTAAACTAATATTACTCTTTACAAATATATATTGTTTAGGGCTATGCAATGTATTCTGTATATGCGTTTTATATAATGTAGTTGGAAAATTTATTCTCCTATTTATGCTAGATGGACTGTTCTGAGTGTTGATAATGATTTAAGTGGATCTTATTTATGATCTATGAACCTCGTAGTGTTAGAACTCTACCCACTAAATCCCCTACGAACTGAAATCTCTTAGAGAACATTTAGTTTGGATAGTATGTTGTTCATTTCCTTTGGTCATTTGACTTATTCTCGGATTCGTAAGAGCGACCCAAAGATCCCACAACTCACAACTAAACCCTAGATGATAAGGATAATCGACTGATTTGCATTACTAAAGGGCACCTCCACAATAGTATCAGTGAAATACAATAGAGCTGAAGGATTGCTTTTATTTTGTTCCCAGTGAGTTCATACTTTTTATGAGAAGAGTTTAAAACATACTAGAATAAAATAAAAAAAAATAAAAACATTCTGGCTAATGAAAGAAGAAAACAAAGAACATCCATACAGCCGATCTCGAACAATAGAATTATATATTTGGTCAAACTAAACATGTTTATTTTGTCTCAAATGAAGGCGTTGTTTAAGGTTACAATGCTGTATTATAAAATCTATTTTTAATGTTTATTTTTTTATATAGCCCAGGATTGTTATCACATTACTTTATGTTTGGCCCACTATCACTAAGATAAAATTAATTTATAATTGGCAGGTTTTGTACCTAGGACCTCAGGGACCAAGCTAGCCGATCGATAATATAATTATATAATCAAAATCAAGCCTTAATTCCTAGTAGCTTCAAAGGACTATATCCATTATATTCAATGGTCATACACCATTGTGGACGACGGGTTAGGTCAGTTACGACGTAAAGGTAATATGAAGATACTACAATGAAGATTACATCAGTGTTAACATCCCCAGTGTATTGGCTGTAGTTGGCTGTCTACAGAGATTGTGGTGATACTAGCCATTGTCTGTCTGTCGTTATAGCTCAACCACTGACCTAAATGTAACATGGGTTGTCTTATTATAGTTAGATGTTGTAGGACACCATTACTTCGCCCTGGATCAGCTGTTTTCATCATGTAATAACACATTGTGTTCCTTAAACTAGTAAATACGGTATTTAATACAGAATTATTATAACAGTTAAGTAGTTTAATATTTTTTTTTTTTTATTGCATATATTTATTTTAAGGAGATAAACCACAAATGCTCTATGGATTAACCTAAGTAAAATTATACTATCGTAACTTAAAAACAATATTTTAATGTAAAAAATGCAAATGGTAATATTTACTGTATATACTATTACTTGAATTTGTTATTTTGATGTATAGATTTAATGTAGAGTTACTAATATTAGGAAAAAAGAAAATGGTTTATAATAAATAGCGTATTGAAGGAAAATATTGAGTATGAGTTTTTTTTTTTACTTTTAACTTAGCTTATCATTAATTCTAAATTTAATATTTTAATTTTACTATTCATTCATATTGGTTTCAAACGTCAAGTATGTTAAAACAACTCTAATATTAATCTACGCCGAGCGTATTCAGCCGGAGTAGGATTATATTGAGGCTGCTATAATTGAGGGAAAACTTGTAATAATTTATAAGATTAGTTCTGGAAGCAGCTGGAAACTTACATAAGAAAGGCTCTAAGCACCAAACATTGTGTTTGGCAAACTGATTATTCTACCTTTAGCGTTGGTTAAAATTTAGTTATAAGTACATTCATATGCAACTATATTTATACACATCACAAAAAAGTGGAACTTTACTAGTGGACATTATTAGTTGAACTTTTTCAAATATTAGTGATTTTTCCAAGTCAGTAGTATATGATTGCAAATTATATGAATTAAAGAATGTTGATTATGTTTACGATTGTAAACAATTATTTACAATCATAAAATAATCATATTAATCATATAAAATAAATATTTTTATATAACAATGATTTATATTAATATAACAAATATATTAGTTTTCTCATAATATAAACGTTATGAAGCACAATATAAGAAATATATATAAAATCATTATCCTCAACAGTATACTAATCGGCAACATACGCTTTAATAAGTAATGATTAATTTAAATTATGTATTTCGTGACAAGGTATTCAATTGTTATGTTATTCAAATGCTCTGTTTATAAAAGCCTTACATTTTAATAATTGCATACAAAACTATGTTTAACCCAATATAAATTTTAGAGTATTTGTTTTATTATGCATTCTTCAAACTAGTTAGTAGTATTGTAAATAAATTACATAATAGAATTAGTAAATTAGTCATTTATATTACAAAATCGCTATTTCATATGTTTGTTTATCCGCTACGCCATACACAAAATATTTGGCAAATATATTTAGAGAACTGCATTGAACAAAAAGAGGACCTCGGAAGTAATCACAGTCCAATCAACAGAAAGCGGGTTTGTTGCCAACATAAATGTTTTTAAAGTCCATGTAGTGAATTGTGTTTTAAAACGTCAATTCTTTACGTGCTCTAGTTTAGCTTTTCATTCATTCAATCATTTATTCAACGTAATTACCATGTAGAATATTCAATGGTAAAACTTTTGAGTATGATGTATACGGATACGTATTAAAATCTTTGAGGCATTGTTCATTGTTCTATAAGCTGTTTTGTCATTGGTTTTTATAGTGGTTTAACTTATGCCAAATAAATAAGCTAAGTATACAGTACAAAATAACAGAGCTATCATTGATATTTGATTACTGATTGACAATGAGTTTGGTACAATTAGTTTAGAAAAAATATTACGTAGTGTAAGTGGTACGTGAGTCCTACTATTTTGTTATATCATAGAACGATATTTTATCAAATCTAAGTATCTCTTTTATGTTCACCAATTATAAAAATGTACGTTCCAGGCCTAGTTCCAAAATTGAAATTGTGTACTAACTTAACACGAAATAAAGTTTTAATTACCTTAATCGATGATTGATAATATCAAAGTATTTAATATTTTCCAATTAATCAAGTTCATTATTGCACGAAGCCAAATTATGCTCTTGACTATTCATTTGATAATCATATGTCATTAGGTTTAGGTTGAGTTCATTATGGTAATAATGTTTGCATCAAACACTTCATCAAAGCTCTTTCATAAATTCGGACATGTCAGTAAGTCATTTTATTTAATCAAACTGTTCAATAAAGGTGGTAGGTAAAGCAATGATGCATGAAATTACCATACCTTATTATGTACACAAACTACGTTGCTGGCGACGTAAAAATGCCACTATCTAATAATGTCGTAGGATAATTATGTATATACTTAATTTATATGTTTATTAAGTCCTAAAGATGTTTTATGCTATTATAAATGAAATGTAATAAAATGTATTTATTGATAGAATAATAAAATATGACGTTTGCTAGAAACAGTGATGCAAAAGAAAATCGAATAGAGGTGAGATAGATTTTTCCCACTGTCAACTCCAGCTAAATTTTCTTTTAAGGAAACTTCTTTTGATGTTTTTTCACTTAGATATGCAATGAAAGACACCCTAAACACGTTCAGTTTATGGAATATTTTATGAGATCAAAACAAAAAGAAGTCGCGTGCCATCTTAACAAAGTACAGATGATCTTTTACTTTTTCCATTTCATGATATCAATTATAGATATTATATAAAATGGGAATCATGAATAAATTACATTTCAACCTATAAAACAAAGTGTATTTTGAATCATTCATTGAAGATTAAGACGCTCAAATTTTTGATGATAATAACTACTTATGAATATTTATCTTATAATAACTATATTCTTTAAGGACGAACATTTGACTGCAACAGTATTAGTTGAGTTAGCTGATTTATCTCAAAACTTTTTATTTTGTTTCATTACTAGCTTCTGTACCCCGTGCTTTGCAACGGGAATAACTAAAAAATAATAGGAATGCACTCTGTTGTTTAAAATTGTTATTTTTGTAATGCTGTTGAACATTGCAGAACTCAATCAATTTTTTTTAGCTGCCAAGACTCTTTGAGAAAAAAATGAATATCACATGGTAACCATGGGAAACTCCGGAGCCACTAGGGAAAATACGGAAAAAGGGGTAAGAAAATAAATAGACGTGCATATGAGCTATCATCTGCCAAATGTCACCTCAGTGTGATCAATTTTAATGCTTGATTGACCTCCAATGAAACAAACAAATACTTAAACTTATAGCATTACAATTTGAGTATGATTATAGGATTTCATTATACTTGTATGAGACATAGACAAAACAAACAAACCACAATTTTAACTATACATCATGTTGTTTTTAAATTACATATAATTAAACATCAGTTGATTCAAAACGAAAGAACCAAATGACGAGTCAAACGTAATTTATTAAACCAGACAAAGGGACAGTTTAACAAAACGTGCCTTCAGGTTCGGGATTTTTCAGAAGCGCTTCATTGAATACAACTCACTTTGGAATCATTTTCTGGAATGAAACTGTTGTTTATTGACTGCCTATTGATTGCTTGGAAACATTTAGAATAAGGCACTGATTTAAAATTCTGCATGCGTTGTGGGTTAGTTTTTCTATACACAAAAAACAAAAAACCATAGGTTACTTATGTTTAAATATAACTCCACTTTTATAAAAAATAAGGCACTCAAATCGAAGGTATAGTAATTAAACAAATTATTATACCGCAAAACGCTAGTATAAAATGTGATTAAATAATTTTATAAAGTGAAAATAAAATATTCCCTAATTTTATGGAACTTTTTTATTATAAAAACTTAGTGAACTTAGACAGGTTCACGATTACTAGAAAAATACCGGTATGGATAATAAACATAAACAAATGACGTTTTTGGCCCGAAAATAAACATTATTTAACATTGCCATGGAACTGCCAAAACATATGTTTAATGCTATTAGTATAGGATTCGGGCCAACAACGTCATTTTGTTTATGTTTATGGTCCATACCGGTATTTTTCTGGGATTCATGGACAGTATTAATCAAATTAAAATATTGTTTTACAGTTAATGCAAAATAATAATAATTAATTAATTAATGTTTTAACTCACGTTGCATTCATTTAAACGTGTAATCTTCGTTTGAAAAAATACATCCTCCGTTGCATATTTAATCCGTTAACAATGGTTTTAGACAGTTGTGTTAGTCAAAAGAGTTGTTAAGCCTAACCCAAACAATTTAATCCTTATATGGCACATTGTTTCATCTATAGAAATCCATGTGGCTATTTGGGACACGTCGCAGCATGTAGGCGTGTTTAAACGGAAACAAAGATTTCCAACAGATTATGGGTTTAGTTTAAATCCCAGATGAAATAAAACCCGATCAGGCATTTCATAGAACGGTACTGCATGCATGTTCCAATTCTCTTTGTTGACATTTAAGCCAACGCAAATAATTGGCTTACTATTCAGTTTATTCACCACACCGACATTATTATTTGTAGCCACTCGCGTTCTTGGCTCGTTTTATAACGGAACATATTTTATTTTACGAGTTTTCAGTTACTAAATCTTAAATTAAATCAATTTTGCAAAATATTGAAGGACAAAGTTGTATCTTAATTCTACCCTAACCAAAACCAACCTAAATAACGTAATTGTGAACATATTTGGTATATGATAATACAATTTGAACCTGAAAACACAAAGTGGTCGGAAATACCCGGAAAAGCTCCTTAACAATTATACTGAGGTTCAATGTGACAAAAATTGATTGTAGTTTTAATTTAGATAAATTAAAAATTTTGTAATGATGACATCGTTGTAACAGTTATTCTCTGAAAATTTGTATTGATATATAATACACACAAGGAGGTAAAACATGTACTATTTTTGGACATGGGTCTATCTTAAATAAACTCCAGAAAACGTTTCAGCCCTAAGGTATTCGTATACGAGCCTGACCTAAAGTACTAGATCTATGTTGAAAATAGCAAAGAAAGAATTTCATGGCATGTCTCTATACTAAATTTTATCAAATGTACAATAGTTATTTGTGAAACTAGTGGGCAAAGACAGTTTGCACTCCTGTTACACACTTTATATTTCCTACAGTTAATATAAATCATATAAATAATTAGTCTTTCAAACACTGTAAACGTTTTAGGTTAGGTTAAATCCAAACATTGAACGGAATGGGAAACGCTGCACCAGCTGATCGTAGTCGTAATATCTTTAAGTGTTGCCAACTTATTTTCAAGCGTACACATATTACATGCCTACTAATGAGCACGGTTTTTTGTATGGTTTGGTTGAAATACTGGTGTGCGACAAAGTAAAAACTGTCCAATAAAGTAAAAAGTTTCCGAAAAGTAGGTAAATTCAGCAATTAGCAGCTTTCTGTACTATAATCGGAGCAAGGAAACCCAATTTGTCGGTTGGCTGTAGGAAAAACAGATTTGTTTTCTATGTTTAAAAGGTTTGTAAAACGATTATTGTGTATTAATTTATTCAGCAAACAATTATAACATTGTAATAAAACAAACATAAGGGAAAATATTTGATTTTTATTTGAATTGCTTATGGTTTTTAGTTTCACTGTAATAAGTGATCGGTGTAATGAATTCCTTCTAATCGTTTGTGTCAAAATTAATCTTTTAAGGCTAAAGGCAATAATCTACAATCAATTACTGATCCAGCTTTCAGGCTTCTGACTTATTGATTCTCAAGCTATAACTCTAGATTGAAACTCGTAACGCATTTTGCAATCAGAAACGACATAACTTATTTTGCAAAACACATATCAAGCTAAATCCCAAAATTCGGAACATTATAATGTCATATTGATTAAATACTTTTTATACATTACTTTATTGATTCCAATTTCCAAATTTTATAACAAATTAACTTACAAATTATCGTATTTTTTTACGTGTTAATGTTTAATAAAATATTTATTCATAATAAATAATGCTGGTTCAAAAATGCTTTTTCATATTCTCATTCCATAATGGGTTTGAATATTCCATTTCCATTCTGAGTGATGTAAATATATGAATAAATTATTGTTCAGTTTCACCGGGCAAGTTCATGGAGATGCAATAATCATCAAACACATCATACGTCAGCTGACAGAGCCATATGACGTGTCATATCATAACTCTGAAACAGACGTCATAAAACTTATTTGGTTTAACTTGTCCTCATATATGTAGTAGATTCTAGTTAACACAATTATTAAGTTGAATAATTCGCGTTCAATCAGGTTTAGAGGATGTATTTTCAATATTTCTTGATTAGTATAGCAGTGATTAAGAACGTAATGAGTATCGTATTATTAACTAAATAATAATGGCAATGTTACAATCATTGAGGCAGTTTTTCCTATTACAAAGATAAATAATGAACCATTGCAACAAAATAGAGTAAATATATTGGATAGTTTTAAAATTATTTGTTCCTTTTTTGATAGTGGCCTTAAAGAGTCTTTATTTATCATATTCTGTTATCAAACATGTTGCGAAAGACGAGTTTATTTGTTATGATATAAAATCACTATGATTATGTGTAACCACCATGAAGATAACATCAGTGTTAACATCCCAAGTGTATTGGATGTAGTTGGCTGTCTACAGAGATTGTGGTGATACTAGCCATTGTCTGTCTTTATAGCTAGACCACTGACCTAAATGTAACATGGGTTGTCTTATTATAGTTAGATATTTCTGGACACTATGATTGTCAACTAACTCAGGTTTAGCTTCTGTATAATCTCTTATCGGCTATAACAAGTTGAATGCTTCGTTTAGTTATTAGATTAGTAACTAAAAAAATATAATTTAGAACATTTATTAATTTAAAAATGTACAATTATTGTAGGATTTCAAAAACTATGCTGTAGTTTCATAAATTACAAACTACATTGTAATTATAAAATAACTTCATAACCTTAATAATTTTTATCTTCTTCACCCCTAAACTTATAACTGAGGTTTACACAAAAACTAATTTGCAATACATTAATTTTTTTATTGCAAACTAGTAACTATAGTTTGTAGGCATATTTTACTATACTATCAAAATAAATGTACCACACAGTTTTAACAAGGAACTCTCATTTACAGAACATTTGAACATATTCAAGAACTAAAGAATATCTACCTTCAGTAGTTATATTCAATATATTAGTTAATTGTGAGTGAAAATTGTATTGTTACGCAACCATATCTTAACAATGAATAAAGTCTAATCGCAATCTTGCTTAACTAACAGTTAACTGTATTTTATTGATAGATCTTCATTGATACAAAGATAATATCTTCTTTTTAAACTTACTTGACTGTGTTACGAATTCTATACAGGTTATAGCTTACAAAAAACATTCCCCAAACTTACCGGCGTTTGGAGAATTGTAGTCTGTAAATTCATGACGAAATGATTTCCGTAAACACCTAAGCCATCAGGGTACAGACCGTTACATAATGCAATAGGATTTATGTTAATGTATGTAGCTACGCGTTGTGTTCTGCAGGTGAACTGTATTGCTATGTAATATATTGTGCAGTCAGAACCAGGCGTTGGTACTACACTATGTAACTATAATGTGCAGTAGCAGGTTTACAATGCACCTAATATCTATAAATCCTAAAATTACATTTATGCCATTTATAAACTCTTAAAATAAAAATATCTTCGTTGTATACAGAACTGGATAAGTCTAAAGAACTGTAGTTAAAGATTTTCCAATCCTAATAAAATTTGTGTTTTCCCTTTCCTAAAAGGTGCGACGGAATCCGAAAATTGACTAGTTCTTCAAACTCAATGTTCTAGTAACTTATGTTTTTTCTTACTTTTTTTACTAAAATTGGCCTCAAAGAAGTGTTCTTACCGTATTTATGAATATATATATATATAAACAAGATGCTTGCATTTCAAGGAACAATGTTTTTATACAACTACTAATATTCCGAATAGGAATAAGTTTGACATTTAATAGCTTTATAAATTGATTATTTTTTTACTTTCTTATATCCATATTTTCTTTAAATAACCAATTATATTACCCAACTATTTTATATCAAACTTGGCTAAACATCTTAAGTTAGGATTATATAGAGGGTTGCTGGTAATGAGGGAAAGCGTTGAATAATTTACAAGATTAGTTTGGGAACCTGCTGGAAACTTATACAAGAAAACCATCAAGAACAAAACATTGCTCTTAGCAATTTACTATTGCGTTTAGAGTGTTGGCGTGTTTAAACCCTGTTATTGCTTTTACGAAGTATTTACTAGGGACTTTTACTAGGAGATATATTAGTAGTTAAAATATAAATTATTTATTGCTGTAGAAAGGAATATCTTCCTAAATACGTAGACATTTATACAGTTAATAATATACAAAGGTATTTATGTTACTTGCTTAGACTTTATCAACGAAGCTTGGTATTTATTTTATATTACATAGTCATAACTCTTTCTTCATTTTAAATCAGTACCTTGTTATGCTAAGAACTACGACGATGATCAAGTTGCACTTCTCAATCTTGTTTTTATTATACAACATAAAGTTAGGAATGTAAATTTTCTTGATTTAATCAATTTGGTGTTTGGGGTGAAATTTAAATGAACAAATGATAAAACTGATAAAAAATGTTTACATTTTCAAGATTCGGAATATAGGAATATTCATGTTTTATTAACCAGCAATAAAACTTTCCACAACAAATTTTAAATTAAACGTTATAAATATTGAAATTGGTGTACTAGTACTTATTTATGAACAAATAGATAATGACAGCCCTTTTTATCTACGTCATTGTACGTGAAATAATCACGATCTTTCCCACAGCTCCTGCTTAACTGTTACTCTCAACCCCTGCTCCCCCCCCCCCCAGTCACCCGCAAACCATCCAACCACCTCAACCGAGCTGGCTCTCTCTGACAGTATCTCCGCTCCCCAATGACTACTTGAAGCCATGTCGTGTTAATCTTCTTTGCATTAATCTTCTTTTTATGTTAACCCTTCAATTATTTTGTCATATTTAATGTTTTTCTTGCATGAGCTGGGAGTCATCAGAGAGCCATAAAGTCCATGCCTTAAATATGGAATAATTGAAAGCTTGGACTCATAACAGTTTCTTCGTCATTCATCTATTCCAGCATACTTTTGGTTGTTAAAATAAGTTAAAACCTAACTAGGCAAAGCCTTTATCAATTTCTGTAGTGAAGTAACAGGAAAAATCACGGTATTCCAATCTCAATGGATAAAACGTGCATATTACAGTTAGAGTTAAGTTAAATTTATTTTTATTGTATAAAGATTTACTTTAATGGGTTTTAAGTGTTTGTTTGGTAAACTATAAATAGTCTTTTATGTTTTCATAAGATAAACACACGGCTAAAAATAAATAATAACGTGAACGAACTGTAAATACTTTCAATAGAACTGTTTAAGTTTATATTAACCTTAATATGTTACAAAGAAAAATGTTTACATTAATCTACTAATCAAAATTATTATTATTTTAAACTTATGACCTTATACATTTGATAAGCAATATGTGGATCGCAGGTGAAGGCAATCAGAAGTTTCCCATTACACATGAAGCAATCAAATGCTTGATTTATTGATATTCCCTTAGTTATTTCTGGAGTTGATTCGACTGTATGTATTATTTAACATTGCTGATATCAAGTCTATAATGACTTTTTTAATTACCTAAACCTTTTTTCCAGTTTAACATACAGTTTTAGAGTAAAAACTTAGTAAAGGTTAATCTTTTTTTTACTTTATAGCAAATATGCTATGTAATAGAACAACAAATAGTAAAACTAATTCAATTTTAAATA
The DNA here is from genome assembly GCF_028750875.1 of Macrosteles quadrilineatus. NCBI lineage: Eukaryota > Metazoa > Arthropoda > Insecta > Hemiptera > Cicadellidae > Macrosteles > Macrosteles quadrilineatus. The sequence continues at coordinate 199,304,684 of NW_026542595.1, forward strand.
CATTTGTAAAATAAATTATAAGTTTTACTAAAGAAATCTTAAAACGTTGGGTGCTAATTAATTAGGCTAATTATTGCATAACCCAAATCATTCTCTTGAGTATTAATTTCATAATTACCTGACATTGCGTTTAGAGTGACTTGATAATGGCAAAACATGTTTGATTTACAGCCAAAACGCGTCTGCGAAAACAAAGGCTACAAAAAGTTCACTTCGCAATCAAACCTGTTTCATATTATCAGTAATGGCAGGATGGCATTTTATTTAGTCAGTGTATTTGATTGAGTGGATGGTTAAATCCTTGATACATGAAATTTCATTTATGTAAGTAGGTTTTAACATTTCATAGGTGGGCAACATAGATGAATAAATATTTTGTAATCAGCTTTTATGTAAGTGATCAAATTAATTGTAAAAATATTTATTTCGTCCGACATCGATCTGCTTTAATTTATAGCTCACATCGATCATTTAAATTTGAAGCTCAAGCCGTCCATTAAGGATTTACTTTAACCACATAAAAAGATGAAATACCCCCGCCGCAGTAAACCTGCAGACTAAGCGAATTTCCATTTGACTGATTGGATTTACACTGAAATGTCTACTTAAAAATACATTTGTATAACATTAATTCCCTATTTAAATAGAATTAGTTTAACAAGTACTCAGGTTTGCTGCATCAGGGAGGGTAAAACAGTTTTTTTTTGTAAAATGTTAATAGTTAGCAAGAAAAAAAACATTTTCCAAATTTGATCAAAATATGTTCATGAACAAGCAAACTACAACAGTTTACTTATTCTCCATAAGAATAACATGGGAATTTTAAATTTTCAATTTTTTGGAATTTTCTCCGTAACCATTAGGAGCATAATAACGCTTCAATATACTAAATTATTTGTTTTTTTTAAGCTCTACAAAGTGGTTTGGAAAGAAATTGCTAAATTTGATGTTTTTGGGCCAAAAATGGGAAAAACCTATTTTTACCCCATAAAACCCCCCGTAAATCCTCGTCCCCATGGTCCGATTAAGCTGGATTGCGAACTCGTTCGAATAAACGTTGGTTTACACGTTTGTACCAAATTTCATCAAAATCCAATCATTTTTGCTCGAGTTATCGTGCTAACGTACACACACACAAACATATATATATATGAATTTTAACGGATGGTGTTTTTTGCCTCTAGGGACCTCAAAACGAAAAAAAATCGGTCCCGCGTCCAGGTCTTACCATGAGTACTACGGTAATAGCTTATTCCCTATATGGGAAATTCGCTAAAACCAATATTTGGTGCTCTACTGTAGTATTAATAAGTAATTAAATATTCTATTGAAAAATTAAGTGTCTTTTAAGCACGTGTCAGACAAAACTGTTAAAAGTACCTCAACTAGCTGAGTATGCTTACAGAACCCATAGACAAAAAACATAATATATGCAGAAACTATATTCCCCAGTGACTACTCAAGTACATGGTCATGTTAACTTCCTTTGCATTAACCTTCTTGTATTTAAATCAACGAGTTGTCCATTGTTTTGATGTCTTTTGTTTTTAATATTTCCTAAGAATTTCAACTTATTATTAACAAACTGGATCTAAAATAGCTTAGGGGTTTTTTATTTCGTTATCATTCAGTTTCCCTGGCTACGACAGTTAAAATAATAAATTCAATGGAGCTCATTGAAGAAAAAATCATTTTAATTGGAATAGATAAAACACAATGCACTGACACATGCATTTACAAATATTTACTTTTATTGTCTTTCTACAACATATAAGTAAATTGTTGTACTTGCGGGAATAAAAAATAAATTTATTTTACTTGGAGAAACTTCTTTAAACGGCTAAAAAGATTAGGGGTTTCCAAAATGATTAATCATTTTTAATTAATCCTTAGTAACCGTGAATTTGGTTGGTTTACACTTAAATATATTGCTCGGAAACAACGTTTATATTGTATTACTAATTTCATCTAATTGACATTATTTTCTTAAACTAGAAGTATAATACGGTTAGTAATCAATACGTAACTTGCAAGGCTGAGGCAATCAGAAATTCCCCATCATACCTGAATCAATCAAATGCTCCATTCATTGAGATTTCCTTAGTTAGTTATTAAATTGATTCGAACATTTGTATTATTTAACATTGATGATATAAGAGTAATCGCGATTCATTTTTTATCTGGTCCTTTTTAGTATTCGAAATATAACATTACCTTAACCATTTAGATAATACACAATTTATTGCATACTGTATTTAGCTTTTTTTGTACTTTCCAAACAATAATATTGGTACTTTGATCTCTCATTAGGACAATTAAGATATAAGATTAAAAGATTTAAAGAATATAAGATTTCAACGTCATTTTAAGGTTTTCTAATCTCTTTAGTTTATATGTTAATTTTAAACAACGGTTTTTTTCGATCAATTGGTTTTAATTCCTATACTAACTTTACCCAAATTGTTGCCACCTCTAAAACGTTTTAAAATACACAAGTTTTTTATTTTTACATTACAGTAGGAAAAATATCAAAATCCATACAAGGTAAAACACAAAGTAGAACAGACACGGGTCTAACAAAAAAACTCACTAACAAATGTTAAACTCAATCCCTTGTCGAAAAGGAAGTACATTTATAAAAACCTTATAGCCGATTAAGAACGAATGTTATTTTCATTTAACGCACTGCAGGGTTTCTCATAGAATGGGAGTCCCCCGATCCGAAGTGGCTGTTAGATTGTTATTAAGTTGATCATGTGATTGAAAATCAATCGTAAAACGAAGTTGGATATTATTAATAATAAACTTTGTTGTATTATTCATATCGATTGTGAGTTTGGATTTTTAATCACTATTCTGTATTAGAGTTCAGTAACACATTTTACTTTAGAGATATAGCGTCTTTTTACGAATTGAAGATTTTAAAAGAATACTGAAGACATTTAGCCTTCCTGGAACATTTTATATTGTTATACAAACAGCTAACCTTGTTAAACAAAGGCAGACCAATTAGTGAAAGTGGATTCAGGAGGGAAAGTAAACATTAGTAATAACCATTTTGGTTATTATAGTTACACATACTATGAGTATCGGAGGTAAAGTTAAATTTACCTCTTCTATTTTATAATTAGCTCCATAACTGTATTGAAAATATTTATATTTTAATTGTTTTTATTGATTGTTTGGCTTGATTAATACGAGTTGCTTTGAATAAAACAAGTAATTTATATAGGTCACACGTGGCTCTTTTTAAATTAGTAAATTAAAATAAATTAAATTAGTTGTAAAAGTTTGCCGTATGGTTTTTATGAATTCCTACTGTTCAATCATTGGAAATAAACATTTATCTGAAATTCTAACACCAACTAATCAGGTCCTCATAATATAAAACCAAATTATGCTCTTGACTATTTATATGATAATTATTTGTCATTATTTTAAGGCTAACTTTATTATAGTCATCTAGCTTGTTCAATGACTAAAAAAACTTCGTCAACGTTGGTTAAGAATTTTGGTTGTGACACGGGGCAATTATTTAATCAGCCTTTGATGAAGATAACAGGTTAAGCTTTGATACAGAATGGTACACTACTTAATTTTACAAATTTGGTATCGCCACACCATGCATTAACTGCAAAACTAAATGAGCAGCTATGTACAATCTTAGAAATAAATCATAAAAATGATCAAGTAATTTTTAAACTCTATTTGGGAAAATTTTCAGCATAAAAATATGTACCTAAACCACGACAATGTTTAGAAAATGCGAATAGTTCCGAAATAGTTTATAATGTTTAAAAGCATGAAGTAAGGAATATGGCCATAACTATTGGCATTGGATACTCCATTATAGTAAAAATATTTAATTGAACATTATTTTAAAAATACATCGACTACGATTAACGATGTATAATGTAAACTTATAGCTATTTTATGATAGTTTCACTTTTTCTATGATTTGACCAACAACAGTTACTAATTATAATAATATAATGTAAAATATTTCCACGGAAATTCAAAGAGATTGGTGATTTAAGAGAATTATTGCAAAACATTTCTCTACTCACTGGCTTCGGTAAAAGAAGGGGGGGGGGGGGAGTTTGATCAGATCTTTTCCATGGAAAGATTACACTGGCTTGAATGATCATTAAATATTCATAAATTCCCTTAGAGTAATAATTATGTAAATATGTAGTAGCCTGAATTTTAACCTGTTGTAGAGTTATCATCTTTTGTATGTATTTTAAATTCAACAGGCTGCTATAAATTCTCCCGAATAGTAAACGTGGTTAAATACTTAACTGTGTCACCATTGGTATCTCATAAACTGTTTAATAGAAAATATACCTATAACTGATTTCTTGCCATTAGGAAATATAAATTCCACTTTAAAAAAATACTGCCTTTTTCTGATTAGGCGGCTGACTTTCAAATTCATTATGGAACACCTTATACTTTTATGTTTTTTGAAAAATGTAAATGAGATTTTAAGCGTTTTTTATATTAAAGTTCAGCAGCCTGCAGCCTCGATCAAGTATTAGCGGGAAAAATAATGTTAGGACTAAATTAGTTATAAAAATGCATCCATATAAAAAAAAACATAAAATACAGTGTTCCAGTTTAAAAATTAACCATGGTGGCTAAAAGTTTATCATTTTGAATGGCTTTAAAGATTAAAGCCCTAAAATATGACCGGTTAACAATATTAGAAAAAGTTTCGAAGGACAAGATTTTAACCTACTCTGAACAACCTAATTCTCAGATGCCAAATTTTGTAATAGAAATCCATGTGGTTATTCTGGATTTATTTATATGTAAATAAAAATAATATAAAAAAATTATATGTGTTTTTTATGATAACAGGATTTAGAATTGTTCATTTCAAACCGAAACAACTAACTGACAGGTCAAACGTAGTTTATTAAACCAGACAAAGTTACGGTTCAACAAAGAGTGCTTTCGACTTTTAGCATTTTTCTAAAACGTTACATTCTGAATACAATTCACTTTGAAATCATTTCCTGGAATGAAACTATTGTATATTGACAGTATGTTGATTGCATTGAAACAGTTTTAGCAGCCTGATTGGAATGTCTATAGCTTTCTTGTTATTGCAATAAAATCGGTTTATGTAAATTGGTTCTCTTAAACATAAACTTTTGAGTCAGAAATATTCGTAAACATTTTCTTTAGATACTACTGAATAATTAAAGTTGTAAAGAAAAACTAAATTATAAGTTCGGTAAATTTCACACACTACCATTTGATTTATGACAGTTTTGCATATTTACACAACACTTAAAAATTAAAAATTAAAGCTTAAATATACTTTAAATGGTAATAATCATGGTTACATAATTTCAAAAAATGCTTTACAATAATTGGATAATATTTTGTGTTAATATTTATATCCCCAAAACAAATTTCATCCTCTAACAATGATACAATACTAAATACAATACTTGTCGAGCCCACCTTTGGACAACAATCTAATCCCTTTACGGCACAATGTTTTGTCTATAGAAATCCATGTGGCGATATGGGACCAGTCCTGGTATTTGTTTTGAATAGAAACGGAGCTTTCAACAGATTATCGTGTAAATTCTAATCCCAGGGGGTATACATCCGTTTAGGTCTTTTACAGTACTTGTGCATTGATGATGATTTTTTTGGTGGCTAGTAAACTAACTTGGTAACTTGGTTAATTCAATTAATCTTTGTAGCATATGCAGATTAAACATTACAAAGTCTGTCTGTATATTTAACTATTTAATATTTTAAAGAGTTGTAACGATAAAAGTATTGAGACTGGCACTCTAACAGAATGTTTATTGACTGTATCCTACACACAAAAAAGATAAACATGGACATTTTGTGGCCTAGGTAGTCTATAAAACTAACACAAGATATGTTTTGAGCCCTCAGGTCCTAGTTCTTATTGCAACCTAAGCTGAAGTATCAGATCTGCAGTCAATAGATGTGTTTCTAGCCTAGTAGTTAGCGTCTCGGACTTCGATGCGGGAGGGACGGGTTTGGTTTTATCGTTTTATGGTACATCCAGGACACATATGGTTTTGGACCGCTTTCCTAAACATTTTGGTACTGTCTCTAGTAATTTATCCTTCGCAAATGCAATTAGCGTTGATGAAAAAAACAGTTACTGTATTTAACAGGTCTGTATAAGGAGTGCCATAAGCTCAACACATGTGTTCAAATGAGAGTATTCTTTCTGTCAACAAAATTGATTTAAAAAAGTCCTAACAGCCTTAAACTATATAGAGTAAATATCAATAAATACTAGTATTCTTACGGTTTAAACACAGCAATAACAGAAGGAATTTTCTTATTCCATACAGTCCTATTTTCACTGACTGTGATCGGTGGAATAAATACCTCCAAATTTAGTGCACAAGGCTAAAGGCAATAATCTAAAATCAATTACCAGGCCAGCATTCAGTCGACTGATTTATAACCCCTCAGGATGTAGCTCTCGATTGGAAACTCGTATTTAAACATTCTACATTCAGGAATGATATTATTCCCTTCATGAAACACATATCAAGCCAATTCCTATAGAACATCAGAGGCGCATTATATAATAACTTATAAATAATTTCTGTTAAATCAACTATATTGATAGATATCGTTCCACTATAGTGGATTTGATAATTACATGAATATTCAAAATTGCAAATTTATATATACAATTATTTATGATAATGTATCACTGCAATGAAGAAACGCTATAAGAAAAAGATTCAGGAAAATCTTTTGAACATTCAAATAGTTACATCATCATAATTACTACCCATCGACAAAATAATAACATTTCACTATAATAGACGTTTGAAATCACGACTTTTATTACAGTAAATATAGTTCTTTGTTAGCTCTTAGTATTGAGAAAAGAAATTTTGCTTGAATGCAGATTTGATTACCATCTGTTGGATTATTGTCTGTCTACTCGCTAATGTTTAAATTTTTTCAGAAGTTCTGTGTTCATTTTATTTTTATTACTAATTTGATTATGTAATAAGTATATAAAAAGTGATGTAATTTTTTAGAATGAATTATCACGCAGTTTCATTTGGCTAGTTTATGTTGATTAAATGATTTTGAAAAAAATGATTTTAAATGATGAAAAATTTTCTATAGCATAATAATGTATGTAAAAAAGTATATTTGCCTGTTTAACTCTAGACCAGTGGTTAGAGATACTCGTTCAGCACAGTTTAATCTTATTCAAGAGAGGTTTTGTGCAAAAGAAATCAGTAGGCATCAATTCAGTGCTCTCGGGCCCAAGCATTTCAATAATCTAGTAAACAATTTTGGAAATCAAGTTTATGTAGACAGTAGGGAGGTATTTAAGAAAACGGTCATAGAATTTGTATTACAGTATGATAGGGATGAAGTTGTGCCATAATATATTAGCGTAAGGTAAAGGATGTTTCTATAAATTTAGAATTGTTAAAAAAATATGCATGTTTAAAATATTTTTAAATTATTATGAATGTACCTATTTAAACGTATTTTTGTATAGCTATATTGTGCACGTGTTATAATTGTAAAAAAGAAAGAATTATTATTGAATGTTAAAAGTGAAAAAAGTGATGTGACTTACCTAATATTGAAGAAAGGAACAATAGACATTATGATGATTTAGGCTGCCAGACAGCTATTCTGTACTAAACAGAATGTATTTTTTTCCCGCACGAACCCTGCGTGGTTCATGGGAGTATTTGTATTTACATATTATGCAGAAAATAAAGATTTTTGAACTGTGAACTGTGAACTGTTAATGATCAGATCATTAAACACATTATTTCACGAGAGTTATGAAGCCATATGTTGATAATAGCTCTGGAAATGACATAGTAAAACTCATGGTGTTTACCTTTTCATAATAGAAATATTAGGTACAGAATGATATCGCTTAGTATTATTACGTAGCAAGCATGATAATATATTTAAATTTTAGTTTTAAATACAATTTTATGCCTTATAACTTTGTACAAAGAACAGATATTCTACTAGAATATGCATACATCCATAAATCTGACAGACTAAAAAACAGTGGCCATGCGTATAACCTCAAATGTATAGGGGTTGTTACTGGTTAAGGGCTGTTCAATGGGTTGGAACTTGAGTAGATTTATCGGTAGCATAAAACTGTTGGCTGCTGTATAATACAACGTAAAATCTTGGACGCAATATGTAGTGCTATTATAACAATATTTCCTGTTAATTTCTGTAGTTGTGTTAAAACTCGCAGTGATGGTGGTTTGAAGATTGACTTATTAATTTGAGTTTGTGTTTTACTTGGATGCTAGTTCGAGCCTAAGTATTTATTTTTACACACGGGTATCTGTATTTCTGAAGTCAATTAAGTTACAATGTTAACTGTAATTTTTTTAGCGTAACATTGGTTTATAAAGTAGTTCTTCAAACGGTTGTATTTAGTTAAGACATTAATTATTTCATAAATCGTAGATGATATTTTACTAAAAATATTTTATATTTATAATTTATACAAAAATTGACGATATGTTACTACCACTAATTGATCAAGAATGTTGACCAACTATTCATGAATATGAACAGTATTTTGAGTAGATAGTATAATCAAAAATACTCAAAAACTTTACCACCACGCCTTTTGTTTTTAAAGCCAAGGTGGGTAAAAATTAATGCACTGTTTTAGCTAGTAAAAAATGTTTACCAGTATGTGAGCTTATTTATAAGACTTATCAGTAAATCTATTTATGTATAAATAGGCAAGCATGTTTCTTTAAAACCTTTTTTCTCAGCTCGTGTGCATCTTAGGGAATATCTATGCATACTGTTGAAAAGATATTTTCCTGTAGATGTGCAGAAGGCCTTTATAAATTAAAATAAGCTAAACAATAAGTACACTAAATTAATTAAAAATTTTGAAAAAAATAACATGAATCTTATGGGTTTCCATGATGGCGTCGAAATAACAACGAAATATAAACATACAATAAAAACAAATGAAAAAACTCCAATCAGATGTTTTATTCACAGTGTGGTGTGAAAATAGAGAAGTCTGTACATTGCATATTTTTGGTCAAGTTTTGACCTCTGGACGACCTCTAGTAAGATTAAATATAAGAACTACAATCGATAATATTCTTAGTAAACATAAATATAACAAAATAAGAAGAAAATGAAAAAAATGTTAGTCAAATATACTGTAGGCCTCTTACAAAGTAAAGAGAATTGTCAGGAAGCAATCTCAGTCTAATCAACATGGATGTTTCTACCTCATCATATACCTTTGTAATGAACCTCAGGTTTACTTAGGACCTCTGACCACGTGGTTTTAAAAGTTAATCGTTTCCTACATTTTATGCATGTAACAATAGTTCAGAGTATTAAAGTTTTTGCTATTTAATTTTGATGATTAAAAGTATGTACCTTGACAGATTATCCATGTATCTTATATAATAGGGATTGTATGACGAGGTACGTTTAATCATTATTTGTCATAAAACGCAATTTCGGTGCTATAAAAACAAATTAGGTAGTTATGAATCAAATGCAATCTAAATAGTTTGTTTTAAATTTAGTTATATACCTATATTATTTCAACGTTATTTACTCGTTATGCTTAAGTAATATTAATATTCGAATCATAATATTGATAAAGACAATTCAGTTTATAAAGATCTGAGTAAATTACATAGCAGCCATTTTACACTGTGGTTGGTTTGGTTAATAAATGTATATGTGACAGGCAAAGTATAAAATAGAGCTATACTTTGCATAGTCATTCTATAGAATGACTGTTGTGATTGCCTACAGGCAAAGTATAAATTACGCTGTTGTAGGACTTCTGCTTGGCATTTATGTATCTAATATAACATTTACCAACTTAACCTAACTACACACAAAATAAACAAATCCTGTTAAATAGATGATTTTGTTTAAACAAATATCATTATTTTCTACTTTGCCTAACACACCTTTGTAGAATGCCTAGGTATTATACAAAAAGCCTAGTCAAAATGTTTAAAATCCTGTCGTTATTATCTATTTCATACTTTGCCTAATAATTGTATAGAATGCCCATTATTGTAAAGAACCAATGCATTGTGATATTTACTTTGCCTGTAGCATATATATTACGTATTGTTCAACGACTCTTTTTAGTTAAAATATATTCTTGGTTCTTTGGGCTCAGATCAAATATCAATACCTAAAATATCAATAAAATACCTCCTTATGTCCCTGTCTGATAAATAAATCGTGGTTAAATAAATCCATATTTTATCAATACATTTAAAGTAATTTCCTTATATTTTTTTATGTCAAACGTGGCTTGTTTAGTAAAAAATAAAACTCAATACTGTAGTTAACAACGACCCGACTAAAATACAGTAATTAAAAATAACTCTATTGAATGGATATCAAGAAACAGAAATTATTTTGACTAGTATGCATAAAAGAAATATTTATCATAACTATCAGTTAACCAGTTATGTTCAAGTTGTGATAAGTTACGCTTAGGCATTTTAAGATAAGGTGGTGCCGCACTTAATAAGGTTGAACAATGCGACAGAGCAAAGTTTAGTCATCAAGTTCGAAAGTTTGATCCTCACAAAGATAAATAATGATAAATGTTTCTTCGTGTTTAGTGGTCGTTATAAGATGTTATCTGCTTAACATTCCATTATTTCTTAGGTTATTCCATTATGCATAGAACTTTTCGTAAACTATTAGATACCCTTCTTTCAGAAATTGCACGTTTTATTAACAATAGTTTGAAAATTTACTAACAGTAAATGGTAAATGGTAATTAGCTTTATAGCAGTAAATTGGGTCTGATGATGATTGGAGTGTCCAATCGAAATCGATCACCACTTACCATCTTTTCTGTATATTTACCGTCTTGTGAGTAACAGTATAAGCGTAAATATATGTTTTAAGTGTTATAAGACGTTTTTTGTATTTACTTTCCGTAAATTAAATAACACGTACAATGCTGATCAAGAAGTTATTAAACATACTGTATTGAAATAAAACCAATCTGGAATCAAACTCACATTCTACTAAAAAGCAATTTAAGACATGTTCAGCAGCACAAAACACTGAAAAAAAATTATATTTCTTTATAACTTATTACGTAACTAGTACATAAGGTAGGGTTCGAAAAAATCTGTTATGCTTCTTTAACGTACTGAAGAACGTGACATGACTTAGTGAGCATTATTAAAAAGTCTTGCTTCGGATAGAAAGTACTGTGGAGAATGGTGATCCACCCAGCCAATAATGACTATATCGTGTCAAAAGAGTTCGCCCTCAAACGTCAGATGTAGTCATAACTATATCAAGACATGACTAAGAAACCACTCAAGGGGACATGATCATGTATTTCCCGGATATCTCGTATGATTAAGAGGCAGGGATTTTTAGTCACACATTTATTCCGATTTAACAATCACTACTGGAACTGGTAATTACTGACTGGCTGGGTAGCTGAGTGGTTAAAGTGCTTAACTGACATAGCCAAGGTCACCGGTTCAATCATAAGAAATGTCCGTTATGTCCGTTAACTTTTTGATGGGTCAAACCGGATCCATGAGCAAACATGATCCCGACATATTAACCAGCTGAGCTTAGTCAGTTACGAAGCTAGACATATAATCTCACTCCATTCTATAATCATCCTTCACACATAACATTTGGGTTGAAATACGCAGTGTGCAGCCTACTTACATCTTGGTGCGCACCTAGGTATCGTCCCATATAAAAAAATTAAAACTGATGATTTATATCAGAATTCATCATCCTTTTTCTAGATATTGCTTTAAATTTATACAAATTTCTTTACCATACAATATCCTTGTTATTCCTTGGTCGAACTAAATTCTTTTGCAACAACTGCAACATCATCAGGTTCATCATCTTCTACGATTCGTCACAAACTTAAAATTGAAAACACAAAAACACACTTACATTTCAACAAAACTAGTGGTAGTTATACCCCTACCATGTAGCCAATTAGGTAGTATACTTCAATTTAGGATGAATCCAATTCAAGCTGGTAGTAGAAGTGAGATAAATTAAAAGACAAAGTAGCCCAAAGATATATTTATTTTATGGATGTCAAATTTCTCAAAATACACTTTCCAAATACTGTAAAATCAAATATGCTCTTGTTACTTCCAAATATTATGCTAAGTAATAAAATACTGGAAATATCTTACTTTAATCAGAGACACTGGTTTAATGGTCAGAACTGGCACTAGCAGATACCATGCAAACTAGAACTGGTACAAAGAAGCTACTGGACCAAGCACTGGTAGTACCAATCATAAGAAGGTGAACAAGAAGACAATGTGGTTGATTTCTGTCTGAAAACATCACACAAAACCGATAAAAACTATTCTCTACAAATTCTAATAATTAAAAGTGGATTTAAGATCCTTACAACTCCTTGTGAAAATGTGCTTCTCCTAGAACAAAACTCGACAGGTCTGTATGAACTTAACTTGTTTTCCTTTCTTGTAAAATGCATTAAAATTGATTTGAAAACTATTCTTTACTTTACATCTTTTCCCAAAAATGATTTCTACAAATGCTATATACAATAAATCTCCTAAAATCTTATTTTTAAACAATATTAAAATCTACTTACAATTTCTACAGCAACCACATATTAGTAGACCATTTTTCCAGTGAACTTAACTGACAAAACTTGAAATTGGTTATCAATCACCACTACCAACCCTACAAACTAAATCTTTTAAACTGTTGGACACTCTTTCTTAATCTTAGTCTAGCCAATGGTTAAATAATTTGATTTTGTTTTGTTAATTTCAATTTAAACTAACTACCATCGGTACATAGTCCAGTGGTAAAAAATATGTAATGTGCTATTTAAAATACGTAATTTTTAACTCCATGCTGAAAATATTCTGCACATCTACAGGGAATTATGGATAGTATGGATATTGTACGCACCACGACGGTTAATCGAATCAATTTAACGTATTTGATTAAAAGTACGTGTGTTTTTGTGTTTTCAATTTTAAGTTGATAATGAATCGTAGAAGCGGATGAACCTGATGATGCGGCATTTCCCACTAATAGTACGGTGCAATTAGACCTAAACCGGGACATCCAAAAAAAAAGTTTCAAACCAGCGCCAAATTGTTGAATACACTTCCCTCAATATGTAAAAAAAGTTACACTGATTTGAGTGTCGGGTTTGGGGGGGAGGGGGTGAAAATGGGGTGAAAATAGGACTTTTTTTACTTTTGTGCAAATACCTCAAAAACGGTGAGTTTTTCTTAAAATACAATGGATTACAAAAATAATCTACATTAAATTTCAAACAAAATAATACCATACAATACCTATCTACAATGAACGGTTCAGGAGATATTGAGGGGTAAATGTGATTTTTTCTTAAAATTCTAAAAAAATTGTTTTTTAAATGGAGAAAACCCATGGACACCCATAAAAAAGTTTCTATTGAGTGCCACATTGTTCAATATACCTCCCTTAATATGTGTAAAAAAGTTACACTGATTTGAGTGTCGGATTTGGGAAGTAGGGTTTAAAGAAAATGGGTGAAAATAGGACTTTTTTTACTTTTTTGCAAATACCTCAAAAATGGCGAGTTTTTCTTAAAATACAATGAATTACAAAAATAATCTACATTAAATTTCAAACAAAATGATACCATACAATACCTATCTACTATGAACGGTTCAGGACATTTTGGGGGGTAAATGTGATTTTTTCTTAAAATTCTAAAAAAAATTGTTTTTTAAATGGAGAAAAACCATGGACTCCCATAGAAAAGGTTTCTAATGAGTGCCAAATTGTTCAATAGACCTCCCTTAATATGTGTAAAAAAGTTACACTGTTTTGAGTGACGGATTTGGGAAGTAGTGTTTAAAGAAAATGGGGTGAAAATAGGACTTTTTTTACTTTTTTGCAAATACCTCAAAAATGGCGAGTTTTTCTTAAAATACAATGAATTACAAAAATAATCTACATTAAATTTCAAACAAAATGATACCATACAATACCTATCTACTATGAACGGTTCAGGACATTTTGGGGGGTAAATGTGATTTTTTCTTAAAATTCTAAAAAAAATTGTTTTTTAAATGGAGAAAAACCATGGACTCCCATAGAAAAGGTTTCTAATGAGTGCCAAATTGTTCAATAGACCTCCCTTAATATGTGTAAAAAAGTTACACTGTTTTGAGTGACGGATTTGGGAAGTAGTGTTTAAAGAAAATGGGGTGAAAATAGGACTTTTTTTACTTTTTTGCAAATACCTCAAAAATGGCGAGTTTTTCTTAAAATACAATGAATTACAAAAATAATCTACATTAAACTTCGAACAAAATGATACCATACAATACCTATCTACAATAATTGGTTCAGGAGATATTGAGGGGTAAATGTGATTTTTTCTTAAAATTCTACAAAAATTGTTTTTTAAATGGAGAAAACCCATGGACACCCATAAATTATCTTAATCCAATTAAGAATTTTAAAATGGTGGCCATTTAAATATTTTAAATTTAAATTGCAAAAAAGGCTATTTTTATGAAAAATGTAATGAAAACTTTTATTTAGGTTTTAAAATTCCCTATCAAACGACACCAAGCTCAATAAGATTGAATAAAAATAACTAAATTATAACTATTTTTAGTTGTAAAATTATTAAGATCAAGGCTTCGCTATTCAGGTTTGCCTCATTTTACAACTAAAAATTGTGATATTTCATTTATTTCTTTTATTATTTTCATCATTTTAAAAGCTAAATGAAGTTCATAAAAGTCTCATAAAATTAGTCATTTTTTGCAATTTCAATTAAAAAAAAATTTAAATGGCCAACATTTTGAAATTTTTAATTGGATTAAGATCATTCTTTTTCTAACGAGAGTCTATTTTACCTCAACATACATACCAAGTTACATAATGATCGGTAAAAAAATTCAAAGATAAAATACTGTTTATGTGTAAAAAAACAAAATGACAAATATCTGGTTAACGAAGTGATTTTGGGAAATAATTTATTCTTGATTTTCTAATTATTTTGACCCATAGAACCATTTTCTGGAGTTTGGCTGTTCTTACGGGACACCCTGTAGGATGTCTCACGTAAAGTGAACCAATAGCGTTGAAACTCACCTTTTTTTATTATGAGTTAGTTATAGAGTTGACTTCGTATGGAGCACTTCCCTTTACTTTTTAGATGTTTTTTTGGGATGATTTCCAATTTTTAAAATATGTTTGCCATTTTCCAATATGGCTGACAACTTTGTTATTTCTTATGGAACACCCTGTGGTTTATGATTGTTTTATAATTCAAATGCAATTTTAAGACATTTTTAATTTTGACATTTTCTCTTAAAAACTACTTATTTAGGATTACACTTATGGAAAAAAGGCTTGCTGTATACATTCCGCATCCTGTAGCTCATATACGAATAAGTTTATAGAGAATATGCAAAGAACAAAAAAGAGTTATAATCGCATTTATATCTTAAACAGACCACAGAAGGTTCCAATATTAAAGTTAGCTGCCATTTTGGAAAATGGTGGAAAGTTTTTTTACAAGGAAATCAATATTTTTATCGTATTTTATTATTTTATTAGAATGTAGTTGAAATTTTTACAACCGTGCATAGTTGATAGGTATTGTAAATATGATTGTGTTTGAAATTCAATAAAGATTTTTTTTTGTAATTCATTATATAAAAAAGCACCCTTTACGAGCCTCCCTTTTTGAAAAGCCCTCCTACCAAATCAGAGACTCAAATCAGTGTAACTTTATTACACATATTAAGGGAGGTCTAATGAATAAATTAGCACTCATTAGGAGATTTTTATGGGTATCCATAGTTTTCATGAATTTAAAAAAACAACTTTTTTAGAATTAAAAGAAGAAAATCACATTTACCCCTCAATATCTCCTTACCCGTAAATGGTAGATAGGTATTGAATGGTATCATCTTGTTCTAAATTTAATTTAGATTATTTTTGTAATTCATTGTATTTTAAGAAAAACGCACCATTTTTGAGGTATTTGCAAAAAAGTAAAAAAAAGTCCTATTTTCACCCCATTTTCTTTAAACCCTACTTCCCAAATCCGACACTCAAATCAGTGTAACTGTTTTACACATATTAAGGGAGGAATATTGAACAATTTGGCACTCATTAGAAACTTTTTTTTGAGTGTCCATGGTTTTTCTCCATTTAAAAACAATTTTTTTTAGAATTTTAAGAAAAAATCACATTTACCCCCCAATATTTCCGGAACCGTTCATAGTAGATAGGTATTGTATGGTATCATTTTGTTCGAAATTTAATGTAAATTATTTTTGTAATTCATTGTATTTTAAGAAAAACTCACCGTTTTTGAGGTATTTGCAAAAAAGTAAAAAAAGTCCTATTTTAATCCCATTTTCACCCCCTCCCCCCCAAACCCGACACTCAAAACAGTGTAACTTTTTTTTACATATTGAGGGAAGTGTATTCAACAATTTGGCACTGGTTTGAAACTTTTTTTTTTGGATGTCCCGGTTTGCTCTTTTTTTAAGCTAATTGCACTGTACTATAAACCAAGTACAAATGTTGCTATTGTAAGGTAGCAAAACATTTTGATAATTAATAATTGAACTAAACTAAATAAACCCAAGATGATTATACTTTGCGTTTTTAAAATGTCACCAATTTAATTGCGAGAAACCGATGGACCATTGAAATTTAATTCTCTATGTTAAGATAGCTTATTTATGGCAATAAAATATTATAAATATAAAAAGTTATAAACACTGGAAATAACTCATGTAACTCATGTTCAAGGTTTCAGAAATATTTTTCGTGATATAGGGAACATTAATTTAAGCACACCCTGGTTCTTCATTGTATTCAAGATCAAGTGAAATAGGTCTTAAATGTGGCTTCGACCTATATCCACTACCGTAGCCTTCCACTGCAGTAGCCTATAACCTAATGTGTGGCGATTAAGGCCGATCAGCAAATATCACAGTTTGACATTTCCAAAGTTCACCAATCCCTTCCAAGACAAAGAACATATGGTGTTAGGGTGCTAGGGATGTATTATAAAAAGTAACTGATGGTTATAGTTTTTTAACCCATTTATATTTGTCTTCTTTATTGATAAAATATTTGTTTACGTAGTGTAAATACAAAACGTAGTATAAATTCAAATACATTTACTTGCAATGCTCAATATGTCCAAACCCCCCCCCCACTAATAACGTAGCTTAATTAATAGCAATATAGGATTTACTATTTGAAATTGAAAAATATATTTAATTTGAATAAATCAATTCCCATAGTTAAGCTGATTATTAATTCAGCTGAAAACAAATAAGATTAAACAAAACCAATTTCAAACCAGTTTTAGTTCAAATTGAAAACTTGTTTTACTAAGCCACAACTAGTGAATAGACATGAAAGTCGACTTAGGTAAATTGAAGAGCGAGTAGTGCAGAGTAGTTGTACATTTACAGAAGCGTCAATTGCGCAACAAAGTTTGTTGTATAATTGGAGAGACTAGTTGCATTGAATAAATTCGGATACTCACCTACTAGGAATTATACTTATATATCACACAGGTGTCCAACTGCACAAGTTGGCCATCTATAACTTTTTAATATAATCATAATATATTTAAGAATGTTTGTAACGGGACCTTTTTTACTCTCTTCCCCAATACATTATATGGAGAAAGTATTGTTTTCATCTACACTTTCGAGTTTATGTTTGCGGTAGATATATTCGTTTTGGGCCCTCTTGAGGCCAGAAATGTGGTTTTGAAGTGATGTTTGGGTGAGTGTGGATGTGTACGGATATACAGATGGCAACCGTGGTTAGATTTTGATCAATTTTGGTATGTAGATATTCGATATCTCAAGGTTTTTTTCTTTTCCAATTTTACCATAAAACCCATATAATAACGGTAAACCAGCTTTTAAAAAGTGGCTCGACATACTTGAAATAAAATATAGTAGGCTATTTTATAGTCCTTCTGACGAAATGTTACAACCCCCATTTAAATGAAAATTACGGTAATAAGATAATATGGTTAGTTGTTGATTAATATACTTGTTGATTAATATACTTGTGTGATTTTCCCATAAACACAAACCGGAAATCAGGCTTAAAACTGCTCAACCAATTTTGATAAAAAAAATTAGCTTTTTTTGTCCTTGTTATTCTATACAAAGTGGTTAAACACCCAAAACTGTAATAAAAATTTGGTCCATAAGTTATCGCAATTTTTGTTATTTTACTCATAAAATACTGTATTAGTTACATCCATCGCCTTTTCATGATAAGGGTTGATGATAAGGATAGATTATGCGGGGGAAGGTTGCTGATACAATTTTTTCATTTTAATTTTTGGTGATGGTGAGTTTATGTTTTATAAGACATTATTCCAAAACATTAGTAACTATATGTAGTGATATCCCACTTAACGATGATCATTTACTTTAGTAAGTAAGAATCATTTTAATAGAGTTTTTTTCTTTTTATAAGTTGATTTTGACTTGTTAAAGTATTCTGTAATTATGTACAGCTTACGGTTTCAAAACACTTCTCGCATTATAAACTGCTGTTTATCCATAGCCGAACCAAAAACCAACCAATCCACATGCTATGACGCAAATGCTATCAATTACACTACTACCACATAAATGTGACACTTGATTTAACGTACAAAGTGGGTTTACCACGAACTCTTACTTAATCTCAACAAGATTTTATCTACTTTTTGGAGTATTGAAGATAGGCAAATAGCCCGTTTTTATACATAAAAAAAAATATAAAATGTATATATATGAGAAGAAAATCAAAGGTATTGAAGGTTTTTTTTTTCCTTAGAATAATGAATATTTGAATTAATTAGTTAAGTAATGCAATTATACTCCTACTCAAAAACCAATAAAATCGATTTGAATTAGGTTAAAAATCCATTTCTATCTATACACTTCTTTGAAAACAACCAAAAATAGAAAGTGTTGTTAGTTAGAGTTGAGTAACACCTTCTCGGAAATAAAGAGACCATTTCTCTCTTCATTAGCCCACATTGTTGAAGTGTCGTCTTCTTAACTCCGCTATGTTAGCTTACGGATGGTTTCCTCTTACCTAATTCTGGACACTAAACATATTAGTGTAAGTTTTACGATTGCATTAAATTAGAATAAATAATAGGATTTTTCTACCTACCAACCCAAAAAAATATTAGTAGTGGTAACACTGTTATTATTCGTTCTTTTTATTTTACAGTGTAAAATAGTTTCTACAAAATATTTTTGTGGGTATATTTTGATCATTATTATTTATAAATTTGAATAACATTTTTCTTATTTCTTATCATTTTATGATTGTCTCTAATAATCATAACTTACAAGTTGAATCCCAAGTGTGTTCGATTCAGAAACAAGATGCAATTCGTCATAAAGCTGCCAATTTATCTTCGACTAACTTCGTTGTGCAATCAATTGGCGCATCTGGTAATGGACATCTGAACTCTTTGCTGAAGGTTAACTTCCATTTGGATGTACCAGTCACAGCTTTGTATAGATTTTCTCAATCATAATAGATAAACCATTGCGCTAATTTAGTATATGGTGAAAGACAGAAAATTACCACATGCTAGTAAAATGTGCTTAGCAGTAATATATTAATTTACAAGCCATAACTATTTACTTGTAGAATAATGCAATCTATATATCTAATTCTGTAAGCCCAAAATTTTACAATGAAATTGTGAGCTAACGGGAGGCCGTAGAAAGCTGGGAGAGGTCTCATTTTAAAGGTCTGGGCATGAAATTTTGGGGAAAATTATTCATTTTTCCTAATCTTGCACCAAAAAGTTGCTACGGAATAAAATAATTCCCATTGAAATAGCATGGGAATCTAGGTCATGTCTGCTTTGTTTACTTTTAAACATATGGTTTAACTTTATTTAAAGCATATGGTATGTAATGTCATTACTTTAATATGTGTAGGATACTATTTATAAAGCTGATATAAACTTTTTCCCAAATTTAAGGGTCTGGAGTTAATGAAGTACGATTGGTTGTGTAGGTATGTCTGAAATAAGTGTAAAGATAGAAGTAATTACTGGAGTAGGCAAAGGGGACATATTTTTCATGCCAAAAATTAAACTATAATATCTACAGATCTTCATTATGCCGTTTAAGTTTACAAGGATTCAATGCCCATTGAAAATAGCTTTCACTATTATTATAAATAAAGTGCAAGGCCAAACCTTCACAAAAGTTGGCATTTATTTGAAAAAACCAGTGTTAACATACACAAATGTTAAACGATAATTCAAGGTAGTGTAACCCACATGTAATTTGTACAAAATAGTTACTAGAATATACATATAGGGGCTATTGCCCCTACAAGCCACTAGTTTGCATAGAAGTTTATTTGAAAATACATGTAAGTGTTATTGCTATATTAATTTAAATATTCAATTAAATTAGGCTAAAAGAATCAGTGTTTGTCAAACAAGCTTTAAACAGGAGAAGGAATTAAACTTAGTAAATGAAGTCTAGTGTACGATATGTTACGCCTTTCTTCACAAATAGAAGAGTTGAATATTAATAAGATAATTGATTAAAATCTACGGCAGACAAGTTAAATTACTTTATTTCCATGACTAATTAAATACACCAAAAGATGAATGAGTGAATATGTTTCTCATTAAGTTTAAAACATATTGGTAGCCACTTCTATTTTATTATATGTATCCTTGAAAAATCTTGTAAATTTTTTAAATGCCAAACCCTGATATTTGCTGATCAGCCTTCACCACTATTATGATGCAGGATACAGCAGTGGAAGGCCAAGGAAGTGGATAGGTTGCCTGTATAGCTGTAATTTACTGAAGCCTGAATGCACAAAGAAACAGGTTGAACTTATGAAGGTTATCTTATTAAAGCGCTGACATATAGAAAGTTTTTTTTTCATATATTTACAGTTTTGTTGTCTATCATATAATGCCAGATTATGATAGATCATTGAAGAAAGCACCTGGTTCAAATTCTAAGACAAATTTGAATAAGTTACTAGTTTTGAATGAACGAGTGTAGAGTTTTGTCACAGACGGAATTCGATTAGTATTTACAGACAGGAATTACAATCAAAAGCTTAGTGATCATGAATATCTGTCCCTAGTTTCCAACTATAAATAGCTTACAGCTTTTTCAGGGTCAACAAGGGCTTTGTAAATACCAAGCGATAGCTAAACCAACTCGGATACCTTGCTTTTCGATTTAAACTTAAAATTAACATGTTATCTCCCTTCTAGTATGATTAAGCATCCCCTCCAAAATAAACAATGTGGCAGAATTTAGCAATAATATATGTTGGATTGTTTTATGTAGTTCAAGCAGAAATTGTTAGCACTTTGTAGCCTACATAAAAAGGTTATACGTAAACTTAGCTAAATAATACTGCATCAAATCTTGGCTTTTTGTAAACGTTTTTACACTACTTTGAAAGGTGCCTGAGTCATGCCTCATTTCCTGATATGACTCAATCTACTGTGTGATTCATACAGCCACGACATATTCTTGATTAGAAAGGAAGAACTTGAGGACATGATCTCTGGTGAACTCCGTGTGGCGCTGAAAAAATCGCGTATAACTTTCTTTCAACACAAACAATCGATTCTTCCGTCTTAACGCACTTGGCACAACTTCGTATGGTTCGGCTAGTACGGTCATTTCATGACAATAGCTGATGATTTGACCTTTAAGTATATGTCTGTGATTCTCATTTACCCATATTCAGAATTGTCAAATAATATTTCTTATAATGGATCATGGCCATAAGCTTTTCTCATGCAAATCAATTCTCAAAATATGTATGTGTAATTATAAATATACTAATCTCGTTATTATACAGTAATTATCAAATTCAATGTTGTTAAAAAATCTTTAACTTTTCTAATAATTCAAATATAAATCATGCTGTGAACGATAAAAGTAACTGTATGCTAATTATATTAGGATGTAGCAGTTTCATTTAAGATAACACTTCTTATTCTACAGCTTCAAATGGGCTTAAACGGAAGTGAACTATTAAGAACTATTATTGCTCGAGCATTAAACTAACTGCTTATAGCTTCTTAAGACAGCCCTTCCTTATTGTCGAATCTGCATTTTACTAAACCAAATTCACCATGGATTCACTTAATGATGAATAATAATATACAATTTCCTAATACGTATTTTATGGTGTTCGACCTTTAATTCACATTGCATACACTTCACATATTTTAACACCTAATGCTTTGGGAAAAGTCATTTAGCACTGCTGAAAATGAAGTATACATACACTACAGGCAAATGCGTACAACAATGAGTAATAATACAGCACTGTACTTTTCCCGCAATTACTATTGTTTATCAATTCTTTAAAAATATTATCTTCATTTCGAAATTTGCATCCGTGAAAGTGGTTGATTAAGGTTATATTTGTATGAATATTTAAACTATTTACAAGTAAGGGGAGATGGAAGACGATTTACAAACTAATAAATAAAATCCTATTTTTAAAATAGATCAAATTTAATCAGGACCAACACAACTTAGACATTTCACAAGTTTGAAAAAAATACTATTGCAAGAATATTGCTATATATCCTGTTCAAGAAAGCTCATAATGTTATCTTGAATATAAAGCGATACGTCGAAACAATAAACATCTTACATTCCTACTATGTGGACTGTTCAGTCTTCAGGTACCTTTTATTTTCTAACAATTTACACAAACCAACCGAATATCACGTATGTAATTGACAACTAAGGTAAAACTTAATTTTCTGTTTCATTTAATTAATAATAGTTTTGGCTGTCACAAAGTTTAAATCCATGTAAAATAATATAGATTAATGCTCTTGATTCGAGCTCACATTTTCATGACCAGAAACAATGCAAGTAACCCACTAATAAAATAGTTGTTGTCATTTCCATATTTTTCTCTTGATAAAAGGTTATCTCAGATTCATTTAACCAAATAAATAAATTAAATAATAAACCAAGTTTAGCTTGTCACATAGAGTTAGTATTATGCATCAATTAAATATCTTAATATATTTGGTGAGATAAAGAAAATTTTCTTTAAGAAGATCTTTCTTCTAAGTAGACAATATATTTTCATGGTCGTTCAAAGTTACTTTCACTATTTTGGCAGAAGTTCGTGAACTTTGTAAATGTCAAACTTTGATATTTCGTGATAAAACCTAATGACCATATACCTAGAAAGATACGATCAAATTCACAAAAATCATACATTTTAATATTTTGCTAGCCTGATGATTTATATTATTCAAGTGGCTTGCAGGTGATTAAGGGCATTTATAAAATAGATTGTATTGTTGGTATTTTGAATTAATTATAACTTTTGTAATTAATTTTTATTTCTGTTTCAGGTAACTTTGAAACTATTAAACGTAAGTGTTTCACACTAAACTACAACTGCTTCTAAGCTATTCTAAACTTCTATTAAGAGTTCTCTTTCGTATACAACTAAACCTATATTTTGTAAGTCAAATCATTACTATTTATTGTGTATACATATTTACATACTTCAGACAGTAATGGTAAAATATACGTCAAAAATCCGTATTATAGAGTTTAGTTATATACATCAGCCACTATACAAAAACATGGAAGTAAATAATTCAATTAAAAAACGGAGTTAGTAGTTTATTAGTTAGGAAAATCAGTAAATAAAAAAACTTAAAAAAATATTTGAATTCTTAAAATAATTTTAATAACCACTTTATTTGCACGGATCTTTTTCGTTTTAACAAAATTATAGGATAATATGCTTTTAAACAATTAAATACGAGCCTTGTCATTGTTTGATTTTTAAAGTGGTTGTCAGCCTCTTTTAACCCATCAACATAGACTATGGGCCCGTGCGTGAAACGAATCAAGGCAAGGATTGAGCCAGTATGGTACAGGGATGAACTGTACTGATAAAATGTTTACGGCAGTGATCAGGATTCGAACCATCGACATCGCTGCCTTGGGCCCGAAGTCCGTGACGCTACCGCTACCGACTCGCCAACGAAACTTAAACTACAGTCACCAACGAGTTCCCAGCCTGGTTAATCTAATTAGCTCAAAAATTAATAACCGTTTTCTTTTACTTCTTCACTGATATTATATGCCCATCGCAATAAAATAAGAGAATTTGAATCGGAAATTTAACAAAAGTAAGAACCAAGTAAGAATCACGTTCTGAGTTAAGACTATGGTCATTAGTTCTATGGCCAGTTGACCAACAATAATAAAGAAAATAGTTTGAGCATTGACAATTTTCGTAAGAGTTTGAGGGAGTTTAAAGATGGTTTTCATGAATCTAACAGCCACACAATTCTTTATAAACATCGAAACATTTTTAGACAAACAATCAGTAAACTGTTATTGAAAAAAATTTAAATAAACCAAAAACTTATTACTATAAACAGACGACATCTTGCAGCTAACGACCGCAAAACACAAAGAAGCGTTTGTCATTATTTATCTTTATAAAGATCAAACTTTCCAACTTCAGGCTTCAACTTGCTTTGTCGCATTGTTAAACTTGATATTAAGTGCGGCACTTTCTTATCTTATGATGCCTAAAACACCCTTTTGCCATCAATAGTTATTGTCGTTAGATATGTTTGTTTACCTATTAAAAAACGCTTTGTATGCATATTCTGATAATCAAAATGTCTCCTATCTTATCCTACAACATAGGGAGTAAAATTTAAAATTGCATGGTAATATTTGTCTTTAGAGTATTTTTTTTTCGGTCGATATTTAATATTTTTTATGTCGGATGTAATTCATCAAATCGGAAAAAACACATGACAATGATACACAGGCACTAAAGGAGACTCTACAAACCAAAGGTGTTATTTTTCTAGACTAAACAAACATAAAACATAAATAAAAATAAATAAAAAAACAGTACAATATTCATGTATTTAAAATTAGATTAAAATACTAGCCGTATATTTACAAAATAATTCAGTGCAAGGTTTTAAAAGCAAAAACATGTCTAACTACAATAGAGAGTTACGACGAATTAATAGGGAATTCATCACGAACATAAATTGAGGAAATGAAGAAGCATTCAAATTGTGAGGTCAGAGGTCCTAAGTAAATCTGAGGTTCATTGCAAATGTATATGATGAGGTAGAAACATCCATGTTGATTAGACTCGGATTGCTTCCTGACCATTCTCTTCATGTTGTCCGTGACTTTTAGTTTATATAAATTGTACTTGCAGTATATTTCATTTGTACTTCCCATATTACCTTTTAAATGCTATTATATTATTATAATACGTGATTCTTAATTTTTTTTTCATTTTAAGATATTTTATTTTGAAGATATAAGATTTAATTAAATAAAGACAGAAAGGACATTTCTTATTCCATAGATAAATACTATGGGACCAAATAAACCTAGATTTCTTTTGCTAAACCAAGCAAGCTTAGAGTACAAGGTTTTCACGTTTCATATTATTATTATTCTGCTAAACCTTCTTAATTGTTTTATAAATATTTTTACTCGGATTTAAAAATAATCTTATTAGATGTTCTCTTTAAAACTACAGTTGATAAAATAAACATTATGTTATTCAAAACATTATTCCACAGTTCAGATTGTTTTTGCACCTTCATTAATTCTTACAAACTAGACCCAAATAATAAAGATTATTCAAAACTAATCATAAGCTAAACTAAACTGTTTAAATAATAACTCAAAATATTATGTGGTATGATACAGCAGCCAACAGTTAATGTTACAAATATTTCAACACTAGTTCCAACCATTAAACAGCCCTACACTGCTACCAACCCTATATATTTAAGGTTACACTTATTGAGAATTCATGCCTGTTGTTCGTGTATTTCAATGTTCAAAGATAATCCTTACGAAATGTGATTTTTAACTACACCAGTCGTTATAAATATGTATATTTAGCATGCCCATGGATACAATTTAGAAATCTCTCCCAAGTACCAATTAACCATGTTATGCTTAAAATAAAATAACTTGAGAAGGTATTCAAAATAAATTATTGAACTAAGAAGCTTTACAGATTAAAAGTTAGCAAACAATATAACATACTAAATTGTGCTTGATTCTAAATTTGTTGTATGGAATGTTTGCGTGTCTTTATCTTTATCGAAAACAATTGTCAAACCATTAATAATTTTCTAGTTTAACTTTTGAAAAGCAACTACGTAAAAGGTGCATTTAAACTTGTTTCAGAATAAAAGTTTTCAGGCCTTTAGTAATAAAAAAACAATTCTTTAACGAAACAGAATTTTAATCAATTAATTATATCAGGCTTTATACAAATTGTTTTAAAGTATTAGATTTAAACTAATGTTTCAGAATTTTTTTATATAAATATTATAATAATGTTTTGAACGAAAAAACACGTGATGTACAAACACATGTTTAATATTTACTATTAACAAAGTTTATAGATGTCATAACACTAAGTACTTATAACACAAAGCCAACACACTAAGTACTAAGTACTTATTGGACAAAAAAATGTCAATTGTATAATCATATTTTTTAAAGGGTAGCAAATAAAGTATTTCTCCACTTTCTAAAGTGTTTCTATATTAAACTAAGAAAATAGTAGGTGATAAAGAAATTAATTCATTTATATCGCTGGTACTTTACTAAACCTGATCAAACTAAATATGCACAGAATACAAAATCTTTTTTTTTTATTTTTCCATTTCGAAGCAATCACTTGTAGCGTATAAACAATAGTTTAATTCCATGGAATGATTCGCAACTGATCATTATTCAACAGAACGTATCTAGGATAATCCTGCACTTGTAAAGGACTTTTTAGTAAAAATGACTCTTTGTCTGATTTAACTGATTACTTTTAATTCATTAGTTAATGTAACCTCATTGTTTATTTATATGTGATGTACTGAGAGTGTTTTATTCAACGTAACCAAAGCGAGTGTTTTGGTATTTAGTCAACGTTTTTAAACTCCCACCTTTCTCCCCCTATAAATAGCTTTAGATTTAGAAGGAGTTTTTTTTTTCATGGGGCATCATAAATAAGCATCCTTTTTAATGTGAACCATAATTATTGGGAACTAACGTTAAATTGATTTTGAGCATTTGATAATATCAGTACTAACAAATGCTTATCGTTTTAGTCGCATTATGCCAATGATTTCAAATTGTTTTAACTTGTTACGTTTTGTGTTACATTGAACGGTAAATTACGTTTTAAGTAATTACAGTATGGAGTTTGGTTGAAATTAATTAATTTTTTTTACCCAAATGAGGAATATAGCATTTTATAGAGCCTTGCCCTAGTGGCAACCCCTATCAACCCAAACGTATCTTCTAAACGCATTATAAATTAGCCATATTAATTGTATATATAAGCTGTTTTGTTTTATAAAAAACTAGTAATGAAAAAGTGATTGTAAACCTATAAATAATTTGTAATACATGTATCAGGTATGGTTAATTGCGTATGATATGGTGACTGTGAATATGGTATGAGCATGAAGATGGTAACATATAATGCTCTAATAACAGTGTATGGATGCCCTGAAAGATTACCCAAAAACATTCCATTGAATATTAAATTCGCCAAATTACATTGGCGTTCACTTTTCAGTACCTACAAGGCTTACAGGTAGAAAAGAAATTCGAGAAGAAAAATTCAATCGTATGAAGGTTTCTACCTCCCTCCCTAGAAGGGTGTTATTCACAAAGGGTCAAATTAGTGACTAGCAAGAGGACTATATTTACGATTCTTAAATCGATTCTGCCTATAAAAGCCTAATTTTCCTTTTTTCTTAGTTTATCTGTTATTGCGTATATAAATTAAATGTAATCCTATTAACATTAAAGATCATAATTTTCATTTCCGTGTACTTTAAAAGAATTGCCATGCAAGTAATACAACGTTAACTCAATTGCTAGTTAATCTTTTTGGTTCTGGCTTATTTAAAACATATTCCAAATTTAATATTTATCTATAGGCAATGGATAAAAAATATAAATACTTTTGGTTAAGTTCCTCCCACTTGCTCATAGCCTGTGTGGACGGGCCAGTGCAAGGTTAAAAGAAGCCGCCATACTTTAAATATATATATATATATATATATTTAAAATTGTACTCATGGTAATGACAAAGTCATGCAATACACTTAACACTCAGGCACTTTAATTTAAAATGTATTTTTATCACAGAAACAAAATTGTTCTCAATTGCAGAATACATTAATACGAAAATCCAATCGAGAATGCAGGCCAAAGAGCTAATAAATCAAAGGTCTAGTTACTGTTGTAGGCTAGCAATTGATGGTAGATTATTACCCTTGGCGTTACAAAACTTGCAGCCTATTTCTAGGTCTACATGAGTGTTGGAAGGAATTAAATTACACACAAAAATTTCACTAAAAATTGAATTACTTAATATTGTTTATCATGTAATATGGTCATGCTTGATAACTCAATTGCCGCATAGCTCAATTTTGTATAAGTCACTTTTGGTTACTGTTTTTAAGAGTGCAAAACCTACACTCTTTGAAAAAGCTTTAAATATTAATCAATTTGTTTCGGTGTGTTTTATTTATTAATGCTGATATTATATATGATAGTATATAATGGCATGCCTGAAAACACACACATTATAATGGAATTTGGTAAACTAAATTTACATACTGTATTGATGATGATCTAAACAATTCAATTGGCAACAAACAAAGAATTAGCCAAATACCTGTATGACAACACTTCAAAATACCCGAATTCAGTTAACTTCTACTGGAATTTAGTTGTAGGGTTTAAACTATGGTTTGTAAAAGCTTCGTTTCTGCTTCAAACACTCCTACACAAGTTTCACACCATGGCTTACTATGGACAAAACAGTGTTCCAAATGGGAATCAGGTTGTTAAAAAATAGGATAACCAAGCCTTTGTCCTTTGCAACTATTTGATACCCTACAGTCAATAGCTATGGATATGTATTGCTTTGCAAAAGTCTGCAAAAGTCTTTGTTAAACGATATAAAGCAGTCAAATAATAAAAACTACATTTGTTTTGTTCTCTAAAACAATAGTTATGTATAATGGATCGTAGATAAGTGTTCTTTTTAGGATGATGTTTTTTTTATGAATAAAGGTTTTAGGATATCCACTTAATGGGTTTAACAATCAACATGTTGTGAAAAAATAGTAGTTTTAATTTAACACTCTATTTGCCGGTGTTATAAATAAATGAAATGTATAAAAATAAATGACAATGTTCACATCGATGGTATAATATTCTTTAACAAAACATGATGATAATGTGTTAAAATGGAAAGCACCATAATATTTTACCACGGTAATAGAACATGATAAATTACGAAAATTATGAAAGTGATTGTCATATGTCAGGGAGTGATTGACCCACCATACACTCTACACTCGATTGTAATGATAACGTCTTAATTTTCTCATCGAAACATTTTGTCTCCAATTAAATGAATTTTAACCTTAATTTCACTACCATACATGTATATGGTATATATATGTATATGGAATACTACGTTTTTACGAAAATCTAAACAAATTGGATACACCAATACTGTTTACCAAAATTGTATTTCAATTGTTTGTCAATAGGTATTTGGAATTTTAGAGGATTAATCAGTTTCATTGATGGAATTGAGGATATATTTTTTAATTTTATCTTTCATAAATGACCAACATGACAATAATTTCATACACAATAGTGAGACGTAGGTATACAAATATAACTGACATTTCTTCCTGTTTTAATTCTATTTCTCAAATGGAAATTGTGTGTCTGACAATGAGACCACCAAAAGATGAACAACACATGGTCACATATTTTGGATTTGTAAATGTAAATACACTTTATGCAATGATCAATGTTCTTTGTAAGTAGACTTGATTTTCATATTCATTAAATGTAGTAACTAAATGCAGAATAGTTAAACATATTCACAATATAGAGTTCGAAAAGTGTTTATGAGGACAAATCAAATTAAAATCAAAAATCAAAAAATTTTTACTAACACGAAAAAAGAGTTTTTTTTAGCTTTTTAAATTTTTTATTACCAGCTAAAAAATATTTAATATGTCAAAATATAAGAAAAGTAATAACCTGATTTTAAATCATTGTGTCTGGATCAAAGAAAGACAAACGTAAGATTATGGGTTAGGTAATGTTTATGGAAACTAATACATACATAATTGTGTAATAATTAACTATTGTTAGTGTTTTAGTAAGCTTCACGACATATCCCTCAGTAATAGTTTTTCTTTCAACATTATATCGAGATTAATATGATTAAATGCAATTGTTGACTAGGTCTAAATTTGACACAACTAAATAGTTTAGTTTTTTACGATTGAATGATTTAATTATTCTGAATAATTATCCAGTATTTACCAATATGGAAAACCTATAGCATGAGAGTAAGTGCTAAAATAAATTTGTCTTTCTTTATAAGAAAAGTTTTTAGTTTTTTACAAACTTTAAACTATTTAATAGTACCAAAGTGAATTGCAATCAGTGAATTCATTGGGAGAAGCTTTTATTTAATATTCTTAGAGTAAAAAACTGTTCTTGAAATAAAGGTAAGAGGTATAAGAACAATAAAATAACTGACACTCGTTAGTGTTTTGAACACAATTGAAAATCTCTCAATTCAAAACAAGACAACCAAGTGACGATTCAAAGTAGTTTGTTTGAAAAAAAGAGTCAAATAAACAAAGGATACATTCTGGCTTCAGCATTTTTTTTCGGACAGGTAAAAATGTGGATCTGGGAACAATCCACTTTTAAATCGTTCGGTGGAACGAACTATTGTTTATTGTCAGTTGGTCGATTGCTCAGTAACATTCTGACCATGTCTGATTGAAAGGTTTGCATGTATTGTGCGTTTTTTTTTGTTTTTTAAATGGTTCAACGAAAACATGCATATTGTGGAAATTATGTAATAATGTCATTGTGCATCTATTAACTAAACAGTATGGTCGGAAATAGTCTTTATAACTTTCACTGGGACGAATTTATATAAATATACATATAAAGTTACTACCGTTATTAAATAAGCTATGATATTCTCTATTCAAAGATAAAATTAAATAAATATGATAAAACTACGCTCAAGGCAACATATTTATCTAAATAGTCCTTTTTATCGATGGGAAAATAACCAATATTTGATTAAAAATTAGTGAACATTTCGTCGTTAATCTTATAGATTTTAAGGTTAGTGGCACAATTGTTTGAATAGTTCTTTTTATACTAACACAAAATAATTTTATATAACATTTTAAATGTAAACTAACGTCTACCATTGTTACTACATGTTTGTCTAAAATGATTATAATTCCCAATATTATAAAGCTTAAACATTATTTTACACAAAATTGAAAACCAATACAAAAAAAAACTTTTGGCTCTAGGTTATTTATCAATTATAATTATTTTAAGGTGTTGTTTTATATAACATCCATATGAGTACTAAATTCAATTTAGCCATTTTATTTTATTATGGCAATACGTTATGTACAAGTTGCCTTACAGTTATAACATCCGACAGAGGATAACGGTTTACTTTGTGTATATGCTTAATAATTGTTCTCAAACTCGAGTATTTTTCTAATTCCGTTGCAGTTTCAAGACAATAATCTAAAAAAGATAAATGCTCTTAAAAATATCATTTTGCTTGTGATTAATATTTTAACAGTGAAATAATATTTCACCCTTAATATATTTGTCTACTTAAGTTTTTATATATTTTAACTTTGTAATCTTAATTGGTATCTACTTCCAATCTATTAATCTACTAAACAGATCAACGATTAAGATATCATCAAAAGACCCTAATCCTCCGAGATTATTTTTAATTGACTGATTCCTTACAATCTAGGTCCACATCATACGGGTACCCTTACTTAAACCATTGCTTTACTTCCTTAACTTTATTGATTATATAAAGGACTTATTTACATCTTTGTGATTTTAACAATCAATTAATTCGTATTACATTAAATTGTAAATTATTTTACGATTTCAATCACGCAGTGTAGTAAAATTTTAAATTGTAACTCGAGCAAATCTAACTTTTCTGGAGTAGAAATAATTAAATTGCTCTCCTCTTCTCTGATGATAGTCAGAAGAAGAATGTTTAGCGATAACTTTCTTGAATCACCAATCTATTTTAATTTCCGTGGTGAACATTTGTATTATGAATTAGCCTACTTTTTGCTGATATTTATCGGATTAACTCTAGCATAACTGAAAACGTCAGTATGAATAAAGATAATTGCTATTGGTATTTTATTATAAAATCCATTATAATAGCCTCATAGGTCAAAGCAATTCAAAGTCAATTTTAACATCATTTTATAATTATTATGTCGGTTTACCTAATGAATGCCATGAATAGTTCTTGATGATTGTACACGTTTATTTAAGTTTTATTCAAGAACCTGGCAATCATAAGGCAAAACAATATAGACTAATAAATCCTTTGTTCTTGAAACTAGGAATAACACACAAATTCTAAGAGGTTATTGTTTAGTATTTTGCTGTTCAACTAATAATTAATTGTGTTTTATGATTTCTACAAAGAAATTCTAAATTAAAGTGGGCTCTCAAACACGGATACAAAATTTAATCGCGATGTTGTAATTGACCATTAATTAATAAAGCCATTAACTGTGTTTTATAATTATTTCTTAAAATTAAAGGCTTGTCGTTGAATTGTCAAACTCATCTGTAAAAATATTACATAAGTTTCACAACAGGTAATAGAATAATTGTAACCCTAGGCCTAAATGGTGAAAATCAAAGCAATGTAAACCTAGGCCTACTACCAAAAAGCTAGTAGCGTAATTCTAAGTTTTTTTTTTATTTTATGATTCATAATGTTACATGTTTTGATAACAGTTTTTCAGATCGTTGTCATAAGCCCACTAGTAAATAGGAGAAGGTAAAGTATATAGTATCTATATAATTAATACGTGAACACGAAGTTTGTCGGTTGAACTCCTCCATCATTCCTAACCGATTTTATCCATTGACGTCTCATTGGAAAGAGCGTGTCGCGTAGATTTGCAAACTGATCTTACATTTTTGAAAAAGTCCCTTGGGTTCTACCCCAGTAGCTTTTTAAGTTCCCATGTTATCCTTATGAGTAACAAAATTGTTTGAATTTTGATCAGCTGTATATTTTAATTGCTTTTATTCATTTTTCAAGACAATGAAACGCAACAAGTACATTTTCAGATTTTTTGAAATTTAATATTTACTATCTTTATTTATTTTTGAACATATTACGATGTAAAATAAGGAGAACGCCTGGACAATTGATTTTTTTTACCAATTAAGAAAATTAATTAACATAGTACTATATTTGTTGAGCAATTAAATTTATTGAAGGATTCGCATTACTCATATTATTTATTCACATTTGAGGGAAACAAAAAAATCTGAACAACATTAGGCTTTTCAATTCTGTATTTTGACGTAACTTTTCAACTATCTGCTATTCTGCCAACTTGACGCGAACCCCCTCAGACAGAATTTGACCCCTTTTATGGAGTTGTTATGTCGGGGGGGGGGGGGGGCGCTTCTTTGTTGTGGTATTCCTTAATTACGTGGTACTTCCTGGTGAAGGAATTACGGTAATAGGTATTACATTAATAGAGATATTGGGGGTTTTCTGAAATGGTATCAGTCTGTGGGTGGTGTGAAAACCATTTGATGTAGAATGTTGCGAACCTAAAAGTGTTAATTTCCCCCATGATTTGATTAGTGTAATCCGTGTGCGCTTCTGTAATGGGATGCTCCTTATGAATACTTTACAATGTTAAAAGAATTACCATCGAATGTTTTAAAATAGTGGAGATGTAGAAATACGCGAACTCTTTGCTATCGTTGACACTTAGAATTTGGCGGGAGGGGCGGTACTGGATCCATTTGACGTAGGATGATGTGGACTTTTTAATTATTTTTTATAAATTTTACAAGACTCTGACATAATGTGCGAGTGTTATGATCGAATGCACTTTTTACACTCTTCAATATTACTTGATCTCTAAAACTTATATATAATTAGAAATTCGTTGCCAAACACGAATTTCTATTTAGCACTTTTGGTGTTAGGTTAGTCGGTGAGCATGGCCAGGATACGTTTGAACTGGAATGATGCGAACGAGAAAATTAATAATTTAAAATATTGTCATATTTCGGAAAGCTTTTCTCTTAATAGTTTCGAATGCTCCTTTCAAACAACGTCTCTGGATAATATTTCAATTTACAAGGGACCATTAATTATATACCATGTATATGTTTGTATATGTATGTAGTAGTTATACCATGTCAAACACGAATCTTCAAATGCACAATCCTCTGTAATTTTTGCCGGTGGGCGTGACCTAATTTGTTCACGTTTTCTTTAGTTTTTATAATAAATACACGAATTTGCCGTGTTCTAGCCATATCAACAAATGCATTATACCTATTAAATTCGATATTTCAACTAAAATCCATGCCTGTCATCCGAAACATTGTTATTTATACGAAATATCGGAGACTATGCCCACCACCATTTTGTCAGGTGGGCGTTGCCCACCACAGAACCGTTTGATTTCAGATTATGCGAGGTAAATTTATGAATATAATTAATGTTTTACACTATCACTTGAAATTATTTACCCGTCTATAGAATGCTCCTTAATTCTTCACTTTACAGTGATGTAATTTATTTTCTTCCAACTGTTGTAGTTTCCAAGATAACAATGGTTAAAGTCGATTCCCGGTTTGTTTCAATCGACTTTAACTGTTTCGTTAACGCCACAGTGGCCCTAACAAATATTATTTTAGGCCATATTGTCCGAACAAATATAAATGCCACTGTGGATTTCATCCAATGTTATGACGAGTCACTTGGTTCTCGCTCCCTTTTTGTCGACACAAAATGCATAAGTAGCTTTTGTCACTTGCAGAGGGTAAAACAAAGAATTGGAAAGACGATAATCTTAAATCAAATCCTGGTCTGACTGACCATATATTACTGATAAATCTAATGAACATTTTGTATACGAAGAGAACTGCCACTTGTACTGATAATTTTATGTCAAATATTCCCACAAAATTTACTAAAACTGAAGGTTAAATTTCTAGTCTATCCGATCATGATGCAAAAATCATTGATGCGAATTTAGCTAATTCTTTTGGAAATGATAATGAATTTATAACGTTGCATTAAAGAAGATTTTTAGAACAAAATATAGCAAGATTGTCAAACATGTTGTCTGGAGAAAATTGGTTTAACGTTGTATTTTGCCCCAGTTTAAATTAAGTTTGATTTATATCTAGAAATTCTTTAATATTATTATAATGTAT
Organism: Macrosteles quadrilineatus; assembly: GCF_028750875.1. Classification (NCBI taxonomy): domain Eukaryota; kingdom Metazoa; phylum Arthropoda; class Insecta; order Hemiptera; family Cicadellidae; genus Macrosteles; species Macrosteles quadrilineatus. The sequence goes on from NW_026542595.1 coordinate 199,340,164, forward strand.
GTTTTCCTAAAGTAAAATGTAGGAACCCCTTTAAAACTAAGAACAAATGGATGACTTATGATTTGTATGAGTTGCAATCAGAGCTAAAAAAATTAACTGAACCAAGCACCAACCAACTCGTAAATGGGAGAAGGTAAAGGATATGGTATCTATACAATTAATACGTGAACACTAAGTTTGGCGGTTGAACTCCTCCATAATTTTTTAACCGATTTTATCCATTGACGTCTCATTGGAAACTTTGAACTTGTATAATATAACATTACACTACCAGAGTTCTTCAGGTATCCATTGGTATGTGTGCTTGAATAAGTGTCGATCCATACTGGAGGTATCCATTTGCCGTCGGTATCCATCCATTGCTGTATGCGTGGTATGTGTTGCAATTGTCGATCCATTTGACTGTATCTTCAATCACATCTTATCCTTGGGAGCTTATCTCTGGGAGCACGCCCTATCATCATGTTTGATACTGAACTGAAATTTAAAAGATTGTGATTTATTCCATTATCTAATATTTCCACACGGATTATATATTTGTGTATGAGTTTTCCAATAAGCATCTCTGCTCCTATATACCAAAAAAGTGTGGAATCATGTTTGTACTGTGAATTTGGAATGATTATGATTTTTAATTACCACGGTAACCCGTGCAATGTTGTCCATAGTAACAGTTAAGGTTTACAGGCATGACTCCGGCACCTATGCACACACAAATGACAATTATAAATGTGCTGAGCATAGCTGTTGTCGATAGTTTTTGGTTTTTTGGATTTTTTCAATAGGGCGCAGACACAGAAAAATGAATAGTTAGTTATTAGAACATTATATTTAATTATTTGAAATACCTACTTTATAAATTGCTAATTCTTAGCTACTCTACAATTTTTCCTCGTTAAAAGATAAGCATAGTAATGTAAATCATCATACTAAAATTTATTTATTTTCTTTTAAGTATAATATACACAGATAATAAAATATCGAAACATTCAAAACACATTCTTGACCGATAATTTTTTCTCTGTAGGCTATATACATTTTATTTAAACAATTTTACACAAAAATGTTTCTTATACATTATTTTTCACTAAAAAACACTATACCACAAAAAAAATTACGTTTAAAAGTACAATTTTCTTTGCACATCAATTTAAATAATTAAATGGGATGTGATTGAAAAATTACCTATACATATTGTCGCCATAAATTCTTCAATCTTAAACATTTCGGCAAGGCAGTGTTGAATAGTTATTGTCGGGTCTCTGAACAGACTGCTCACCCAAACCCCTGGCCAGGAAAGCCAACCCTGCATACCCTACAAACACAATAGAAACCACTAATGTACATGTTAGATATCTTGAGTCGTATGAAGGTTGAAATGATTAGGGAAATTTTAGAGAGGAGAGAATAGTTTTAGGCTTGATGTATAAAAGGATAGAGATTTACCTTGAATAGTTATATATTTCTAATCTTGATTCTAGTCTTGAGTTTAATAGTGTTGAAGAAAGAGAAAATCCTTTATAACTTTTAAGATATACTTACATAATCTAGAGAAAATCACCTAAAAATAAAAGTAAAAAGATTGAGGACAAAACTTAGATGTATTTCTTGACCATTTTGAACAATAACATAAAAACAAAACAATAATCACATGTAGATATTTAAAAGCCACAAAAAAACATGTGTTTGAGGCAGACTAGGAGAGAAATAAATCATAAAATCCTTAACAAAGGTTATCCGGAATGTAACAGACGTTTTAACCTAGCACGTTAATCAGAATGTCTCTACATTGATATTCAGGTACAACTTGGCGCTGCCACTAGCGCACTTGTGCCTTTCACATTTTGATGCAGTTTCTAAACAAGCCCTGCAAAATTAAATCTTGCTGTCGTGATTGTGAGCTACAAGTTTTGTAGGCAAAAAATAACAGATAAAACAGGATAAAATTAACAGATTTGTGATGTGTATTGTGTATGGCCAAGGAATAGTTATTGATAGCTAATAGTGAGGTGACTTATATTGGCCTGTATCATAAAAAATGTGTTAAATTAAGGTTCTTAATACGGTTTGTTTGTAGAGATGAAATAAATATACATTGTAAAATGTATATTTCCTAGGGGGTCTTATGGAAAGTTCTGGGGGGATTGAAAAATTGTTTTATCAAGGAATTTGTTATATTGAGGTTCGTTATCAAGGTTGGACCGTATTGAGAGTGAATTGACGATAAAAGGAACAAAACCTATAGCCTAGTTGTTGTATCAATCATGAAGGCAAAAATAATTCAACATTATTCACATACCTTGGTGGTGTAGTTTTTCTAGTTTTTCATCTTTTCTAGTACAACAACAACATACTGAAATATCAGCATACTTACACTTCAATTTTGTTACCTACAGGATATTAACGTTATGCTTTAAGTTACAAATTATCATTACCCTTCCATCTCATTGCTGTTGAGATCTTTGCAATTTCAACACCTGAAACAAAAAGCACACTTTTAGTTTGACAATAATCAGTTCATGATAATGATAAAATATTATGAAAGTTTAGTTTATCATGTATTATTAGTCTCTTTAATTGAAGTAAGGCATAGTGTTGATTCCACTAATTTTACTAATAAAAGTTCACATTTTGTATACGAAAATATAAAGTAAGTTTTTATTAAATCACAATCTGTAAGTAAACATAAACAATTCAACAAGTAAACAAAAGAATAATTTGAACACATGTTAGAAATAAAATGTAAATAAAACATATGTTAACACCTCCTTCTCTATTTACTGTGCTGAGGCACTCTGCGAAGAATCAGCTGATCAACATGTCTTCTAGTTATTCGCCCATCTTCCAGCTGAACTACGTACATTACATGTCCTTGCTTTTCAGTTATATAGCCCGAGTACCACTTGGATGATCCATTGACATATACCCGCGCTTGAACCTTATCTCCAACTTTATTTCTTGTGGTTCTTATAACCCTCAAAAGCCTCAAATAGCTGAGGAGCGGTCTCCGTGAGCAGCGATGTCGGGGGTTCAGATCCTGGTCACTGGCACAAACATTTATCAGTACAGTTCACCTTTGTACTGTACCGGATCACCCCTTACTTTGCTGGATACGTTTCACACACGGGCAATTAGTCTATGTGAACGGGCAAATGCAAGGTTAAAAGAGGCCACCAACCTCTTTATAAAAAAAATATGTTTTCACTTTCCTTAAATCAACAGTAAAAGTCTTTATTCCAACTTGATCTTTCATTTCTAAATGTTGTCTATATATCCAGGATAAATGTTTATGATTTACTTTAACTACAATCATTTATGTGGCAAATATCAAAATTAATCAGTCACATACTTTATCAGTCTATTTATCGTGTATAGCGGAGTCGGAGAAAAGTCCGCTTGTCTGTTAGTCCGTGAGTCCGTGAGTGTGTTCGCACCAAAACTCAAGAACCGTCGCATTTATAGCGTTCAAATTTTGCACAAATAATTATGTTACCAGTGAAAAGACACCATTAAAGTTCTAGACAATTCCGCTCAGTAGTATTACAAAACCCTAAAAAAAAATTTTAATTATTACCTTCTTCTTATTTTTATTTGTTTACGTTTTGCGACCAACAATGTTGTTGTCCACTTTGACAGAGAGAACGACTTTTACTCTAAGCTCTTTCATTAATGGAGTAAACAGTTTGGTGTCTATGAATGTATATCATTATAATTTCACAATAATTGGACAAAACAAAGTTGAGAACTTAAACTCAAATTAAAAAAAAAATTATTCCAATCTTTGTTACGGAAAGGCTTTTTTTCTTACATGTCTAAATCTAAAAGAAGATGTGGATGTTTCTAAACATTGAAGTTTTTATAATCGAAGGAGTTATGTCACCAACAATGAAAAAGGCACAAAAACATAACATTTAACTTCAAAATTGTATGTTATTACGTATGTTTGTAATGGAAACTTTTTATTGAGATAAAAAAAACAACTAAGAAGTATAATAGTAGTAATATTACTGAGGTCTAGTGTTCTGTACGTGTGTACTTTTTTTCATGATTAAATGTATCGTTTATAGGTACCAAATGACTTTTCCGGCACTTAACCCATTGTTCCCGTCATCGGCTTTGACTCGTACGTGAAAATACATCTCACATACTTGGCATTGCCTCGCACGTAAAATTTAATTTTCCTGCAATCGGCTTTGCCTTACACATAAAACTTAAGCGCACACCGGAAAATGCCACGGCACCAGTAAAGAAGTATACTATTTATACATTATACATAATCTCGTTTAGTCTCTGCTATTTCAGGGAATAAACAATCGTTAAATTTAAATTAAGGGTTCTAAACTGAGTGTTATTCAACGTCACGTTTTCGGAAAAATCCTCCAATTGGAAGCACTTAGTGTAAAACTGTTTCTGTCTGATTGTATTAACGACGTTTGTTTTATATCGTTGTTGCCTCGCATTGCTTATTTAAATGTACTGAACTGATATTTTAGAGTGATTAGGGCAACGTAACTATTGATTAGCTGCCGTTTTCCCCATTCTCTTCTCTCCTTTTCCTATTAATGCAAATTGTTTGTGATTGAAGCCGGACAAAAAATATACCAAATTGTAATATCAACTACTCTAAATAATTAGCCAAACGAATTTACTGTATATATTTCACTGTGTATACTACTTAAACCCACTTTTTTGGTAAGCCTGAGCCTAAGTAACTGGGCCAAGTTGGCCGAGTGTGGTGATCATTATCTGCTATAAGCGTAAGTTAATCTACCCAGATTTTACATTAAAATCCTTGTAAGGAACATGCTACCTAAAATAACTCTATTAGTCTAATATTTTCTTTTTACGGTCTAAAAAGAATATGATAAGCATAAAATTACGAGATAATATGAATCAGGCATTTAAACCATTATTATTAGTTATTCACCGCAATCTAGATGATATTCGTACTAAAATGAAGTTACGTCTAATGTTATTCTGATACTTAATCAAATTTGAAAGTTCATGTGACAAATGCAATGCAATAAAATAATTTTAAGCCGGTTTAGTTGAAGGAAGATTGTTTGCAAATCTTTTTTTGCAAAATATATTTTTTGCAGCTTTACATTCGTTAATATAAATTACTTCTATCAATCTGAAAATTTACATTACCTATTGTTTTCTGTGAAAACAAATACACATAACATACCTAAAATAACTTTCAATCAGTTTTTAAGTTAGATTGCTTGGAAGCAATCAGCAAACTGACAACAAACAATACTCTGATTCAAACGATTTTGAAGTGGCTAGCATTCAATAAAACGATTCAGAAAATGCCGAGCTCAGACAGCTCATTTTTGTAAAACTCATTCTTTGTTTAGAAAATTTATCTTTAACTTGTTGGTGGTCTCATTTTAAACCTATAAATATCCCCAATGTTTTATGTCAAATACATAATGCGTTTTGTTTGCCCTCTTTCAACTTCAACTTGATGTGTATTTTTTTGTATCGATGTCTAATTATAATATAATCGTGAAGTATTGAGTTTTCCTGCTTTTGTAATGCTAAAAAGCTTTGTAATAATGTGTTTTGCCAAATTTATAATATTAATAAAATTCTAATTACAACATATAACTATACAGGGTTAGTAAAAAGTCTGGAGACCCCCTGTTAATATTTTAATGGCCCATACTAGAAAAACTAAACTCGGCACACCTTGATGGCATGTTATGAAGTACTTTTTGAGCCTAATTGCTACTTAGTTCCCAAACCCAAAATGGGGGATTTTAGGGGGAAATACAAAAGTTTTAAAGGTTAAGTCTCATTAAATTACATCTCATTTTGAAGGTCGTGATAAAAGAAAACAAACAACGCAAACTTGAGGTCCTTATCTCAATCCAGTAAAAAAATGGCAGCTGATTGAAATCATTAGAAATCTGAATTAACTTACAATTTTATATTCAATTGGCTGCTATATTCAACAGTGTTGAACTAGAGACCTCTAGTTTGCGTTGTTAGTTTTCTTTTACCAGGACCTTCAAAATGAGACGGTCTTGCCATTTTAAAATTTGAGTTTACCCCAAAATCCCCCATTTTGGGGATGTACACCAAGTGGTGGTTATGCCAAAAAAGTATTTCATAACATGCCATAAAGGTGTGCCGAGTTTAGTTTTTCCAGTAGGGGCCGTTAAAAAATTAACAGGGGTTCTCTAGAATTTTACTTATCCTTTGTACACATCATATACCACAATTGAAACATATTACTAATTATGTCTGGTTTCCATTTCCTTCAGGGTAGTATCCACCTCCTAAACTGTGAGAATAAGTTCATGGTACAGCTTTTAAAATATATTTTAAGGTCATAAGTATGTACCCCTAAAGCTTATGCGAATAAAAATCCTTGCATATTGTAAAATATTAATAAAATGTGGAAACACAACGAAACCATTAATAGTGTACATTCAATGGTCTAAAAAACATAAATGTTTATACAGTTTTGTGCAAAATGTCTTTAAAAGTTAAATTATGTTTATTAATATAGTTCTACATAGTATTATTGTCTGTTGAAAGGAAATTTAAATTAAAACTAACACATCTTCCTTCATATTTGTATTCCAGATGTTCAAGATATTCTTACACTATTTTAAGAAAACTAGTGTGATGGTTACGAAAATGTAATCAACTTGATGTATACTCATCTAAGCATAAGCAAATTAACACGTTCAGCATTGTGAATCGTTTGTTTTGTCGATTCTCTTTTTAAACTAAATTGATATAAGTACCGGTAACTAAACTTAAGTTACAGTGTCGAACTAAAATATGATCGTCTTTACCATAAGAACAGTGGTGGTTAGCGGTCGTAAAATGCTTTTTAGAATATTGCGATGACTTTTTAACTACGTCGAGGGTATCAACTCAAAATAATTATTTTTTTGTAATTTACTTTTGGGCCTAATGTGAATACAATTTGGATAATGCTTCTAAAAGTCTTTCAGTTAACATATCTTACTACAACTCAATCATCACTTTACAGAACTATCAAAAGATTGTTTTGATACTGCCACTATTTTTAATTTCATTGCAATAAGTCAATAGAGTTATTTGAAAATGTAAAAAGACTAATAAACGACACTCATAATATAAATGTTATTTGTTTATAATATAAAACATAATTAAAATAATTTGATAAAGTATTTTAGTGTCATTGTCTTAATTGAGGAACTACTGAAGGGAATTGTATTTAAAATTGTTAAATAACGTAACACAATTTTATTAAATAGCTAGAAAAGATTTCATAATGTCTTCCACGTGTAGCAGTTAGTTTTATTTCGGTTAAATAAATCGTGTTTTCCCTGAATTAGAATCAATCAAAACCCCTTCCCTCACTCCAAAGTCGTTTAGTAGAAGGATGTTTTGTAATAATTCTCTTAAATTGCCAATCTCTTGTAATTTCCGTGGTGAAGATTTGTATCATAAATTGTTTTAATTTGTTTTTGTTATTGTCTGCTAATATTAATCTCTAAAAGCAGCTATTGTAACTTTAACTTGTTTTAATTATTATAGTAATATCAATAAATCAAATAACTTATGTAATTTACTTTTGCATTCTCGATGTAATCTCATATGTTTGGTATTACTTTAGTTGTCCTGCTTCATTAGCTTTAAAAGAAATTAATGATTTCTTGTATAAACAGGTTAGACAAGGATGACAATAAAAATATATATAAAAAATTAGATATTGTTTTTTTTTGTGCAAAGTTTAAGTTTTATATTTTTAGTCTAAATGTTTCCAGCAGTTACATAGAATCTTACTAATTCAAAAGATAAAGAAAAAACCAGTATTACTGATTATAATTACTGTTATTTTCCATAGAATAAAAAAGAAACAAAAGATTGTATTGCAGACTTAAGATTGAATCCCCACTACAAAAGTCTTTGAGTCGATATTCAAACTACCATTAAAAAAGTCATGAATTTAAGCCATTGGCTTTATCTGATGGAAACGAAGTGCATTAGTGCATAGCTTTGATTTATATGGCGCACAAAAAACTACAATGGAAAAAATCAACTAACCACAGATTAATCTGGCTCTGGCACGTTGACATAGGTGACATGGAAATACCGCCTGAGACCATGACAATTTTCTTTAAGATCCTAAATTCCAAAACACGTATTCATTAAACTGTATGTACATAGATGTATATGTATATGTGTAAATTTTTCTGTGTGTGTGAGAGAGTTTTTCTCTTTACGTTAGCATATGCTAATTGATCGAAAAATATCACACTGTACTGTTCACTCTTTTGATATGAATCCACTTTCGTTTGCTGTGCTTTGGTTAATTTATTAAGTAATTTTTGGCTTATATTTGTCCGGATAGAATTATGAGGTTTAAATTGTTAAGAAACCCTCCAAATAACCTGGAGCTTTATCAGTTTTCTAATCTAAGAAGGAGAGTAGTCCAGTTTCATCCACAATTAATTGGATTTTAAGGACTAGAAATGGAATGTAAATGGACTGACCGGAAAATATGCGACAAACCTTTTGCTCTAAGTAATAAAACGTTACGTCATCATTATCATCCCAGGCGTATAATCATACGTAACTTACCCCTCCTCCTTCATACCACATCTACAAGCTTAGCGTGCTTACAGAAACTCCACTCCCCAGTGCCTACTCAAGTACTCCATACGTTAATCTCCTTTGCATTAATCTTCTTTTGAGGTTTACCTCCTCCGCTTTGCATTGTGGCAAACAGTTGATGGCTAATGTATTAGTACAGTAATTTTTACAAAAATTACCTTAACCCGGGCAAAATTGTAACACTAGTAACTGTTTTCTAATCACACCCAAAGAGATGTGTACGTTATCCTATATAAAATCCCCATTTATCCCAACATTGGAAATCTGTGAAAAACCAAGATGGGGGGCACATTTTATAGTTCGGCCGCTTAGAAAGCGACCTCCTCCAGCATTGGTTTAGCATTAGCGCGCAGGTCGTTTTCTAAGCGGCCGAACTATAGTAAGTTTTTCTCTATAGACAAGACGTATATTCCTATAGGTGGCATGGAAACACTTAAGTCCGAGACCATGATAATTTTGTTTAAGATCCCAAATTCCAAAATGAATTCCTTTTTCATTAAACTGTTTGTACATATATGTATGTATGTGGGTGGATTTTAGAGTATGCGTGTGTGTTTATTTGCCCATATTCACCATACATTTCGTAAAAATGTCCAGTTTTGCGGAAATTTGGGATTAACGTGTACAGAAGCATCCATTTCTATATTATAAACACTAACATACTGTCACTATAACATTACCAAAAGCAAGTGACTCTGAATGTAAACCTTTTTTCCAGATTCGGTCATAGCTTGTCATAACCTTTGTTAAGAAGTGATTTACATCTGTACGCTCAGGGAAAGTTACACCAGTTTAAAAGAGGAGAATTGATTCAACCTCCAAACTTCGGTTGAAGAATTTACAAGCTTATTATTTATAGCTTGGGTTGAAATTATTTTTACAAGTCCCTTCCCAACAACATGAAAATCTTTGACTTCACAGCCTATAGTATCTTCCAAAATAGCTCCAGATGGACAGAAAACAGAGCACAAAACAGTTTTATCATCTAGATGCATCATTTGTCTGGAGTTTAGTCTCTGCCTTTTGAGTTGTTTAACAGCTTTTGGCATTTTAAACAGAAAACGTGAATCAATTTTGATACGAATCGTCCCTTTAGAGGGTAACATATGTAATAGATGTCCAGATCTGTTTTAGTAAACTCTGACATTAGAAACCTCTTTTGGATTTTTAATATCACAGTCTGAAAGAGCCAAAGAATTTTCAGTTATTGCACAGTATTCGAAGGAATCTGGTTCAAAATCAATCTGGAAAAAACAGAAACAGTTTGCTCGAAGGGTAAGAAACATAGTTGATGTAAATTATAAACTTGACATGTCACTGTCACTATTCCAGGAAGATCGGACAACATTGTATTGGGAAGTAGTACAAGGATATCTTCACATGTTTTGGATCCAGTTTTACATCCTACAATACTCAACCCTACTTCTGGCAAGCTTGTAGAACAACATTTCTTTCTTAGTTCCACTCCATTTTTCAAATCTCATTCGTAGAAAGAGTCATTTTCTCCACAAAACCAAAAATGGCCAATACAATAAGAAAGTAATATTGTTCTACAAGCTTGCCAGAAGTAGGGTTGAGTATTGTAGGATGTAAAACTGGATCCAAAACATGTGAAGATATCCTTGTACTACTTCCCAATACAATGTTGCCCGATCTACCTGGAATAGTGACAGTGAAATGTCAAGTTTGTGATGTACATCAACTATGTTTCTTAACCTTCGAGCAAACTGTTTCTGTTTTTCCATGGTTTTTAATTGATTTTGAACCAGATTCCTTCGACTACTGTGCACTAACTGAAAACTTTTTGGCTCTTTCAGACTGTGATATTAAAAATCCAAAAGAGGTTTCTTATGTCAGAGTTTACAACTACAGATCTGGACATCTATTACATATGTTACCCTCTAAAGGGACGATTCATATCATAAGTGATTCGCGTTTTCTGTTTAAAATGCCAAAAGCTGTTAAACAACTCAAAAGTCAGAGACCAAACTCTAGACAAATGATGCCTCAAGATGATAAAACTGTTTTGTGCTCTGTTTTCTGTCCATCTGGAGCTATTTTGGAAGATACTACAGGCTGTGAAGTCAAAGAATTTCGTGTTGTTGGGAAGGGACTTGTAAAAATAATTTCAACCTAAGCTATAAATAATAAGCTTGTAGATTCTTCAACCGAAGTTTGGAGGTTAAATCAATTCTCCTCTTTTAAACTGGTGTAACTTTCCCTGAGCGTACAGATGTAAATCGCTTCTTAACAAAGGTTATGACAAGCTATGACCGAATCTGGAAAAAAGGGTTTACATTCAGAGTCACTTGCTTTTGGCAATGTTATAGTGACAGTATGTTGGTGTTTATATTATAAATGTAAGTTGTAATTGTATTATTTCATTATTTATTGTATTTCGTGTAGACCTGGTATAAACAACTTGCAATGTTCATATAAATAAATATGAAATTTTATTTTGTAATAAATTTTGTATATAATTTTAAATAAATATGAAATTTACATAGAAATAAACTGTTGTTAATTACAAAACTATTATATGGTCTTTAGAAAGATAAGAATAAACCTTTTGTCCTGTGTTAAACATTAACAATGTTATCCAAACAGTTAACTGACGTCGTTAAACAATAGGAGACCAATTAGTGAAAGTGGATTCAGTAGAGAAAGTAAACATCAGCAATAAGCAATGATTTGAGTTAATGTAGTTAGAAATATGCTTATTGTCCAAAAAACATATAAATGTATATTTAGATTTTGTAAAAACCGTATTTTTGTAAAAATAAAGTCATGTAGTCATTTATAGTAATAAAGTAATAATATTATTATACTCAGTTAGGCTTGCCTATGTCATACTGTTTTTTAATGTATTTTCTTCAGTTAAGTATTTTTATTATCGCCATTTAAAATAAATATTCAAGAGATTATTCATCAGTTTATAACATATAGGCCTATTTGGATATTTTGTAAATGGTTATAAAAAATGCGAATAATCGGAAAAGTGGGAAGTTTCATAATTTAAAAATATCTTCAAAAAATTCGATAGTGAAAAAATTTAAAACTATTATAAAAAAGATGTCATTAATAAGATAAACTAAAGTTAAAATTAAAAACCATTGTATTTCAAAAATACACTCTAAAGTAACTAATTGCGAACCTATATACAATTCGACAAAAGTCTTATAACGCTTGGGGCAATCATCTGCCTTCAATTACTGGCTCAGCATTCAGACACGATTTATTGAGATTACTCTTTGGCTCCAACTCTCGATTGGCAATTCGGATTTTAACTTTCTGCAATTGAGAATGTTTGTAATCAGTTCATAAAACAAACTGCAATAAAATTGTTTCAATCAGAAGATGATAACTCTTTGTTTTAAATTTACTAACATTTTTTTAGAGAATCTCCAATATAGATGATAAGATATTACCATTGGACTTATGTTAAGACCTTCTAGACCTGGGGCCGATTTACTTTCTCAATTTTGTGTCCCCAAAGGCTATAACTATAACATCAATTTATAATTTTAAAAAAATTATGCAAGCATTTATAAAATGAATATTAATTATTTGTAAAATATATTACCTTCATTACTTCAACCTTATTAAAAACCTTTTGTTAATGCCATAATGCCTCTGTTTAAAGAATTCAGATAGATGGATAAACTTAGATTAAAATGTAGATGTAGATATATAAATAAAGAGATAAAAACAAGATATGCTTCTTTGTGAACTGTATTTCTTCAACTTAACAAAATTAAACAGGATATAGCATAGTAAATATGAGAACAGCTGTTAGAAACAGTAAATTAGCAAAATAACTTTAAACAGCCTCACAGATGTTATCAGAATTTTAGTCTACTGCTTGACTGGAAGGTTTTAAGGAAGTGTCAGATATTTTATACGTTCACAAAGCTTTGTACATACAGGACCCTCATTAGGGATTTAAAAAAAAGAAAATTCATGTGTAAATCAATTGGCGATATAAACCTTCAATTTTCACAAGAATTTTCTGACTTAATTCATGTACCGTACGCTCAAAGAACTTATTTTCGATTGGTAGCCATAACAGCTCTTGTTATGTTAATGTAAGTTTAATTGCCATACATGATAGGTAAGTAGTGGCAACTTGCGCTGTTAAACCATAGATGCTAGTTAAAATCTGCCACCTGTACTATTACTATCACAATAGTGCCACTTGCTTGTCCACTCAACTTATACTGAAACGATACTTAACTTTATTTCATTTTTCTCAAGTACTGGGGTTCTGTGGTGATGGGTAGCAGATGTTTTTACTTTTAGGAAACCAAAAAATATAATACTAAATACATATTTAATTGTAAGTACGGTAGCTCCTGACTCGTGGCACTATTTCGTTTAACAGATAACAGTGTGGAAAAGAATGAATCAGACAATTACAAAACATCAAACATAATATAAAAAAAAAAACAGATTACCTTAAGGGTTTAAGTTAATTAAATTAAATTCTTTGTTAGCAAATGCTTAAGTTTTAAATGTAATCGCGCGAGGTTAAAACCGCTTAGACTTTAATGAGCTGTGATGCTAAGTAAATAGGATCAATCGCTGAATGCCTGTTTGAACATGGTTGTGTGTATACTTGTGTAATCTGGCTTACAAGTCAACTGAAACAGAATTACACTCAAATACCGTTCCTATTGATTAGTTTTAAGTAAGTACATAAACATATGTATAAGGATTTTACTGTGTGTGGTGGTACAGCTCTTCATTGATATTTAGTATTTTTTAGTGTTACATCGATTCCTATTGCTGGAATCTGTAACACCTTAAAAATATAAGGGTTTTCTCGAATAACTTATTACAATATTCTGTAGGTTCCACATATTATGTTTGTTATGGTTGATAAGTTACTGCGAAATGTTTTTCTTATTATATTCAGGATATCTAGATAATCATCGGAATTCGCATAGAGATTTTAGGAATTATAATATTCTACTACTAAAAGCGTTGTAAGAAATGCTAGTGAGAGGTTATACTGTTATTTATATGTTGAAATTTTTCGTACATAATATCTGGTAAGTGATCATAGTCATATTTAGACACTTCCAATAACCCGTAGCTATGTGTTTTGTAAAAATAGCAAACCTAGCTAAATAAGTAGCACAAAAAACCTGAGGATGTGTCAATAAAAGGCATGAACAGCTGTAGTATCCTAAATCTATCGTGGATCGGAGATAGAAGCCAGGTAACATAAATATTAGTTCTAAATCAGTAGGCTCAGAATCCTTATTGAAGGCGTTCCCATCTCAATGATTGATAATTGATAATTGATGGTGAAATCAGATATTTTAAAGAGTAAACAAAAGCCACTAAAACATCCATGTATTGGAGATGTCCTAGAGTAAAAATGCGTTTTAGCGAATTTCCCTATAGGGAAGTAGCTATTACCGTAGGTCTCATGGTAAGACCTAAGCCCGGGACCGATTTACTTTTTTCATTTTGATGTCCCCAGAGGCCAAAAACACCATTCGTTCAAATTTTTATATATCTATATATATATATATATATGTGTGTGTGTCCATCCGCACGATAACTTGAGTAATTTTTGTCTGATTTTGATCAAATTTGGTTTGAAGGTGTAAGGCGGGATAAACTTGAATGAGTTCGCGAACCAGCATGATCGGACTATGAGAACGGGGGTTTATGGGGGGTTTTATGGGGTAAAAATAGGTTTTTCCCATTTTTGACCCAAAAAACACAAAATTTCACAATTTATTTTTAAACCATTTTGTAGAGCTTAAAAAAACAAATAATTTAGTATATTGAAGCGTTATTATGCGCCTAATTGTTACGGAGAAAATTCAAAAAAATGTAATTTTAAAATTCCCATGTTATTCTTATGGAGAATAAGTCAACTGTTGTAGTTACACTGTTTTGAGTGACGGATTTGGGAAGTAGTGTTTAAAGAAAATGGGGTGAAAATAGGACTTTTTTTACTTTTTTGCAAATACCTCAAAAATGGCGAGTTTTTCTTAAAATACAATGGATTACAAAAATAATCTACATTAAATTTCAAACAAAATAATACCATACAATACCTATCTACAATGAACGGTTCAGGAGATATTGAGGGGTAAATGTGATTTTTTCTTAAAATTCTAAAAAAATTGTTTTTTAAATGGAGAAAACCCATGGACACCCATAAAAAAGTTTCTATTGAGTGCCACATTGTTCAATATACCTCCCTTAATATGTGTAAAAAAGTTACACTGATTTGAGTGTCGGATTTGGGAAGTAGGGTTTAAAGAAAATGGGTGAAAATAGGACTTTTTTTACTTTTTTGCAAATACCTCAAAAATGGCGAGTTTTTCTTAAAATACAATGAATTACAAAAATAATCTACATTAAACTTCGAACAAAATGATACCATACAATACCTATCTACAATAATTGGTTCAGGAGATATTGAGGGGTAAATGTGATTTTTTCTTAAAATTCTACAAAAATTGTTTTTTAAATGGAGAAAACCCATGGACACCCATAAATTATCTTAATCCAATTAAGAATTTTAAAATGGTGGCCATTTAAATATTTTAAATTTAAATTGCAAAAAAGGCTATTTTTATGAAAAATGTAATGAAAACTTTTATTTAGGTTTTAAAATTCCCTATCAAACGACACCAAGCTCAATAAGATTGAATAAAAATAACTAAATTATAACTATTTTTAGTTGTAAAATTATTAAGATCAAGGCTTCGCTATTCAGGTTTGCCTCATTTTACAACTAAAAATTGTGATATTTCATTTATTTCTTTTATTATTTTCATCATTTTAAAAGCTAAATGAAGTTCATAAAAGTCTCATAAAATTAGTCATTTTTTGCAATTTCAATTAAAAAAAAATTTAAATGGCCAACATTTTGAAATTTTTAATTGGATTAAGATCATTCTTTTTCTAACGAGAGTCTATTTTACCTCAACATACATACCAAGTTACATAATGATCGGTAAAAAAATTCAAAGATAAAATACTGTTTATGTGTAAAAAAACAAAATGACAAATATCTGGTTAACGAAGTGATTTTGGGAAATAATTTATTCTTGATTTTCTAATTATTTTGACCCATAGAACCATTTTCTGGAGTTTGGCTGTTCTTACGGGACACCCTGTAGGATGTCTCACGTAAAGTGAACCAATAGCGTTGAAACTCACCTTTTTTTATTATGAGTTAGTTATAGAGTTGACTTCGTATGGAGCACTTCCCTTTACTTTTTAGATGTTTTTTTGGGATGATTTCCAATTTTTAAAATATGTTTGCCATTTTCCAATATGGCTGACAACTTTGTTATTTCTTATGGAACACCCTGTGGTTTATGATTGTTTTATAATTCAAATGCAATTTTAAGACATTTTTAATTTTGACATTTTCTCTTAAAAACTACTTATTTAGGATTACACTTATGGAAAAAAGGCTTGCTGTATACATTCCGCATCCTGTAGCTCATATACGAATAAGTTTATAGAGAATATGCAAAGAACAAAAAAGAGTTATAATCGCATTTATATCTTAAACAGACCACAGAAGGTTCCAATATTAAAGTTAGCTGCCATTTTGGAAAATGGTGGAAAGTTTTTTTACAAGGAAATCAATATTTTTATCGTATTTTATTATTTTATTAGAATGTAGTTGAAATTTTTACAACCGTGCATAGTTGATAGGTATTGTAAATATGATTGTGTTTGAAATTCAATAAAGATTTTTTTTTGTAATTCATTATATAAAAAAGCACCCTTTACGAGCCTCCCTTTTTGAAAAGCCCTCCTACCAAATCAGAGACTCAAATCAGTGTAACTTTATTACACATATTAAGGGAGGTCTAATGAATAAATTAGCACTCATTAGGAGATTTTTATGGGTATCCATAGTTTTCATGAATTTAAAAAAACAACTTTTTTAGAATTAAAAGAAGAAAATCACATTTACCCCTCAATATCTCCTTACCCGTAAATGGTAGATAGGTATTGAATGGTATCATCTTGTTCTAAATTTAATTTAGATTATTTTTGTAATTCATTGTATTTTAAGAAAAACGCACCATTTTTGAGGTATTTGCAAAAAAGTAAAAAAAAGTCCTATTTTCACCCCATTTTCTTTAAACCCTACTTCCCAAATCCGACACTCAAATCAGTGTAACTGTTTTACACATATTAAGGGAGGAATATTGAACAATTTGGCACTCATTAGAAACTTTTTTTTGAGTGTCCATGGTTTTTCTCCATTTAAAAACAATTTTTTTTAGAATTTTAAGAAAAAATCACATTTACCCCCCAATATTTCCGGAACCGTTCATAGTAGATAGGTATTGTATGGTATCATTTTGTTCGAAATTTAATGTAAATTATTTTTGTAATTCATTGTATTTTAAGAAAAACTCACCGTTTTTGAGGTATTTGCAAAAAAGTAAAAAAAGTCCTATTTTAATCCCATTTTCACCCCCTCCCCCCCAAACCCGACACTCAAAACAGTGTAACTTTTTTTTACATATTGAGGGAAGTGTATTCAACAATTTGGCACTGGTTTGAAACTTTTTTTTTTGGATGTCCCGGTTTGCTCTTTTTTTAAGCTAATTGCACTGTACTATAAACCAAGTACAAATGTTGCTATTGTAAGGTAGCAAAACATTTTGATAATTAATAATTGAACTAAACTAAATAAACCCAAGATGATTATACTTTGCGTTTTTAAAATGTCACCAATTTAATTGCGAGAAACCGATGGACCATTGAAATTTAATTCTCTATGTTAAGATAGCTTATTTATGGCAATAAAATATTATAAATATAAAAAGTTATAAACACTGGAAATAACTCATGTAACTCATGTTCAAGGTTTCAGAAATATTTTTCGTGATATAGGGAACATTAATTTAAGCACACCCTGGTTCTTCATTGTATTCAAGATCAAGTGAAATAGGTCTTAAATGTGGCTTCGACCTATATCCACTACCGTAGCCTTCCACTGCAGTAGCCTATAACCTAATGTGTGGCGATTAAGGCCGATCAGCAAATATCACAGTTTGACATTTCCAAAGTTCACCAATCCCTTCCAAGACAAAGAACATATGGTGTTAGGGTGCTAGGGATGTATTATAAAAAGTAACTGATGGTTATAGTTTTTTAACCCATTTATATTTGTCTTCTTTATTGATAAAATATTTGTTTACGTAGTGTAAATACAAAACGTAGTATAAATTCAAATACATTTACTTGCAATGCTCAATATGTCCAAACCCCCCCCCCACTAATAACGTAGCTTAATTAATAGCAATATAGGATTTACTATTTGAAATTGAAAAATATATTTAATTTGAATAAATCAATTCCCATAGTTAAGCTGATTATTAATTCAGCTGAAAACAAATAAGATTAAACAAAACCAATTTCAAACCAGTTTTAGTTCAAATTGAAAACTTGTTTTACTAAGCCACAACTAGTGAATAGACATGAAAGTCGACTTAGGTAAATTGAAGAGCGAGTAGTGCAGAGTAGTTGTACATTTACAGAAGCGTCAATTGCGCAACAAAGTTTGTTGTATAATTGGAGAGACTAGTTGCATTGAATAAATTCGGATACTCACCTACTAGGAATTATACTTATATATCACACAGGTGTCCAACTGCACAAGTTGGCCATCTATAACTTTTTAATATAATCATAATATATTTAAGAATGTTTGTAACGGGACCTTTTTTACTCTCTTCCCCAATACATTATATGGAGAAAGTATTGTTTTCATCTACACTTTCGAGTTTATGTTTGCGGTAGATATATTCGTTTTGGGCCCTCTTGAGGCCAGAAATGTGGTTTTGAAGTGATGTTTGGGTGAGTGTGGATGTGTACGGATATACAGATGGCAACCGTGGTTAGATTTTGATCAATTTTGGTATGTAGATATTCGATATCTCAAGGTTTTTTTCTTTTCCAATTTTACCATAAAACCCATATAATAACGGTAAACCAGCTTTTAAAAAGTGGCTCGACATACTTGAAATAAAATATAGTAGGCTATTTTATAGTCCTTCTGACGAAATGTTACAACCCCCATTTAAATGAAAATTACGGTAATAAGATAATATGGTTAGTTGTTGATTAATATACTTGTTGATTAATATACTTGTGTGATTTTCCCATAAACACAAACCGGAAATCAGGCTTAAAACTGCTCAACCAATTTTGATAAAAAAAATTAGCTTTTTTTGTCCTTGTTATTCTATACAAAGTGGTTAAACACCCAAAACTGTAATAAAAATTTGGTCCATAAGTTATCGCAATTTTTGTTATTTTACTCATAAAATACTGTATTAGTTACATCCATCGCCTTTTCATGATAAGGGTTGATGATAAGGATAGATTATGCGGGGGAAGGTTGCTGATACAATTTTTTCATTTTAATTTTTGGTGATGGTGAGTTTATGTTTTATAAGACATTATTCCAAAACATTAGTAACTATATGTAGTGATATCCCACTTAACGATGATCATTTACTTTAGTAAGTAAGAATCATTTTAATAGAGTTTTTTTCTTTTTATAAGTTGATTTTGACTTGTTAAAGTATTCTGTAATTATGTACAGCTTACGGTTTCAAAACACTTCTCGCATTATAAACTGCTGTTTATCCATAGCCGAACCAAAAACCAACCAATCCACATGCTATGACGCAAATGCTATCAATTACACTACTACCACATAAATGTGACACTTGATTTAACGTACAAAGTGGGTTTACCACGAACTCTTACTTAATCTCAACAAGATTTTATCTACTTTTTGGAGTATTGAAGATAGGCAAATAGCCCGTTTTTATACATAAAAAAAAATATAAAATGTATATATATGAGAAGAAAATCAAAGGTATTGAAGGTTTTTTTTTTCCTTAGAATAATGAATATTTGAATTAATTAGTTAAGTAATGCAATTATACTCCTACTCAAAAACCAATAAAATCGATTTGAATTAGGTTAAAAATCCATTTCTATCTATACACTTCTTTGAAAACAACCAAAAATAGAAAGTGTTGTTAGTTAGAGTTGAGTAACACCTTCTCGGAAATAAAGAGACCATTTCTCTCTTCATTAGCCCACATTGTTGAAGTGTCGTCTTCTTAACTCCGCTATGTTAGCTTACGGATGGTTTCCTCTTACCTAATTCTGGACACTAAACATATTAGTGTAAGTTTTACGATTGCATTAAATTAGAATAAATAATAGGATTTTTCTACCTACCAACCCAAAAAAATATTAGTAGTGGTAACACTGTTATTATTCGTTCTTTTTATTTTACAGTGTAAAATAGTTTCTACAAAATATTTTTGTGGGTATATTTTGATCATTATTATTTATAAATTTGAATAACATTTTTCTTATTTCTTATCATTTTATGATTGTCTCTAATAATCATAACTTACAAGTTGAATCCCAAGTGTGTTCGATTCAGAAACAAGATGCAATTCGTCATAAAGCTGCCAATTTATCTTCGACTAACTTCGTTGTGCAATCAATTGGCGCATCTGGTAATGGACATCTGAACTCTTTGCTGAAGGTTAACTTCCATTTGGATGTACCAGTCACAGCTTTGTATAGATTTTCTCAATCATAATAGATAAACCATTGCGCTAATTTAGTATATGGTGAAAGACAGAAAATTACCACATGCTAGTAAAATGTGCTTAGCAGTAATATATTAATTTACAAGCCATAACTATTTACTTGTAGAATAATGCAATCTATATATCTAATTCTGTAAGCCCAAAATTTTACAATGAAATTGTGAGCTAACGGGAGGCCGTAGAAAGCTGGGAGAGGTCTCATTTTAAAGGTCTGGGCATGAAATTTTGGGGAAAATTATTCATTTTTCCTAATCTTGCACCAAAAAGTTGCTACGGAATAAAATAATTCCCATTGAAATAGCATGGGAATCTAGGTCATGTCTGCTTTGTTTACTTTTAAACATATGGTTTAACTTTATTTAAAGCATATGGTATGTAATGTCATTACTTTAATATGTGTAGGATACTATTTATAAAGCTGATATAAACTTTTTCCCAAATTTAAGGGTCTGGAGTTAATGAAGTACGATTGGTTGTGTAGGTATGTCTGAAATAAGTGTAAAGATAGAAGTAATTACTGGAGTAGGCAAAGGGGACATATTTTTCATGCCAAAAATTAAACTATAATATCTACAGATCTTCATTATGCCGTTTAAGTTTACAAGGATTCAATGCCCATTGAAAATAGCTTTCACTATTATTATAAATAAAGTGCAAGGCCAAACCTTCACAAAAGTTGGCATTTATTTGAAAAAACCAGTGTTAACATACACAAATGTTAAACGATAATTCAAGGTAGTGTAACCCACATGTAATTTGTACAAAATAGTTACTAGAATATACATATAGGGGCTATTGCCCCTACAAGCCACTAGTTTGCATAGAAGTTTATTTGAAAATACATGTAAGTGTTATTGCTATATTAATTTAAATATTCAATTAAATTAGGCTAAAAGAATCAGTGTTTGTCAAACAAGCTTTAAACAGGAGAAGGAATTAAACTTAGTAAATGAAGTCTAGTGTACGATATGTTACGCCTTTCTTCACAAATAGAAGAGTTGAATATTAATAAGATAATTGATTAAAATCTACGGCAGACAAGTTAAATTACTTTATTTCCATGACTAATTAAATACACCAAAAGATGAATGAGTGAATATGTTTCTCATTAAGTTTAAAACATATTGGTAGCCACTTCTATTTTATTATATGTATCCTTGAAAAATCTTGTAAATTTTTTAAATGCCAAACCCTGATATTTGCTGATCAGCCTTCACCACTATTATGATGCAGGATACAGCAGTGGAAGGCCAAGGAAGTGGATAGGTTGCCTGTATAGCTGTAATTTACTGAAGCCTGAATGCACAAAGAAACAGGTTGAACTTATGAAGGTTATCTTATTAAAGCGCTGACATATAGAAAGTTTTTTTTTCATATATTTACAGTTTTGTTGTCTATCATATAATGCCAGATTATGATAGATCATTGAAGAAAGCACCTGGTTCAAATTCTAAGACAAATTTGAATAAGTTACTAGTTTTGAATGAACGAGTGTAGAGTTTTGTCACAGACGGAATTCGATTAGTATTTACAGACAGGAATTACAATCAAAAGCTTAGTGATCATGAATATCTGTCCCTAGTTTCCAACTATAAATAGCTTACAGCTTTTTCAGGGTCAACAAGGGCTTTGTAAATACCAAGCGATAGCTAAACCAACTCGGATACCTTGCTTTTCGATTTAAACTTAAAATTAACATGTTATCTCCCTTCTAGTATGATTAAGCATCCCCTCCAAAATAAACAATGTGGCAGAATTTAGCAATAATATATGTTGGATTGTTTTATGTAGTTCAAGCAGAAATTGTTAGCACTTTGTAGCCTACATAAAAAGGTTATACGTAAACTTAGCTAAATAATACTGCATCAAATCTTGGCTTTTTGTAAACGTTTTTACACTACTTTGAAAGGTGCCTGAGTCATGCCTCATTTCCTGATATGACTCAATCTACTGTGTGATTCATACAGCCACGACATATTCTTGATTAGAAAGGAAGAACTTGAGGACATGATCTCTGGTGAACTCCGTGTGGCGCTGAAAAAATCGCGTATAACTTTCTTTCAACACAAACAATCGATTCTTCCGTCTTAACGCACTTGGCACAACTTCGTATGGTTCGGCTAGTACGGTCATTTCATGACAATAGCTGATGATTTGACCTTTAAGTATATGTCTGTGATTCTCATTTACCCATATTCAGAATTGTCAAATAATATTTCTTATAATGGATCATGGCCATAAGCTTTTCTCATGCAAATCAATTCTCAAAATATGTATGTGTAATTATAAATATACTAATCTCGTTATTATACAGTAATTATCAAATTCAATGTTGTTAAAAAATCTTTAACTTTTCTAATAATTCAAATATAAATCATGCTGTGAACGATAAAAGTAACTGTATGCTAATTATATTAGGATGTAGCAGTTTCATTTAAGATAACACTTCTTATTCTACAGCTTCAAATGGGCTTAAACGGAAGTGAACTATTAAGAACTATTATTGCTCGAGCATTAAACTAACTGCTTATAGCTTCTTAAGACAGCCCTTCCTTATTGTCGAATCTGCATTTTACTAAACCAAATTCACCATGGATTCACTTAATGATGAATAATAATATACAATTTCCTAATACGTATTTTATGGTGTTCGACCTTTAATTCACATTGCATACACTTCACATATTTTAACACCTAATGCTTTGGGAAAAGTCATTTAGCACTGCTGAAAATGAAGTATACATACACTACAGGCAAATGCGTACAACAATGAGTAATAATACAGCACTGTACTTTTCCCGCAATTACTATTGTTTATCAATTCTTTAAAAATATTATCTTCATTTCGAAATTTGCATCCGTGAAAGTGGTTGATTAAGGTTATATTTGTATGAATATTTAAACTATTTACAAGTAAGGGGAGATGGAAGACGATTTACAAACTAATAAATAAAATCCTATTTTTAAAATAGATCAAATTTAATCAGGACCAACACAACTTAGACATTTCACAAGTTTGAAAAAAATACTATTGCAAGAATATTGCTATATATCCTGTTCAAGAAAGCTCATAATGTTATCTTGAATATAAAGCGATACGTCGAAACAATAAACATCTTACATTCCTACTATGTGGACTGTTCAGTCTTCAGGTACCTTTTATTTTCTAACAATTTACACAAACCAACCGAATATCACGTATGTAATTGACAACTAAGGTAAAACTTAATTTTCTGTTTCATTTAATTAATAATAGTTTTGGCTGTCACAAAGTTTAAATCCATGTAAAATAATATAGATTAATGCTCTTGATTCGAGCTCACATTTTCATGACCAGAAACAATGCAAGTAACCCACTAATAAAATAGTTGTTGTCATTTCCATATTTTTCTCTTGATAAAAGGTTATCTCAGATTCATTTAACCAAATAAATAAATTAAATAATAAACCAAGTTTAGCTTGTCACATAGAGTTAGTATTATGCATCAATTAAATATCTTAATATATTTGGTGAGATAAAGAAAATTTTCTTTAAGAAGATCTTTCTTCTAAGTAGACAATATATTTTCATGGTCGTTCAAAGTTACTTTCACTATTTTGGCAGAAGTTCGTGAACTTTGTAAATGTCAAACTTTGATATTTCGTGATAAAACCTAATGACCATATACCTAGAAAGATACGATCAAATTCACAAAAATCATACATTTTAATATTTTGCTAGCCTGATGATTTATATTATTCAAGTGGCTTGCAGGTGATTAAGGGCATTTATAAAATAGATTGTATTGTTGGTATTTTGAATTAATTATAACTTTTGTAATTAATTTTTATTTCTGTTTCAGGTAACTTTGAAACTATTAAACGTAAGTGTTTCACACTAAACTACAACTGCTTCTAAGCTATTCTAAACTTCTATTAAGAGTTCTCTTTCGTATACAACTAAACCTATATTTTGTAAGTCAAATCATTACTATTTATTGTGTATACATATTTACATACTTCAGACAGTAATGGTAAAATATACGTCAAAAATCCGTATTATAGAGTTTAGTTATATACATCAGCCACTATACAAAAACATGGAAGTAAATAATTCAATTAAAAAACGGAGTTAGTAGTTTATTAGTTAGGAAAATCAGTAAATAAAAAAACTTAAAAAAATATTTGAATTCTTAAAATAATTTTAATAACCACTTTATTTGCACGGATCTTTTTCGTTTTAACAAAATTATAGGATAATATGCTTTTAAACAATTAAATACGAGCCTTGTCATTGTTTGATTTTTAAAGTGGTTGTCAGCCTCTTTTAACCCATCAACATAGACTATGGGCCCGTGCGTGAAACGAATCAAGGCAAGGATTGAGCCAGTATGGTACAGGGATGAACTGTACTGATAAAATGTTTACGGCAGTGATCAGGATTCGAACCATCGACATCGCTGCCTTGGGCCCGAAGTCCGTGACGCTACCGCTACCGACTCGCCAACGAAACTTAAACTACAGTCACCAACGAGTTCCCAGCCTGGTTAATCTAATTAGCTCAAAAATTAATAACCGTTTTCTTTTACTTCTTCACTGATATTATATGCCCATCGCAATAAAATAAGAGAATTTGAATCGGAAATTTAACAAAAGTAAGAACCAAGTAAGAATCACGTTCTGAGTTAAGACTATGGTCATTAGTTCTATGGCCAGTTGACCAACAATAATAAAGAAAATAGTTTGAGCATTGACAATTTTCGTAAGAGTTTGAGGGAGTTTAAAGATGGTTTTCATGAATCTAACAGCCACACAATTCTTTATAAACATCGAAACATTTTTAGACAAACAATCAGTAAACTGTTATTGAAAAAAATTTAAATAAACCAAAAACTTATTACTATAAACAGACGACATCTTGCAGCTAACGACCGCAAAACACAAAGAAGCGTTTGTCATTATTTATCTTTATAAAGATCAAACTTTCCAACTTCAGGCTTCAACTTGCTTTGTCGCATTGTTAAACTTGATATTAAGTGCGGCACTTTCTTATCTTATGATGCCTAAAACACCCTTTTGCCATCAATAGTTATTGTCGTTAGATATGTTTGTTTACCTATTAAAAAACGCTTTGTATGCATATTCTGATAATCAAAATGTCTCCTATCTTATCCTACAACATAGGGAGTAAAATTTAAAATTGCATGGTAATATTTGTCTTTAGAGTATTTTTTTTTCGGTCGATATTTAATATTTTTTATGTCGGATGTAATTCATCAAATCGGAAAAAACACATGACAATGATACACAGGCACTAAAGGAGACTCTACAAACCAAAGGTGTTATTTTTCTAGACTAAACAAACATAAAACATAAATAAAAATAAATAAAAAAACAGTACAATATTCATGTATTTAAAATTAGATTAAAATACTAGCCGTATATTTACAAAATAATTCAGTGCAAGGTTTTAAAAGCAAAAACATGTCTAACTACAATAGAGAGTTACGACGAATTAATAGGGAATTCATCACGAACATAAATTGAGGAAATGAAGAAGCATTCAAATTGTGAGGTCAGAGGTCCTAAGTAAATCTGAGGTTCATTGCAAATGTATATGATGAGGTAGAAACATCCATGTTGATTAGACTCGGATTGCTTCCTGACCATTCTCTTCATGTTGTCCGTGACTTTTAGTTTATATAAATTGTACTTGCAGTATATTTCATTTGTACTTCCCATATTACCTTTTAAATGCTATTATATTATTATAATACGTGATTCTTAATTTTTTTTTCATTTTAAGATATTTTATTTTGAAGATATAAGATTTAATTAAATAAAGACAGAAAGGACATTTCTTATTCCATAGATAAATACTATGGGACCAAATAAACCTAGATTTCTTTTGCTAAACCAAGCAAGCTTAGAGTACAAGGTTTTCACGTTTCATATTATTATTATTCTGCTAAACCTTCTTAATTGTTTTATAAATATTTTTACTCGGATTTAAAAATAATCTTATTAGATGTTCTCTTTAAAACTACAGTTGATAAAATAAACATTATGTTATTCAAAACATTATTCCACAGTTCAGATTGTTTTTGCACCTTCATTAATTCTTACAAACTAGACCCAAATAATAAAGATTATTCAAAACTAATCATAAGCTAAACTAAACTGTTTAAATAATAACTCAAAATATTATGTGGTATGATACAGCAGCCAACAGTTAATGTTACAAATATTTCAACACTAGTTCCAACCATTAAACAGCCCTACACTGCTACCAACCCTATATATTTAAGGTTACACTTATTGAGAATTCATGCCTGTTGTTCGTGTATTTCAATGTTCAAAGATAATCCTTACGAAATGTGATTTTTAACTACACCAGTCGTTATAAATATGTATATTTAGCATGCCCATGGATACAATTTAGAAATCTCTCCCAAGTACCAATTAACCATGTTATGCTTAAAATAAAATAACTTGAGAAGGTATTCAAAATAAATTATTGAACTAAGAAGCTTTACAGATTAAAAGTTAGCAAACAATATAACATACTAAATTGTGCTTGATTCTAAATTTGTTGTATGGAATGTTTGCGTGTCTTTATCTTTATCGAAAACAATTGTCAAACCATTAATAATTTTCTAGTTTAACTTTTGAAAAGCAACTACGTAAAAGGTGCATTTAAACTTGTTTCAGAATAAAAGTTTTCAGGCCTTTAGTAATAAAAAAACAATTCTTTAACGAAACAGAATTTTAATCAATTAATTATATCAGGCTTTATACAAATTGTTTTAAAGTATTAGATTTAAACTAATGTTTCAGAATTTTTTTATATAAATATTATAATAATGTTTTGAACGAAAAAACACGTGATGTACAAACACATGTTTAATATTTACTATTAACAAAGTTTATAGATGTCATAACACTAAGTACTTATAACACAAAGCCAACACACTAAGTACTAAGTACTTATTGGACAAAAAAATGTCAATTGTATAATCATATTTTTTAAAGGGTAGCAAATAAAGTATTTCTCCACTTTCTAAAGTGTTTCTATATTAAACTAAGAAAATAGTAGGTGATAAAGAAATTAATTCATTTATATCGCTGGTACTTTACTAAACCTGATCAAACTAAATATGCACAGAATACAAAATCTTTTTTTTTTATTTTTCCATTTCGAAGCAATCACTTGTAGCGTATAAACAATAGTTTAATTCCATGGAATGATTCGCAACTGATCATTATTCAACAGAACGTATCTAGGATAATCCTGCACTTGTAAAGGACTTTTTAGTAAAAATGACTCTTTGTCTGATTTAACTGATTACTTTTAATTCATTAGTTAATGTAACCTCATTGTTTATTTATATGTGATGTACTGAGAGTGTTTTATTCAACGTAACCAAAGCGAGTGTTTTGGTATTTAGTCAACGTTTTTAAACTCCCACCTTTCTCCCCCTATAAATAGCTTTAGATTTAGAAGGAGTTTTTTTTTTCATGGGGCATCATAAATAAGCATCCTTTTTAATGTGAACCATAATTATTGGGAACTAACGTTAAATTGATTTTGAGCATTTGATAATATCAGTACTAACAAATGCTTATCGTTTTAGTCGCATTATGCCAATGATTTCAAATTGTTTTAACTTGTTACGTTTTGTGTTACATTGAACGGTAAATTACGTTTTAAGTAATTACAGTATGGAGTTTGGTTGAAATTAATTAATTTTTTTTACCCAAATGAGGAATATAGCATTTTATAGAGCCTTGCCCTAGTGGCAACCCCTATCAACCCAAACGTATCTTCTAAACGCATTATAAATTAGCCATATTAATTGTATATATAAGCTGTTTTGTTTTATAAAAAACTAGTAATGAAAAAGTGATTGTAAACCTATAAATAATTTGTAATACATGTATCAGGTATGGTTAATTGCGTATGATATGGTGACTGTGAATATGGTATGAGCATGAAGATGGTAACATATAATGCTCTAATAACAGTGTATGGATGCCCTGAAAGATTACCCAAAAACATTCCATTGAATATTAAATTCGCCAAATTACATTGGCGTTCACTTTTCAGTACCTACAAGGCTTACAGGTAGAAAAGAAATTCGAGAAGAAAAATTCAATCGTATGAAGGTTTCTACCTCCCTCCCTAGAAGGGTGTTATTCACAAAGGGTCAAATTAGTGACTAGCAAGAGGACTATATTTACGATTCTTAAATCGATTCTGCCTATAAAAGCCTAATTTTCCTTTTTTCTTAGTTTATCTGTTATTGCGTATATAAATTAAATGTAATCCTATTAACATTAAAGATCATAATTTTCATTTCCGTGTACTTTAAAAGAATTGCCATGCAAGTAATACAACGTTAACTCAATTGCTAGTTAATCTTTTTGGTTCTGGCTTATTTAAAACATATTCCAAATTTAATATTTATCTATAGGCAATGGATAAAAAATATAAATACTTTTGGTTAAGTTCCTCCCACTTGCTCATAGCCTGTGTGGACGGGCCAGTGCAAGGTTAAAAGAAGCCGCCATACTTTAAATATATATATATATATATATATTTAAAATTGTACTCATGGTAATGACAAAGTCATGCAATACACTTAACACTCAGGCACTTTAATTTAAAATGTATTTTTATCACAGAAACAAAATTGTTCTCAATTGCAGAATACATTAATACGAAAATCCAATCGAGAATGCAGGCCAAAGAGCTAATAAATCAAAGGTCTAGTTACTGTTGTAGGCTAGCAATTGATGGTAGATTATTACCCTTGGCGTTACAAAACTTGCAGCCTATTTCTAGGTCTACATGAGTGTTGGAAGGAATTAAATTACACACAAAAATTTCACTAAAAATTGAATTACTTAATATTGTTTATCATGTAATATGGTCATGCTTGATAACTCAATTGCCGCATAGCTCAATTTTGTATAAGTCACTTTTGGTTACTGTTTTTAAGAGTGCAAAACCTACACTCTTTGAAAAAGCTTTAAATATTAATCAATTTGTTTCGGTGTGTTTTATTTATTAATGCTGATATTATATATGATAGTATATAATGGCATGCCTGAAAACACACACATTATAATGGAATTTGGTAAACTAAATTTACATACTGTATTGATGATGATCTAAACAATTCAATTGGCAACAAACAAAGAATTAGCCAAATACCTGTATGACAACACTTCAAAATACCCGAATTCAGTTAACTTCTACTGGAATTTAGTTGTAGGGTTTAAACTATGGTTTGTAAAAGCTTCGTTTCTGCTTCAAACACTCCTACACAAGTTTCACACCATGGCTTACTATGGACAAAACAGTGTTCCAAATGGGAATCAGGTTGTTAAAAAATAGGATAACCAAGCCTTTGTCCTTTGCAACTATTTGATACCCTACAGTCAATAGCTATGGATATGTATTGCTTTGCAAAAGTCTGCAAAAGTCTTTGTTAAACGATATAAAGCAGTCAAATAATAAAAACTACATTTGTTTTGTTCTCTAAAACAATAGTTATGTATAATGGATCGTAGATAAGTGTTCTTTTTAGGATGATGTTTTTTTTATGAATAAAGGTTTTAGGATATCCACTTAATGGGTTTAACAATCAACATGTTGTGAAAAAATAGTAGTTTTAATTTAACACTCTATTTGCCGGTGTTATAAATAAATGAAATGTATAAAAATAAATGACAATGTTCACATCGATGGTATAATATTCTTTAACAAAACATGATGATAATGTGTTAAAATGGAAAGCACCATAATATTTTACCACGGTAATAGAACATGATAAATTACGAAAATTATGAAAGTGATTGTCATATGTCAGGGAGTGATTGACCCACCATACACTCTACACTCGATTGTAATGATAACGTCTTAATTTTCTCATCGAAACATTTTGTCTCCAATTAAATGAATTTTAACCTTAATTTCACTACCATACATGTATATGGTATATATATGTATATGGAATACTACGTTTTTACGAAAATCTAAACAAATTGGATACACCAATACTGTTTACCAAAATTGTATTTCAATTGTTTGTCAATAGGTATTTGGAATTTTAGAGGATTAATCAGTTTCATTGATGGAATTGAGGATATATTTTTTAATTTTATCTTTCATAAATGACCAACATGACAATAATTTCATACACAATAGTGAGACGTAGGTATACAAATATAACTGACATTTCTTCCTGTTTTAATTCTATTTCTCAAATGGAAATTGTGTGTCTGACAATGAGACCACCAAAAGATGAACAACACATGGTCACATATTTTGGATTTGTAAATGTAAATACACTTTATGCAATGATCAATGTTCTTTGTAAGTAGACTTGATTTTCATATTCATTAAATGTAGTAACTAAATGCAGAATAGTTAAACATATTCACAATATAGAGTTCGAAAAGTGTTTATGAGGACAAATCAAATTAAAATCAAAAATCAAAAAATTTTTACTAACACGAAAAAAGAGTTTTTTTTAGCTTTTTAAATTTTTTATTACCAGCTAAAAAATATTTAATATGTCAAAATATAAGAAAAGTAATAACCTGATTTTAAATCATTGTGTCTGGATCAAAGAAAGACAAACGTAAGATTATGGGTTAGGTAATGTTTATGGAAACTAATACATACATAATTGTGTAATAATTAACTATTGTTAGTGTTTTAGTAAGCTTCACGACATATCCCTCAGTAATAGTTTTTCTTTCAACATTATATCGAGATTAATATGATTAAATGCAATTGTTGACTAGGTCTAAATTTGACACAACTAAATAGTTTAGTTTTTTACGATTGAATGATTTAATTATTCTGAATAATTATCCAGTATTTACCAATATGGAAAACCTATAGCATGAGAGTAAGTGCTAAAATAAATTTGTCTTTCTTTATAAGAAAAGTTTTTAGTTTTTTACAAACTTTAAACTATTTAATAGTACCAAAGTGAATTGCAATCAGTGAATTCATTGGGAGAAGCTTTTATTTAATATTCTTAGAGTAAAAAACTGTTCTTGAAATAAAGGTAAGAGGTATAAGAACAATAAAATAACTGACACTCGTTAGTGTTTTGAACACAATTGAAAATCTCTCAATTCAAAACAAGACAACCAAGTGACGATTCAAAGTAGTTTGTTTGAAAAAAAGAGTCAAATAAACAAAGGATACATTCTGGCTTCAGCATTTTTTTTCGGACAGGTAAAAATGTGGATCTGGGAACAATCCACTTTTAAATCGTTCGGTGGAACGAACTATTGTTTATTGTCAGTTGGTCGATTGCTCAGTAACATTCTGACCATGTCTGATTGAAAGGTTTGCATGTATTGTGCGTTTTTTTTTGTTTTTTAAATGGTTCAACGAAAACATGCATATTGTGGAAATTATGTAATAATGTCATTGTGCATCTATTAACTAAACAGTATGGTCGGAAATAGTCTTTATAACTTTCACTGGGACGAATTTATATAAATATACATATAAAGTTACTACCGTTATTAAATAAGCTATGATATTCTCTATTCAAAGATAAAATTAAATAAATATGATAAAACTACGCTCAAGGCAACATATTTATCTAAATAGTCCTTTTTATCGATGGGAAAATAACCAATATTTGATTAAAAATTAGTGAACATTTCGTCGTTAATCTTATAGATTTTAAGGTTAGTGGCACAATTGTTTGAATAGTTCTTTTTATACTAACACAAAATAATTTTATATAACATTTTAAATGTAAACTAACGTCTACCATTGTTACTACATGTTTGTCTAAAATGATTATAATTCCCAATATTATAAAGCTTAAACATTATTTTACACAAAATTGAAAACCAATACAAAAAAAAACTTTTGGCTCTAGGTTATTTATCAATTATAATTATTTTAAGGTGTTGTTTTATATAACATCCATATGAGTACTAAATTCAATTTAGCCATTTTATTTTATTATGGCAATACGTTATGTACAAGTTGCCTTACAGTTATAACATCCGACAGAGGATAACGGTTTACTTTGTGTATATGCTTAATAATTGTTCTCAAACTCGAGTATTTTTCTAATTCCGTTGCAGTTTCAAGACAATAATCTAAAAAAGATAAATGCTCTTAAAAATATCATTTTGCTTGTGATTAATATTTTAACAGTGAAATAATATTTCACCCTTAATATATTTGTCTACTTAAGTTTTTATATATTTTAACTTTGTAATCTTAATTGGTATCTACTTCCAATCTATTAATCTACTAAACAGATCAACGATTAAGATATCATCAAAAGACCCTAATCCTCCGAGATTATTTTTAATTGACTGATTCCTTACAATCTAGGTCCACATCATACGGGTACCCTTACTTAAACCATTGCTTTACTTCCTTAACTTTATTGATTATATAAAGGACTTATTTACATCTTTGTGATTTTAACAATCAATTAATTCGTATTACATTAAATTGTAAATTATTTTACGATTTCAATCACGCAGTGTAGTAAAATTTTAAATTGTAACTCGAGCAAATCTAACTTTTCTGGAGTAGAAATAATTAAATTGCTCTCCTCTTCTCTGATGATAGTCAGAAGAAGAATGTTTAGCGATAACTTTCTTGAATCACCAATCTATTTTAATTTCCGTGGTGAACATTTGTATTATGAATTAGCCTACTTTTTGCTGATATTTATCGGATTAACTCTAGCATAACTGAAAACGTCAGTATGAATAAAGATAATTGCTATTGGTATTTTATTATAAAATCCATTATAATAGCCTCATAGGTCAAAGCAATTCAAAGTCAATTTTAACATCATTTTATAATTATTATGTCGGTTTACCTAATGAATGCCATGAATAGTTCTTGATGATTGTACACGTTTATTTAAGTTTTATTCAAGAACCTGGCAATCATAAGGCAAAACAATATAGACTAATAAATCCTTTGTTCTTGAAACTAGGAATAACACACAAATTCTAAGAGGTTATTGTTTAGTATTTTGCTGTTCAACTAATAATTAATTGTGTTTTATGATTTCTACAAAGAAATTCTAAATTAAAGTGGGCTCTCAAACACGGATACAAAATTTAATCGCGATGTTGTAATTGACCATTAATTAATAAAGCCATTAACTGTGTTTTATAATTATTTCTTAAAATTAAAGGCTTGTCGTTGAATTGTCAAACTCATCTGTAAAAATATTACATAAGTTTCACAACAGGTAATAGAATAATTGTAACCCTAGGCCTAAATGGTGAAAATCAAAGCAATGTAAACCTAGGCCTACTACCAAAAAGCTAGTAGCGTAATTCTAAGTTTTTTTTTTATTTTATGATTCATAATGTTACATGTTTTGATAACAGTTTTTCAGATCGTTGTCATAAGCCCACTAGTAAATAGGAGAAGGTAAAGTATATAGTATCTATATAATTAATACGTGAACACGAAGTTTGTCGGTTGAACTCCTCCATCATTCCTAACCGATTTTATCCATTGACGTCTCATTGGAAAGAGCGTGTCGCGTAGATTTGCAAACTGATCTTACATTTTTGAAAAAGTCCCTTGGGTTCTACCCCAGTAGCTTTTTAAGTTCCCATGTTATCCTTATGAGTAACAAAATTGTTTGAATTTTGATCAGCTGTATATTTTAATTGCTTTTATTCATTTTTCAAGACAATGAAACGCAACAAGTACATTTTCAGATTTTTTGAAATTTAATATTTACTATCTTTATTTATTTTTGAACATATTACGATGTAAAATAAGGAGAACGCCTGGACAATTGATTTTTTTTACCAATTAAGAAAATTAATTAACATAGTACTATATTTGTTGAGCAATTAAATTTATTGAAGGATTCGCATTACTCATATTATTTATTCACATTTGAGGGAAACAAAAAAATCTGAACAACATTAGGCTTTTCAATTCTGTATTTTGACGTAACTTTTCAACTATCTGCTATTCTGCCAACTTGACGCGAACCCCCTCAGACAGAATTTGACCCCTTTTATGGAGTTGTTATGTCGGGGGGGGGGGGGGGCGCTTCTTTGTTGTGGTATTCCTTAATTACGTGGTACTTCCTGGTGAAGGAATTACGGTAATAGGTATTACATTAATAGAGATATTGGGGGTTTTCTGAAATGGTATCAGTCTGTGGGTGGTGTGAAAACCATTTGATGTAGAATGTTGCGAACCTAAAAGTGTTAATTTCCCCCATGATTTGATTAGTGTAATCCGTGTGCGCTTCTGTAATGGGATGCTCCTTATGAATACTTTACAATGTTAAAAGAATTACCATCGAATGTTTTAAAATAGTGGAGATGTAGAAATACGCGAACTCTTTGCTATCGTTGACACTTAGAATTTGGCGGGAGGGGCGGTACTGGATCCATTTGACGTAGGATGATGTGGACTTTTTAATTATTTTTTATAAATTTTACAAGACTCTGACATAATGTGCGAGTGTTATGATCGAATGCACTTTTTACACTCTTCAATATTACTTGATCTCTAAAACTTATATATAATTAGAAATTCGTTGCCAAACACGAATTTCTATTTAGCACTTTTGGTGTTAGGTTAGTCGGTGAGCATGGCCAGGATACGTTTGAACTGGAATGATGCGAACGAGAAAATTAATAATTTAAAATATTGTCATATTTCGGAAAGCTTTTCTCTTAATAGTTTCGAATGCTCCTTTCAAACAACGTCTCTGGATAATATTTCAATTTACAAGGGACCAT
This sequence comes from Macrosteles quadrilineatus, assembly GCF_028750875.1. NCBI lineage: Eukaryota > Metazoa > Arthropoda > Insecta > Hemiptera > Cicadellidae > Macrosteles > Macrosteles quadrilineatus. The sequence goes on from NW_026542595.1 coordinate 199,375,197, forward strand.
TAATTATATACCATGTATATGTTTGTATATGTATGTAGTAGTTATACCATGTCAAACACGAATCTTCAAATGCACAATCCTCTGTAATTTTTGCCGGTGGGCGTGACCTAATTTGTTCACGTTTTCTTTAGTTTTTATAATAAATACACGAATTTGCCGTGTTCTAGCCATATCAACAAATGCATTATACCTATTAAATTCGATATTTCAACTAAAATCCATGCCTGTCATCCGAAACATTGTTATTTATACGAAATATCGGAGACTATGCCCACCACCATTTTGTCAGGTGGGCGTTGCCCACCACAGAACCGTTTGATTTCAGATTATGCGAGGTAAATTTATGAATATAATTAATGTTTTACACTATCACTTGAAATTATTTACCCGTCTATAGAATGCTCCTTAATTCTTCACTTTACAGTGATGTAATTTATTTTCTTCCAACTGTTGTAGTTTCCAAGATAACAATGGTTAAAGTCGATTCCCGGTTTGTTTCAATCGACTTTAACTGTTTCGTTAACGCCACAGTGGCCCTAACAAATATTATTTTAGGCCATATTGTCCGAACAAATATAAATGCCACTGTGGATTTCATCCAATGTTATGACGAGTCACTTGGTTCTCGCTCCCTTTTTGTCGACACAAAATGCATAAGTAGCTTTTGTCACTTGCAGAGGGTAAAACAAAGAATTGGAAAGACGATAATCTTAAATCAAATCCTGGTCTGACTGACCATATATTACTGATAAATCTAATGAACATTTTGTATACGAAGAGAACTGCCACTTGTACTGATAATTTTATGTCAAATATTCCCACAAAATTTACTAAAACTGAAGGTTAAATTTCTAGTCTATCCGATCATGATGCAAAAATCATTGATGCGAATTTAGCTAATTCTTTTGGAAATGATAATGAATTTATAACGTTGCATTAAAGAAGATTTTTAGAACAAAATATAGCAAGATTGTCAAACATGTTGTCTGGAGAAAATTGGTTTAACGTTGTATTTTGCCCCAGTTTAAATTAAGTTTGATTTATATCTAGAAATTCTTTAATATTATTATAATGTATGTTTTCCTAAAGTAAAATGTAGGAACCCCTTTAAAACTAAGAACAAATGGATGACTTATGATTTGTATGAGTTGCAATCAGAGCTAAAAAAATTAACTGAACCAAGCACCAACCAACTCGTAAATGGGAGAAGGTAAAGGATATGGTATCTATACAATTAATACGTGAACACTAAGTTTGGCGGTTGAACTCCTCCATAATTTTTTAACCGATTTTATCCATTGACGTCTCATTGGAAACTTTGAACTTGTATAATATAACATTACACTACCAGAGTTCTTCAGGTATCCATTGGTATGTGTGCTTGAATAAGTGTCGATCCATACTGGAGGTATCCATTTGCCGTCGGTATCCATCCATTGCTGTATGCGTGGTATGTGTTGCAATTGTCGATCCATTTGACTGTATCTTCAATCACATCTTATCCTTGGGAGCTTATCTCTGGGAGCACGCCCTATCATCATGTTTGATACTGAACTGAAATTTAAAAGATTGTGATTTATTCCATTATCTAATATTTCCACACGGATTATATATTTGTGTATGAGTTTTCCAATAAGCATCTCTGCTCCTATATACCAAAAAAGTGTGGAATCATGTTTGTACTGTGAATTTGGAATGATTATGATTTTTAATTACCACGGTAACCCGTGCAATGTTGTCCATAGTAACAGTTAAGGTTTACAGGCATGACTCCGGCACCTATGCACACACAAATGACAATTATAAATGTGCTGAGCATAGCTGTTGTCGATAGTTTTTGGTTTTTTGGATTTTTTCAATAGGGCGCAGACACAGAAAAATGAATAGTTAGTTATTAGAACATTATATTTAATTATTTGAAATACCTACTTTATAAATTGCTAATTCTTAGCTACTCTACAATTTTTCCTCGTTAAAAGATAAGCATAGTAATGTAAATCATCATACTAAAATTTATTTATTTTCTTTTAAGTATAATATACACAGATAATAAAATATCGAAACATTCAAAACACATTCTTGACCGATAATTTTTTCTCTGTAGGCTATATACATTTTATTTAAACAATTTTACACAAAAATGTTTCTTATACATTATTTTTCACTAAAAAACACTATACCACAAAAAAAATTACGTTTAAAAGTACAATTTTCTTTGCACATCAATTTAAATAATTAAATGGGATGTGATTGAAAAATTACCTATACATATTGTCGCCATAAATTCTTCAATCTTAAACATTTCGGCAAGGCAGTGTTGAATAGTTATTGTCGGGTCTCTGAACAGACTGCTCACCCAAACCCCTGGCCAGGAAAGCCAACCCTGCATACCCTACAAACACAATAGAAACCACTAATGTACATGTTAGATATCTTGAGTCGTATGAAGGTTGAAATGATTAGGGAAATTTTAGAGAGGAGAGAATAGTTTTAGGCTTGATGTATAAAAGGATAGAGATTTACCTTGAATAGTTATATATTTCTAATCTTGATTCTAGTCTTGAGTTTAATAGTGTTGAAGAAAGAGAAAATCCTTTATAACTTTTAAGATATACTTACATAATCTAGAGAAAATCACCTAAAAATAAAAGTAAAAAGATTGAGGACAAAACTTAGATGTATTTCTTGACCATTTTGAACAATAACATAAAAACAAAACAATAATCACATGTAGATATTTAAAAGCCACAAAAAAACATGTGTTTGAGGCAGACTAGGAGAGAAATAAATCATAAAATCCTTAACAAAGGTTATCCGGAATGTAACAGACGTTTTAACCTAGCACGTTAATCAGAATGTCTCTACATTGATATTCAGGTACAACTTGGCGCTGCCACTAGCGCACTTGTGCCTTTCACATTTTGATGCAGTTTCTAAACAAGCCCTGCAAAATTAAATCTTGCTGTCGTGATTGTGAGCTACAAGTTTTGTAGGCAAAAAATAACAGATAAAACAGGATAAAATTAACAGATTTGTGATGTGTATTGTGTATGGCCAAGGAATAGTTATTGATAGCTAATAGTGAGGTGACTTATATTGGCCTGTATCATAAAAAATGTGTTAAATTAAGGTTCTTAATACGGTTTGTTTGTAGAGATGAAATAAATATACATTGTAAAATGTATATTTCCTAGGGGGTCTTATGGAAAGTTCTGGGGGGATTGAAAAATTGTTTTATCAAGGAATTTGTTATATTGAGGTTCGTTATCAAGGTTGGACCGTATTGAGAGTGAATTGACGATAAAAGGAACAAAACCTATAGCCTAGTTGTTGTATCAATCATGAAGGCAAAAATAATTCAACATTATTCACATACCTTGGTGGTGTAGTTTTTCTAGTTTTTCATCTTTTCTAGTACAACAACAACATACTGAAATATCAGCATACTTACACTTCAATTTTGTTACCTACAGGATATTAACGTTATGCTTTAAGTTACAAATTATCATTACCCTTCCATCTCATTGCTGTTGAGATCTTTGCAATTTCAACACCTGAAACAAAAAGCACACTTTTAGTTTGACAATAATCAGTTCATGATAATGATAAAATATTATGAAAGTTTAGTTTATCATGTATTATTAGTCTCTTTAATTGAAGTAAGGCATAGTGTTGATTCCACTAATTTTACTAATAAAAGTTCACATTTTGTATACGAAAATATAAAGTAAGTTTTTATTAAATCACAATCTGTAAGTAAACATAAACAATTCAACAAGTAAACAAAAGAATAATTTGAACACATGTTAGAAATAAAATGTAAATAAAACATATGTTAACACCTCCTTCTCTATTTACTGTGCTGAGGCACTCTGCGAAGAATCAGCTGATCAACATGTCTTCTAGTTATTCGCCCATCTTCCAGCTGAACTACGTACATTACATGTCCTTGCTTTTCAGTTATATAGCCCGAGTACCACTTGGATGATCCATTGACATATACCCGCGCTTGAACCTTATCTCCAACTTTATTTCTTGTGGTTCTTATAACCCTCAAAAGCCTCAAATAGCTGAGGAGCGGTCTCCGTGAGCAGCGATGTCGGGGGTTCAGATCCTGGTCACTGGCACAAACATTTATCAGTACAGTTCACCTTTGTACTGTACCGGATCACCCCTTACTTTGCTGGATACGTTTCACACACGGGCAATTAGTCTATGTGAACGGGCAAATGCAAGGTTAAAAGAGGCCACCAACCTCTTTATAAAAAAAATATGTTTTCACTTTCCTTAAATCAACAGTAAAAGTCTTTATTCCAACTTGATCTTTCATTTCTAAATGTTGTCTATATATCCAGGATAAATGTTTATGATTTACTTTAACTACAATCATTTATGTGGCAAATATCAAAATTAATCAGTCACATACTTTATCAGTCTATTTATCGTGTATAGCGGAGTCGGAGAAAAGTCCGCTTGTCTGTTAGTCCGTGAGTCCGTGAGTGTGTTCGCACCAAAACTCAAGAACCGTCGCATTTATAGCGTTCAAATTTTGCACAAATAATTATGTTACCAGTGAAAAGACACCATTAAAGTTCTAGACAATTCCGCTCAGTAGTATTACAAAACCCTAAAAAAAAATTTTAATTATTACCTTCTTCTTATTTTTATTTGTTTACGTTTTGCGACCAACAATGTTGTTGTCCACTTTGACAGAGAGAACGACTTTTACTCTAAGCTCTTTCATTAATGGAGTAAACAGTTTGGTGTCTATGAATGTATATCATTATAATTTCACAATAATTGGACAAAACAAAGTTGAGAACTTAAACTCAAATTAAAAAAAAAATTATTCCAATCTTTGTTACGGAAAGGCTTTTTTTCTTACATGTCTAAATCTAAAAGAAGATGTGGATGTTTCTAAACATTGAAGTTTTTATAATCGAAGGAGTTATGTCACCAACAATGAAAAAGGCACAAAAACATAACATTTAACTTCAAAATTGTATGTTATTACGTATGTTTGTAATGGAAACTTTTTATTGAGATAAAAAAAACAACTAAGAAGTATAATAGTAGTAATATTACTGAGGTCTAGTGTTCTGTACGTGTGTACTTTTTTTCATGATTAAATGTATCGTTTATAGGTACCAAATGACTTTTCCGGCACTTAACCCATTGTTCCCGTCATCGGCTTTGACTCGTACGTGAAAATACATCTCACATACTTGGCATTGCCTCGCACGTAAAATTTAATTTTCCTGCAATCGGCTTTGCCTTACACATAAAACTTAAGCGCACACCGGAAAATGCCACGGCACCAGTAAAGAAGTATACTATTTATACATTATACATAATCTCGTTTAGTCTCTGCTATTTCAGGGAATAAACAATCGTTAAATTTAAATTAAGGGTTCTAAACTGAGTGTTATTCAACGTCACGTTTTCGGAAAAATCCTCCAATTGGAAGCACTTAGTGTAAAACTGTTTCTGTCTGATTGTATTAACGACGTTTGTTTTATATCGTTGTTGCCTCGCATTGCTTATTTAAATGTACTGAACTGATATTTTAGAGTGATTAGGGCAACGTAACTATTGATTAGCTGCCGTTTTCCCCATTCTCTTCTCTCCTTTTCCTATTAATGCAAATTGTTTGTGATTGAAGCCGGACAAAAAATATACCAAATTGTAATATCAACTACTCTAAATAATTAGCCAAACGAATTTACTGTATATATTTCACTGTGTATACTACTTAAACCCACTTTTTTGGTAAGCCTGAGCCTAAGTAACTGGGCCAAGTTGGCCGAGTGTGGTGATCATTATCTGCTATAAGCGTAAGTTAATCTACCCAGATTTTACATTAAAATCCTTGTAAGGAACATGCTACCTAAAATAACTCTATTAGTCTAATATTTTCTTTTTACGGTCTAAAAAGAATATGATAAGCATAAAATTACGAGATAATATGAATCAGGCATTTAAACCATTATTATTAGTTATTCACCGCAATCTAGATGATATTCGTACTAAAATGAAGTTACGTCTAATGTTATTCTGATACTTAATCAAATTTGAAAGTTCATGTGACAAATGCAATGCAATAAAATAATTTTAAGCCGGTTTAGTTGAAGGAAGATTGTTTGCAAATCTTTTTTTGCAAAATATATTTTTTGCAGCTTTACATTCGTTAATATAAATTACTTCTATCAATCTGAAAATTTACATTACCTATTGTTTTCTGTGAAAACAAATACACATAACATACCTAAAATAACTTTCAATCAGTTTTTAAGTTAGATTGCTTGGAAGCAATCAGCAAACTGACAACAAACAATACTCTGATTCAAACGATTTTGAAGTGGCTAGCATTCAATAAAACGATTCAGAAAATGCCGAGCTCAGACAGCTCATTTTTGTAAAACTCATTCTTTGTTTAGAAAATTTATCTTTAACTTGTTGGTGGTCTCATTTTAAACCTATAAATATCCCCAATGTTTTATGTCAAATACATAATGCGTTTTGTTTGCCCTCTTTCAACTTCAACTTGATGTGTATTTTTTTGTATCGATGTCTAATTATAATATAATCGTGAAGTATTGAGTTTTCCTGCTTTTGTAATGCTAAAAAGCTTTGTAATAATGTGTTTTGCCAAATTTATAATATTAATAAAATTCTAATTACAACATATAACTATACAGGGTTAGTAAAAAGTCTGGAGACCCCCTGTTAATATTTTAATGGCCCATACTAGAAAAACTAAACTCGGCACACCTTGATGGCATGTTATGAAGTACTTTTTGAGCCTAATTGCTACTTAGTTCCCAAACCCAAAATGGGGGATTTTAGGGGGAAATACAAAAGTTTTAAAGGTTAAGTCTCATTAAATTACATCTCATTTTGAAGGTCGTGATAAAAGAAAACAAACAACGCAAACTTGAGGTCCTTATCTCAATCCAGTAAAAAAATGGCAGCTGATTGAAATCATTAGAAATCTGAATTAACTTACAATTTTATATTCAATTGGCTGCTATATTCAACAGTGTTGAACTAGAGACCTCTAGTTTGCGTTGTTAGTTTTCTTTTACCAGGACCTTCAAAATGAGACGGTCTTGCCATTTTAAAATTTGAGTTTACCCCAAAATCCCCCATTTTGGGGATGTACACCAAGTGGTGGTTATGCCAAAAAAGTATTTCATAACATGCCATAAAGGTGTGCCGAGTTTAGTTTTTCCAGTAGGGGCCGTTAAAAAATTAACAGGGGTTCTCTAGAATTTTACTTATCCTTTGTACACATCATATACCACAATTGAAACATATTACTAATTATGTCTGGTTTCCATTTCCTTCAGGGTAGTATCCACCTCCTAAACTGTGAGAATAAGTTCATGGTACAGCTTTTAAAATATATTTTAAGGTCATAAGTATGTACCCCTAAAGCTTATGCGAATAAAAATCCTTGCATATTGTAAAATATTAATAAAATGTGGAAACACAACGAAACCATTAATAGTGTACATTCAATGGTCTAAAAAACATAAATGTTTATACAGTTTTGTGCAAAATGTCTTTAAAAGTTAAATTATGTTTATTAATATAGTTCTACATAGTATTATTGTCTGTTGAAAGGAAATTTAAATTAAAACTAACACATCTTCCTTCATATTTGTATTCCAGATGTTCAAGATATTCTTACACTATTTTAAGAAAACTAGTGTGATGGTTACGAAAATGTAATCAACTTGATGTATACTCATCTAAGCATAAGCAAATTAACACGTTCAGCATTGTGAATCGTTTGTTTTGTCGATTCTCTTTTTAAACTAAATTGATATAAGTACCGGTAACTAAACTTAAGTTACAGTGTCGAACTAAAATATGATCGTCTTTACCATAAGAACAGTGGTGGTTAGCGGTCGTAAAATGCTTTTTAGAATATTGCGATGACTTTTTAACTACGTCGAGGGTATCAACTCAAAATAATTATTTTTTTGTAATTTACTTTTGGGCCTAATGTGAATACAATTTGGATAATGCTTCTAAAAGTCTTTCAGTTAACATATCTTACTACAACTCAATCATCACTTTACAGAACTATCAAAAGATTGTTTTGATACTGCCACTATTTTTAATTTCATTGCAATAAGTCAATAGAGTTATTTGAAAATGTAAAAAGACTAATAAACGACACTCATAATATAAATGTTATTTGTTTATAATATAAAACATAATTAAAATAATTTGATAAAGTATTTTAGTGTCATTGTCTTAATTGAGGAACTACTGAAGGGAATTGTATTTAAAATTGTTAAATAACGTAACACAATTTTATTAAATAGCTAGAAAAGATTTCATAATGTCTTCCACGTGTAGCAGTTAGTTTTATTTCGGTTAAATAAATCGTGTTTTCCCTGAATTAGAATCAATCAAAACCCCTTCCCTCACTCCAAAGTCGTTTAGTAGAAGGATGTTTTGTAATAATTCTCTTAAATTGCCAATCTCTTGTAATTTCCGTGGTGAAGATTTGTATCATAAATTGTTTTAATTTGTTTTTGTTATTGTCTGCTAATATTAATCTCTAAAAGCAGCTATTGTAACTTTAACTTGTTTTAATTATTATAGTAATATCAATAAATCAAATAACTTATGTAATTTACTTTTGCATTCTCGATGTAATCTCATATGTTTGGTATTACTTTAGTTGTCCTGCTTCATTAGCTTTAAAAGAAATTAATGATTTCTTGTATAAACAGGTTAGACAAGGATGACAATAAAAATATATATAAAAAATTAGATATTGTTTTTTTTTGTGCAAAGTTTAAGTTTTATATTTTTAGTCTAAATGTTTCCAGCAGTTACATAGAATCTTACTAATTCAAAAGATAAAGAAAAAACCAGTATTACTGATTATAATTACTGTTATTTTCCATAGAATAAAAAAGAAACAAAAGATTGTATTGCAGACTTAAGATTGAATCCCCACTACAAAAGTCTTTGAGTCGATATTCAAACTACCATTAAAAAAGTCATGAATTTAAGCCATTGGCTTTATCTGATGGAAACGAAGTGCATTAGTGCATAGCTTTGATTTATATGGCGCACAAAAAACTACAATGGAAAAAATCAACTAACCACAGATTAATCTGGCTCTGGCACGTTGACATAGGTGACATGGAAATACCGCCTGAGACCATGACAATTTTCTTTAAGATCCTAAATTCCAAAACACGTATTCATTAAACTGTATGTACATAGATGTATATGTATATGTGTAAATTTTTCTGTGTGTGTGAGAGAGTTTTTCTCTTTACGTTAGCATATGCTAATTGATCGAAAAATATCACACTGTACTGTTCACTCTTTTGATATGAATCCACTTTCGTTTGCTGTGCTTTGGTTAATTTATTAAGTAATTTTTGGCTTATATTTGTCCGGATAGAATTATGAGGTTTAAATTGTTAAGAAACCCTCCAAATAACCTGGAGCTTTATCAGTTTTCTAATCTAAGAAGGAGAGTAGTCCAGTTTCATCCACAATTAATTGGATTTTAAGGACTAGAAATGGAATGTAAATGGACTGACCGGAAAATATGCGACAAACCTTTTGCTCTAAGTAATAAAACGTTACGTCATCATTATCATCCCAGGCGTATAATCATACGTAACTTACCCCTCCTCCTTCATACCACATCTACAAGCTTAGCGTGCTTACAGAAACTCCACTCCCCAGTGCCTACTCAAGTACTCCATACGTTAATCTCCTTTGCATTAATCTTCTTTTGAGGTTTACCTCCTCCGCTTTGCATTGTGGCAAACAGTTGATGGCTAATGTATTAGTACAGTAATTTTTACAAAAATTACCTTAACCCGGGCAAAATTGTAACACTAGTAACTGTTTTCTAATCACACCCAAAGAGATGTGTACGTTATCCTATATAAAATCCCCATTTATCCCAACATTGGAAATCTGTGAAAAACCAAGATGGGGGGCACATTTTATAGTTCGGCCGCTTAGAAAGCGACCTCCTCCAGCATTGGTTTAGCATTAGCGCGCAGGTCGTTTTCTAAGCGGCCGAACTATAGTAAGTTTTTCTCTATAGACAAGACGTATATTCCTATAGGTGGCATGGAAACACTTAAGTCCGAGACCATGATAATTTTGTTTAAGATCCCAAATTCCAAAATGAATTCCTTTTTCATTAAACTGTTTGTACATATATGTATGTATGTGGGTGGATTTTAGAGTATGCGTGTGTGTTTATTTGCCCATATTCACCATACATTTCGTAAAAATGTCCAGTTTTGCGGAAATTTGGGATTAACGTGTACAGAAGCATCCATTTCTATATTATAAACACTAACATACTGTCACTATAACATTACCAAAAGCAAGTGACTCTGAATGTAAACCTTTTTTCCAGATTCGGTCATAGCTTGTCATAACCTTTGTTAAGAAGTGATTTACATCTGTACGCTCAGGGAAAGTTACACCAGTTTAAAAGAGGAGAATTGATTCAACCTCCAAACTTCGGTTGAAGAATTTACAAGCTTATTATTTATAGCTTGGGTTGAAATTATTTTTACAAGTCCCTTCCCAACAACATGAAAATCTTTGACTTCACAGCCTATAGTATCTTCCAAAATAGCTCCAGATGGACAGAAAACAGAGCACAAAACAGTTTTATCATCTAGATGCATCATTTGTCTGGAGTTTAGTCTCTGCCTTTTGAGTTGTTTAACAGCTTTTGGCATTTTAAACAGAAAACGTGAATCAATTTTGATACGAATCGTCCCTTTAGAGGGTAACATATGTAATAGATGTCCAGATCTGTTTTAGTAAACTCTGACATTAGAAACCTCTTTTGGATTTTTAATATCACAGTCTGAAAGAGCCAAAGAATTTTCAGTTATTGCACAGTATTCGAAGGAATCTGGTTCAAAATCAATCTGGAAAAAACAGAAACAGTTTGCTCGAAGGGTAAGAAACATAGTTGATGTAAATTATAAACTTGACATGTCACTGTCACTATTCCAGGAAGATCGGACAACATTGTATTGGGAAGTAGTACAAGGATATCTTCACATGTTTTGGATCCAGTTTTACATCCTACAATACTCAACCCTACTTCTGGCAAGCTTGTAGAACAACATTTCTTTCTTAGTTCCACTCCATTTTTCAAATCTCATTCGTAGAAAGAGTCATTTTCTCCACAAAACCAAAAATGGCCAATACAATAAGAAAGTAATATTGTTCTACAAGCTTGCCAGAAGTAGGGTTGAGTATTGTAGGATGTAAAACTGGATCCAAAACATGTGAAGATATCCTTGTACTACTTCCCAATACAATGTTGCCCGATCTACCTGGAATAGTGACAGTGAAATGTCAAGTTTGTGATGTACATCAACTATGTTTCTTAACCTTCGAGCAAACTGTTTCTGTTTTTCCATGGTTTTTAATTGATTTTGAACCAGATTCCTTCGACTACTGTGCACTAACTGAAAACTTTTTGGCTCTTTCAGACTGTGATATTAAAAATCCAAAAGAGGTTTCTTATGTCAGAGTTTACAACTACAGATCTGGACATCTATTACATATGTTACCCTCTAAAGGGACGATTCATATCATAAGTGATTCGCGTTTTCTGTTTAAAATGCCAAAAGCTGTTAAACAACTCAAAAGTCAGAGACCAAACTCTAGACAAATGATGCCTCAAGATGATAAAACTGTTTTGTGCTCTGTTTTCTGTCCATCTGGAGCTATTTTGGAAGATACTACAGGCTGTGAAGTCAAAGAATTTCGTGTTGTTGGGAAGGGACTTGTAAAAATAATTTCAACCTAAGCTATAAATAATAAGCTTGTAGATTCTTCAACCGAAGTTTGGAGGTTAAATCAATTCTCCTCTTTTAAACTGGTGTAACTTTCCCTGAGCGTACAGATGTAAATCGCTTCTTAACAAAGGTTATGACAAGCTATGACCGAATCTGGAAAAAAGGGTTTACATTCAGAGTCACTTGCTTTTGGCAATGTTATAGTGACAGTATGTTGGTGTTTATATTATAAATGTAAGTTGTAATTGTATTATTTCATTATTTATTGTATTTCGTGTAGACCTGGTATAAACAACTTGCAATGTTCATATAAATAAATATGAAATTTTATTTTGTAATAAATTTTGTATATAATTTTAAATAAATATGAAATTTACATAGAAATAAACTGTTGTTAATTACAAAACTATTATATGGTCTTTAGAAAGATAAGAATAAACCTTTTGTCCTGTGTTAAACATTAACAATGTTATCCAAACAGTTAACTGACGTCGTTAAACAATAGGAGACCAATTAGTGAAAGTGGATTCAGTAGAGAAAGTAAACATCAGCAATAAGCAATGATTTGAGTTAATGTAGTTAGAAATATGCTTATTGTCCAAAAAACATATAAATGTATATTTAGATTTTGTAAAAACCGTATTTTTGTAAAAATAAAGTCATGTAGTCATTTATAGTAATAAAGTAATAATATTATTATACTCAGTTAGGCTTGCCTATGTCATACTGTTTTTTAATGTATTTTCTTCAGTTAAGTATTTTTATTATCGCCATTTAAAATAAATATTCAAGAGATTATTCATCAGTTTATAACATATAGGCCTATTTGGATATTTTGTAAATGGTTATAAAAAATGCGAATAATCGGAAAAGTGGGAAGTTTCATAATTTAAAAATATCTTCAAAAAATTCGATAGTGAAAAAATTTAAAACTATTATAAAAAAGATGTCATTAATAAGATAAACTAAAGTTAAAATTAAAAACCATTGTATTTCAAAAATACACTCTAAAGTAACTAATTGCGAACCTATATACAATTCGACAAAAGTCTTATAACGCTTGGGGCAATCATCTGCCTTCAATTACTGGCTCAGCATTCAGACACGATTTATTGAGATTACTCTTTGGCTCCAACTCTCGATTGGCAATTCGGATTTTAACTTTCTGCAATTGAGAATGTTTGTAATCAGTTCATAAAACAAACTGCAATAAAATTGTTTCAATCAGAAGATGATAACTCTTTGTTTTAAATTTACTAACATTTTTTTAGAGAATCTCCAATATAGATGATAAGATATTACCATTGGACTTATGTTAAGACCTTCTAGACCTGGGGCCGATTTACTTTCTCAATTTTGTGTCCCCAAAGGCTATAACTATAACATCAATTTATAATTTTAAAAAAATTATGCAAGCATTTATAAAATGAATATTAATTATTTGTAAAATATATTACCTTCATTACTTCAACCTTATTAAAAACCTTTTGTTAATGCCATAATGCCTCTGTTTAAAGAATTCAGATAGATGGATAAACTTAGATTAAAATGTAGATGTAGATATATAAATAAAGAGATAAAAACAAGATATGCTTCTTTGTGAACTGTATTTCTTCAACTTAACAAAATTAAACAGGATATAGCATAGTAAATATGAGAACAGCTGTTAGAAACAGTAAATTAGCAAAATAACTTTAAACAGCCTCACAGATGTTATCAGAATTTTAGTCTACTGCTTGACTGGAAGGTTTTAAGGAAGTGTCAGATATTTTATACGTTCACAAAGCTTTGTACATACAGGACCCTCATTAGGGATTTAAAAAAAAGAAAATTCATGTGTAAATCAATTGGCGATATAAACCTTCAATTTTCACAAGAATTTTCTGACTTAATTCATGTACCGTACGCTCAAAGAACTTATTTTCGATTGGTAGCCATAACAGCTCTTGTTATGTTAATGTAAGTTTAATTGCCATACATGATAGGTAAGTAGTGGCAACTTGCGCTGTTAAACCATAGATGCTAGTTAAAATCTGCCACCTGTACTATTACTATCACAATAGTGCCACTTGCTTGTCCACTCAACTTATACTGAAACGATACTTAACTTTATTTCATTTTTCTCAAGTACTGGGGTTCTGTGGTGATGGGTAGCAGATGTTTTTACTTTTAGGAAACCAAAAAATATAATACTAAATACATATTTAATTGTAAGTACGGTAGCTCCTGACTCGTGGCACTATTTCGTTTAACAGATAACAGTGTGGAAAAGAATGAATCAGACAATTACAAAACATCAAACATAATATAAAAAAAAAAACAGATTACCTTAAGGGTTTAAGTTAATTAAATTAAATTCTTTGTTAGCAAATGCTTAAGTTTTAAATGTAATCGCGCGAGGTTAAAACCGCTTAGACTTTAATGAGCTGTGATGCTAAGTAAATAGGATCAATCGCTGAATGCCTGTTTGAACATGGTTGTGTGTATACTTGTGTAATCTGGCTTACAAGTCAACTGAAACAGAATTACACTCAAATACCGTTCCTATTGATTAGTTTTAAGTAAGTACATAAACATATGTATAAGGATTTTACTGTGTGTGGTGGTACAGCTCTTCATTGATATTTAGTATTTTTTAGTGTTACATCGATTCCTATTGCTGGAATCTGTAACACCTTAAAAATATAAGGGTTTTCTCGAATAACTTATTACAATATTCTGTAGGTTCCACATATTATGTTTGTTATGGTTGATAAGTTACTGCGAAATGTTTTTCTTATTATATTCAGGATATCTAGATAATCATCGGAATTCGCATAGAGATTTTAGGAATTATAATATTCTACTACTAAAAGCGTTGTAAGAAATGCTAGTGAGAGGTTATACTGTTATTTATATGTTGAAATTTTTCGTACATAATATCTGGTAAGTGATCATAGTCATATTTAGACACTTCCAATAACCCGTAGCTATGTGTTTTGTAAAAATAGCAAACCTAGCTAAATAAGTAGCACAAAAAACCTGAGGATGTGTCAATAAAAGGCATGAACAGCTGTAGTATCCTAAATCTATCGTGGATCGGAGATAGAAGCCAGGTAACATAAATATTAGTTCTAAATCAGTAGGCTCAGAATCCTTATTGAAGGCGTTCCCATCTCAATGATTGATAATTGATAATTGATGGTGAAATCAGATATTTTAAAGAGTAAACAAAAGCCACTAAAACATCCATGTATTGGAGATGTCCTAGAGTAAAAATGCGTTTTAGCGAATTTCCCTATAGGGAAGTAGCTATTACCGTAGGTCTCATGGTAAGACCTAAGCCCGGGACCGATTTACTTTTTTCATTTTGATGTCCCCAGAGGCCAAAAACACCATTCGTTCAAATTTTTATATATCTATATATATATATATATATGTGTGTGTGTCCATCCGCACGATAACTTGAGTAATTTTTGTCTGATTTTGATCAAATTTGGTTTGAAGGTGTAAGGCGGGATAAACTTGAATGAGTTCGCGAACCAGCATGATCGGACTATGAGAACGGGGGTTTATGGGGGGTTTTATGGGGTAAAAATAGGTTTTTCCCATTTTTGACCCAAAAAACACAAAATTTCACAATTTATTTTTAAACCATTTTGTAGAGCTTAAAAAAACAAATAATTTAGTATATTGAAGCGTTATTATGCGCCTAATTGTTACGGAGAAAATTCAAAAAAATGTAATTTTAAAATTCCCATGTTATTCTTATGGAGAATAAGTCAACTGTTGTAGTTTGCTTGTTTATGGACATATTTTGATCGATTTTGGAAAATACTTTTATTTCTTACTAAACTATTATCATTTTATAAAAAAAATCTTGTTTACCCTCCCTGTTGCAGCAAACCTAAGTACTCGTTAAACTTATTCTATTTAAATAGGAAATGAATGTGCTATTATTATGGAGGCATTTTAGTGTAAATCTAATCAGGTTAATGGAAATTCGCTTAGTCTGCAGGTTTGCTGCGGCGGGGGTATTTAACAATGCTTTAGATATAGTAAATAAAAATCTAAACACACCTACAGCATTTAAGCTTGTAAAATATTCTTTATTACAAAACTGTGTTCCGTGGTCGTTGTCATAACATAGCTCGCTATCTGTAAGGATGGTTAAAATGTGATGTGTATTTAAGCTATACTCTGGGTGTAATGGGTTTACAGTTAATGGATTGAGACCTTGCATTGTGTAATGGATAAATGATTATAGTGATTAGCACAATGAGTTAATTCACCATTGAGAGCTAAATACGTGCATACATACCTATGTTTCCCTAGACAGGCCAATAACTAATCCTGTTTTTTCTGTAATACATTCAATAAAATGCATTAACTCCAATTTTTAAAACTGTTTTGAACGTTGTTGATTAGTTTTGACATAAAATTGAAATATATAGTATACTGTGATAAAATGTTATTGTAAATTACGAATGCAGGAAATATGTTTTATTATATTATCATTAGTGTATGATTATAATTGAATAAACAAATCCAAGATAACAAGATGTCAAAAATGTTAACTGCTTCGTTAAACAGGTGATATTTTTAACAAACATAATGTAACCTACTTCCCACAAAGGCTGTTATGTATCCGCCTTGCTCTATAAGGGCGTATTAGCTTTTAATTTGATCTGGTTGTAGCATGGTAAGGGAATATTCCATCAAAGCATTATACCTATTACTTATACCACAACAAAGATGTTAACAAGCTCCAGTAATAACCTCATTTACATCCGCTATTAAAATAATCACTCATAGTCATTTGTTTTCAATAAATTTAGGAACGCAATAAAACATTTCGCCTATTGATTTGTAATAATATATTCCCAATTGATAAGACAAGTGCAAAACTAATTTATTCAAAAAAATATTAGGTTGAAATAAAATTAAGAATAAAGTTATGATAAATTGAAAAACATGAAACCGCCTTTGGAAATATTTATTTTTCTTTTGCAGATTACAAATGCGAAACCGAGAGTGAAATTGAGCATCTTAAATTCTTCGATATCGTCTAAAACAGGTAAGAAAAGTGGTTTGAAACACAAATAATAATTAAGGAAAACCTTGTTTCGTTAACTAAGGAGATCATTACATCAAAAGAATAAAATGACCCTATGATGGAATAAAAATAAATCGTAAAAGCATCGTCTAGATTGGTACTCGGTACATTTGAACTCTTAATACATCTACTATAAATACATTATAAATATCACCACGTTTCCAAATAGTCGGTTTAGTCATCATGCACTATCCCATATTGAAAATGACGGGTTTGAAATAGTTTACTATTTTGTTTCTTTGTTTACAACTATGAACACGTAGTTTTGTGTGATTTTTAAGTAGCGTGTTCAAATCTTTTCATCGCAACTATACTTATACACATATTAAACTTTCCTTCAATTCTCGTACGGTAATCACTTAAAACTTTTATTATTTAGTGTCAGTAAATGAAACAATGTTTTAAATGACTTAGCTTTCATAATTATTCATTTAGGCTATATACGACACATCTACAATTTTCTCTAACAAAGTTTGTAGAAAACAGGTTAATTCAGCAAAGAATAATATGAGTTAATTAATTATTTATATTAAAACTATATTTTTCATGCCAAAGAAACGTTACTCATACTGTAAATAGTATGAAACATGAAAGTGAGCGGGTATTTGTCAGTGTGTTGAACTCTAGGTACATTTCGTCATAATGCAACATTATTTAGCAGACTAAGTTAGGAAACAAAAATAACTTAATGTAAAGACAATCTCGTAAAACAACATCCAACTTGTTTGCTATTTATCAATTGTAAATAAGCAGATGTAATAATTGATTTAATCATTTGGTCCATTAAGATTGTGTGGGTACATTATGCTATTGATATGTCCAACAACAGTGGAAATAATGCAACAATAAGCTGCAGCCAATTAAATCAAAAATCTCAACTTCGATACATGCGATTGCTTAAAACCAAAGTTAACAACTAATTGAGCTTACAACAGGTGACTTTTAATCCTTAGGGATTAAAAAGGCTTCTTACTCCGTCGGGAGGAGTACCTGGAACGCATGTATTTAAGACGGCTGTTTTTGCTGCAGTATAAAAACAAAACATAACCACTATTTTATAATTTGTAGGTTTTATGTCAAATATACTGATGGTTTAGTGTTTTTTTTCTAATGCTTATAGTGTTTAAGAACTGCTTCAAGAACAATGCTTTTGTATTGACTCAGGTTTTAGTCCCACCAATTACGTAAAAATCTTAGCCATGAAATAACGTCGTGATTTAGGCAACGCCAATCTTTAGTTATAATTTACCTAATTATGTGGTTATTAGTTGTAACATTGATTGGTAACACACACACAAAAGGAGTTTTCTTTCTATTTTATGCCCTCTTCTAAAAAAAAAAAACATGCTGTTAAGTTTTATTGTAAGTTTATGGTTGAAACTATACAGAACTATTTATTTACGTTAGTCATTTTTATAATTCAATAAATCTACTACTTAACATTTATGCTATGTAAGCCCTAGATCTATGACAAAACATAATCTATAAATTCAATGGAGAGGACGTAATCTTGTTATTGGGAGTGTACTAATAGAAGCAGGGAATATAGATGTCTGCCATTTCGGAAATGGGGAGGGTAAAATCTGTAGGAGGCAGCTGGCGGGCTATCGAGATTACTGAAGCACAGTGCACACCTACAGGTCATTAGATGTAAAATATCGCTGTTAAAACTTTGTTTAAATATTTTAGGTACTCTTTAGAATGTATGTTTAATTAGTTAGCTTTCAGATTTACTTAAAATATTCCTTCCATTGTACTTTAGTCGTATCATGTGAACTGATAACAGGTTATAATATTGACAAAGTTTGTTAACGTATTGGTTTGATATAAAATTAATCTGACCTAATTCCGTATGTATTCCTGTCCTAAGTGTTTTCTTTTATTTTTAACGTGCAATTTATGACGGAGGTTAAAAGTACTCATTTATTTTGTTTAAAGCGATGTAATAAGTTTACTTTCTAAGGAAAGATCTTTTACGACGACGAATCCGGTGAGTTTTGTTGGTGACAGATTGGAGGAAATAAGTCAGACGTAGTGAGTCAGTGGCTCAGTCGGTAGTGCCACGTACTTCAAGCCTGTCCGTTCGAATCCTGTACCACAACTTTTTTCAGTAGGCTACAGTTCTTCTTTAAGTTGTACCGACTCACTCCTTACTTTACTAGATACGTTCCACGCACAGATCCACCGTCCATGTAGAGAGGCAAATACAAGGTTTGAAAAAATAAAAACACACAAAAGATCTCTTAAATGAACGAAGCAATTCTTTCGTTATACAACAAAACAACACACTGTTCAGCACTGGTAGTATACACAAGAAACTTACACTTTCGGTGCCTACTACTAATTTTGTTTTATTTATTATTTTTACATTTTTGAAATCACAAAAACTGATATTTGTTTAGTTATATGAAAAAAACCTGGTTATATGCAATCTTGGTTACAGGTTTTTGATAATTAATTTCGTAAATAATAGCATGCTCACGTGAGCATGCAACAAGATAAACTATCACTAATGTGATATTAATTTAAACTAATAAAATATGTTTAATCACTTTTAAATAAGGTAATTACTATGTTGAAAAGGAGGTAAATCCTCTATGATTGGCAGTTTAGACTAAATACTGCAAGCTCTCTTATAGCAAGGTAAATCCGATTAGAAGCTAAACTCCACATGGAGTAATTATATTATTCGAACGCCGTTAGACTCCAATAATAAACGTATTATACCAAGAGACAAAAGGGACGGATTAAGTTGTTACGAAGGCAACATTATTCAAACAAGCATTCAACAGTTAATCCTATTACTAGTCAAACTCAATGACTGTTTAAATCATTAGTGTTTCACTGCCATCTCTGATATTATATTTTTAGTTATTTTTATGTAAAAACACTCAAAATTATTTGTATTTAATATTTTCTTGTGTTGTACGATTGTTTAATTTTCTTTGATCTTCCATTTGACTGTAGTATTATTTAGCATTGAATTTTAAAAATCAGATCATTGACTGCAATTAGTTGTGAAAAAGGGGTTAACATTCATTACATTCGCTTTTGCTAACTCATATAAAAACTATGGTTGAATCCACATGCCAAAAACTGATTTCTTCAACTCATGAAAGTGTTTATAAGCTTATTTGTAAAGAAAATTATAAACTGAAATAAAACTAGCATTGTTTGAATACGTCTTGCTTTATTGGATTATACATATTTATATTACATTTATAATATAATAGTATTATTTATAGTTTATATAATTATTTGCTTATTATATTAATATTTGCTTAGTTTCTATTCGGGCCAAAGCTAAAAATGTAGTGGAGCTATACATGTTAACTTAAAAAAGTCTCATACTTTTTATACAATGTTGTTTTAAAAAACCTTTTTTTAAACCTTAAAACCTAAAAGATGCATAAAAAATCATTTATAGTAAAAGGTATTATTTTTAAAGTGACACTTGTGTATTTTACTGCTTTACTGCTCTAAATACTACAATATCCTTTTTCAGGCACATTTTCGACTTTGTAGTTTCAGGATTTATTTTACCCAACCCTTGGCCTTGTTAGTATCTTACAATGATATTATTTTTACATAGCAATGAATTAGACCAATGACAAATGACGACTGGGTTCTGGAACTAACTTCTCGATGTAAAACAATAAACATGTTCCCTTCAAATTACTTGTACTATTACCCTCAAACTCATTATTGGGTTTTTAAACTGTCACATAAAAAAACCGCCAAATAAAAAAAAATTCAGATTTTCGAAAAATTTCAGATTGTATATATATTTTTTTACACTTAAACATTAATTTAACGCAGACTTTTGCACTAATTATAGTCCTAATTGAAAAAAAATTAAATGTTAAGTAACAAAACAAAGTGGCTTTTATTATGTTTTTAAGTTACCTCAATCTTCATTGATGTTTACCTATAATTATCCTCCACTCTGTTACAGTAAGCATACCTTGTAATATCCAAAACCTACAGTAAGCGTACCTTACAAAATCTCATACAACAATAGGCGCACGAAGATATATTTACTTTATTATACACCCGTGGTAATCTTTTACCTTGAGTATAGTTAAACCTAAAAGCAAACCACCCCAAAGAGAAGATCCGCTTTGGAGTTCTTATTGTTATTAGTGCCGTTGTTGCCATCGTCTCCCTCAATGTGCCACTAAAACTCCCCCGTCTTCTCTCAACACAGCGTCGTCTCTAGGGAGCTGTAAATCCCTTTTCTGTATCTGGATTACTTTCCAAATTGCCACACGCTGCGGTTCTCACGCATGTAAAAGTTTATTCTCCCTTAACGCATTGTGATGATATTTTGTGTACAGTGGGATCATCTGGTAACTAAACTTTGTAGGATTTAATATTTACGATGGATTGTATTTTTTCGTTGAAAAGGATGATGTTTTAAAGGAACAGTAGGCAGTTTAATAATTAGATGAATGTAAATATTACACTTTTTTACGATTTTATTTACAGAGCAAATAAAAATACGCCTAATAACACTCGACACATTTACACTTAAACTGTTTTAAACTAGACGGTAAATGTATTTATCAGATGTTAATGCTGATCGATTTCGATTGAACACTCCAATAATAATCCGACCAAATAGGCAAATGACAATAATTTGAATTGTAGGACACTTGTATCCTTCATGTTACTGGAATATCCTTCCAAGACATTTCTATAACTGTACAATTGGAGTCTGTACTTGTTCATTTATAAACTTATTTATATCTTTACATAAAAAAAGTTATTTCCAATCATTTATTTGATTTGATTCAACCTAAAAGACGTCTACATTCTACTTTTTAATACGTAGTGTCAAGTTTGCTATGTAGATAGAATATTCAGAAGACTACTGTTTTTGTTATATTTTCTGCTTACTCAAAAATGTTTACTTAAGTTGGGCGAAATAACCACTAGACCAATAATGGAAAAAACGTGCAATTAAATGAAACTAAATACCTTAAAGGGACTCATACCAGAAAAATAACTTTGCTATGCCTGATTAATTAATCTAACGAATTGAATAGACTTTTTTATTATCATAATATTAAGTTTGGAAAATGGAATTTTTCAAACGAAAACAGTTTTGAGTTTAGTGACTTTCCAAAAAGAAGGAGCTATTTTAAATTAATATACGTTGTTTCGAACATTGGTTTAAGCAAATATAAAGCTGAATCAACAAGTCTTGTTTATTTGTGTTCGCGGAATATAATTTTCCTCCATAGCTAATCTCGCCCGGCTTGAGGTGATTTTTTGAAAAAAAAAAATATATAAAAAACTATTTTTGTCAGGAAAATCAACTATTTAACTAAATCTCGATCTATTCGTTCATCGATAAAATTTGAGTTTCTTAGTTTATATCATTGGTAAATATTATTCAGGAATATAAAATGGTAGCCTAGATCATCCAACTTTAGTAAAAACGACAATTTACCAAATGTGGCAAAACATCTTCAGAATTAATGGAATACATAATTTATCTAAATATAGAAACATGTTAAGTATGAAAAAAATCTTTATTTCTGAACATTGACTATTTGGACTTTTGAAATATTTGGTACTTTGTTGATAATTTAACGGCTGTCCTCTATTTCATCTTACAATCATTTGTGTCTTGTTTTACATTTATATTGATCTTATAAATATATATATATATACTAGCGTGGGTGTTTGCCTTATAGTTTTTCGTGTTTGTTAAATAAATAAAGAGAGACAATTTTCCTGCTTTAACAAAAGATCCAGCTAGATTTTGTTCAATTCTAAATCTTTGTGAAGGGAAATTAATAACGAGTACAGCGATTAATACTATCTGGTTAAGATGATTGTCGTTCACTATATACCTTTACGGTTATTAAAAATGTTCCAATGCCTCAAGAAAGTTTCTTGGAAAATGTGCTATTTTTATACAATTATTATCATCTAAAGTTTAAACTTACGTTCATCAACCAGCCTTAGCTTAAATTTTTCCTTTATTAGATAGATCATATGACAAATATTGACCTACCTGTACTTAAATTGTTTAAAATAAGTACACTAAGATAAGTTTTGTTTACTTCGGGAGATTATTATGTATCATTACCATAACTTAACCTATATTTTACCCCTTAAAAGTCTCCTCAATGAATCAATATTCTTGATTTTTTCCCTAACAGCTATGGTATGCTACAATCAAGTTTGATCAATTTCTTAATTTTAATCTTACCTATGAAACTAAGACAAATTATGAAGAATAATAAGAATTGTTTAGTAAATACATACATTTCCTTGAAAGTCATAAGTGATGTTAAAACATGGATGCTAAAAATAATAAGAGGATTATTCCAAGCCCTCGTACTTAATCTCGAGATCCACCGATGTGCCCCTCCCCTCCTTCAGGAGGGCTCTCCCTATGTTATAAATCCTCATCTGCTCCCCTCCCCAAGTATTGTTGATGTGTTGACGGTACAACACCCAGCGGAAGATTTATCTCAACTCTGACCTTTGTGTTCTAAAATATAACCATGTAGGTGTGTAAGACGATCTGACATAATATGATGTTTTTACACTTTATATTTTCAATCAGACCGACGAACATTTAAGATGTAGTTTCTGAAGGATTTTATGTTTAACTAGCAGAGCCCCCGTCCTTCGTACGAGGTTGGCATATAAGTATAAAATGCTTATTGCAGTTATACTCAAGCTTTGCGTTTGCAATGGAGGGAGGACACAGTTTGATAAAATTTGGTTCATAAATTTACGGTATGATATATTATAACACATCTACCATTGCCATAATGTTCTACCATTGCACCTAAACAATAGAAAAAAATAAATTATCAAACATTCGCACAATATCACAAATTATTCATTAAATTAAAAAAAACTCAAACCTAACTGTAAACAATCCTACTTTGACAGTTCTCATTGTGTATCACAGCTTTTTGTTGCTGCTTAGTTCAAATTAGCTGTTGTCATATATGCACAAACAAAATAATAATAGTGCTGCACCCTGTTGGGAAACCTTATAACTTTTTAATGCTATTGCAAATTATAGAACTAACTTGTAAAGTTGAAAGAACTGACTTAATTCTTTAATTCCCTTTAAATATAAATACTCATAAGGTTAACATGGGGAACTACAGATTCACTGGGTTGGAGCCCGAAAGGATTTTTGAGATAAGAATATACTTTAATGTTAATAGGGAATGTGAGCTATCATCATGTCATATTTCAGCCCAATCCGTCCAGTAGTTTATGCGCGATTGAGCAACACACAAACATACACACAAACTCACAAACCTTCATATTTATAATATTAGTAAGATGTGTGCGTATTACTTAAAACCCTATGTGGTTTTAAATTATATTGTTAATAATGGTTTTAAGTGACCAATTCAATGTTACTATGATTACCAGGTCATGCTAAGTAATCAGTTTTGATATAATGTTATTTGGATGTTTGAGGGTATTGTGTTGGTTGTTAGTATTTTAACTGTATCAAGGTCCAGTAGTTTTTTTTTTATACGTTAGCTCTAAGACTATTGCTTCAGGCTTTAACTGGCTTCCGTAAGCAACTTATACCCAAACAGTAAATTACTTTCTTTAGTTCACCACAAAGATCAGTAGTCTTTAATGATGAACGGTTAATGCTAAAGAAGGTATAGTAAGATACAGACAAAACTACTTAAGTGCAAAATAAATTAGTTAAACATTTTAAACGTTTGCTGTTAATGTTAATTACTGTGAACTTGGTCGAAATGTATATGTAGCCTACATTTCCATCTACACGGGACAGTATCACCGATGTTATTGTACTTACATGTTAATATACTTGTATGTTTTGAGTGAGTATCGAAAGGCAAAAACTGATCTGATTTAGACGAAATGTGGTACACACGTATAAACAGTTATCCTAACGAGTTTGAGAATCATCGTACTCAAATTTTTATGGGATTTTATTGGCCGAAAATATATTTTTCTAATTTTTAACCCTCAAAACACAGAATTTCTCAATTTTACTTCAAACCATTTTGTAGAACTTAAATAGCTTATTCCCTATAGGGGAAATTCGCTAAAAGAAAAAGTAACTCAGATCTTTTTAGTATTTTTTTACAGTTATTGGTTGCGGAAAAAATCCAAATAATTGTAAATTTGTAAAAAGATCCCATGTTATGCTCCCATGTATGGGGAATATTTTCAATCGTTGTCACTTGCTTTTGTATGTATAGTGTATATATTTCGATAAAACTTATTGTACTTAATTATTGTATACTAAGCTTTTGGCATTTTACTAAAATCACTTGATTTTCATCCTGTGGCAGCAAATTCGTTATCATAATGTTATTTAAAGTAGGGAAACAATATGACATGTTCAAGGAAATATTGACTTAAAAATCCAATCAGGCAAATGGAAATTCACTAAGTCAGTAGGTTTGCTGCGGCAGGGGTATTTCTAATGCTACGAATGAGCACCAAGGTAAAGTTCTAAGACGTCAGTTTGGTGCTAATGTATCAGCACCCAGGAAGAGCCGAAAGCTCATCATACTCACATCAGCTAAATCCCTTCACCAAAGGCTTATCTACGAAGCAGCTTTAAGGGCTGGAACAATGTACACCTTTATCTTAAAATGATTTAGAACATTATCTTCAATCCATCAACTGTTACAAGCATCAAATAATGAAATAATATAAAAATATTGAAAATAAAAATATTTATGATTTTAAAAACTTAGTTTTGGAATAGGTCAATATTTAGAGTAGTAATTAGTATTTTTAAGTAGATGAAATGTATCTGTTAACGTTATAGTAGTTTATTATTTCAAGAATTGCAAATTTGTATGGTGCACTTAGCATAAACACTGAGTTTCTTAAAATACTTCTCACTCACTCAGTCGGAAACATCGAAAATGGAATAGTCTGGTCATAGAATTAATTTAATAAGTATAATTGTGTATATAAGTATTCTAAATTTCAATACTTTCTTGCAAATAAGCAAAGAAAACATTGTGACAAATTATCTAACTCAAATCTTGGAACCAAAGCTCTTTAAAATTTAATCTAGTTTCCTTATTAAACGTGCGTAGTCATTAAAACATTTTATTTTTTTTTACACATTTCGTCCAGATTTTTTTCATCCAAGCGAAAAATGTATGGAGATTCCCCTACAAATCCGCTTGATACGGAAATTTTATTTAACATTACAAGAGGGGCCTCGGTTATTTACTGTTGGGGTGCATCTTGATATCAAATATGAATGTAATTTCCTTTCTAAATATACCATGGGGGAGGTACAATTTGTTCTGCACGTGTTTTGAATCTGTTGTGTTTAATAAAGTAAGCAAGTTAAAACATTGTATTGTGTATACATGCATTTTAAATAAGCACTAGGGTCTTATAACTTATACTGTGATAATGAAAAATAGTATGTTATATCTAATAGGGAGTAATTAATTTTCTATTGCACTTTTTTACAAACAGCTTTGTTCTTTGTCAATCTTATAAATATAAATTTATTGAGGACTGTGAGGGTTTCAACAAACAAGCCTCTGTAACGATTTATAGTTTTAGAGCTTGAGCCTTCTGTTGTAGATTTTTACTAGCCTATTACTTTATTAGTGTACGCAGTTTAATTTTGATTCTCTAAAAGACTGAACATTTTGTTTTGTTTATGGTTTTGTACACTAATACTAATATTGAAATACTCTACAAAACACGTGGGTTTAACCCTTGCGAATTTCATATAGTTTGTTAAATCAGTATATTGATAAAAAGGTTCCACACGGTTTAGTTTTTTTAAGAACCTTCTTTCACGTTTCGTAAATATAATATAATATGAAATAGTAAATTTAAGTACAGTTTTTTATATATAAACACTCCAAGATGTCCAGTTATTTTTGTTATCTGATTTAAAAATATAAAATAAACTTTACAATATTATATTAATTTTAACTTAAAGTAAATGTCATTCTATAAACAAAGACGTGAACTAAAATCATGTTTGTAATTGTAATAACAATGACTCGTTAAGTCTTGTTCTAAATAGTAATTTATTCACCTTCTCTAAATTAAAATTTGTTTAATAACGGTTCCTTTTTGTTTTACGTTATAAAATGTTGGATTAGCATAAGAAAAAAACAAATTCAAATTCAATTTCCTCGTTAAAGATGCCATATTGATCCAAAATCCGTTTTCGTTACATTTAAATAGTTAGACTCTTTTACTGCTAACTAAAGAGTGGGATGTAATTAACGAATCTTACACTTTGAATTACTAAAGATAAAATTTGAGACTGGTTCTGTTTGTTGTCATCCAAGAGAAATTTGTGAACAGAAAGTTAAAGGATTTCATACTCAATTCATACAATAATAAACTTAAAGCCTACTTAGTAAATGATTGTATTTTTTGTACTGCATTATACAACACATTTAAACCAATACAAAATAAAGCAAAAAAATTGTTAGTTTACAAAAATATTTTTTTTTCTCATATTTAACCCATTGTTGCCGGGCGCTAAAAAAAAGTATGAATAACAATAAAATTCAAATTTAAATAAACTAATAAAACTAGTCGAACGAGACAGTTAAATCAGATACGAGCAAAAGCAGAGCAACCTCCAAGGTGGCATTAACAAGTTTTCCCTCCACAACTGAGTAATGTATCAATCGGTAAAATAAAAATCCTTCATTAATTCTGCCCGAAAATCATTTAGAATAAAATATTATGAATCATGAATACAAAAATTAGCTTACAACAAGTTTGAACGAAAAGAAAATATATGTTTGATGGTGAAATGTATTGAAGATTTTATTTTACATATTATTAGAAAATAAATCCAGGAAGAATTATCTCTCCCAGGAAGTAATCACAAATTAATACCATACTAGAGGTCGTCCAGTGGTCAAAACTCAACCCAAAATATGTAATGTACAGACTTCTCTATTTTTACTCCAAGCTGTAATAAATCTGTGATGATTGGAATTTCTTCAATTTGATTTGATTTTCTGTTTATATTTCGTTGTTATTTTGTTAACCCATAAGGCCCATGTAATTTTTTTCAAATGTATTGTTCATTTTTGGTGCTTATTTTTAGGCCTATTTTAGTTTATAAAGGGGCTCTGCACATCTACAGGAAAAAATCATTCCAACAAATTGCGTAGATTTACCCTACGATGCACACGAGTTGAGAAAAAAAGTTTTAAAGAAACATGCTTGCCTATATAGATAGATGCTAGTAGTTTATATTTTATTGAAAGGAGTCTATGTATACGAAATATCAAAAGTGAATTTACTTTATAAACATTAATGGTCATGGAAACAATTTAAAAGTTCAGAATCTTTTCGACATTTTGATTACTACACATTTATTATTTGGTATATTTCAAGGTGCATTTATTGTACATTTACATTATTTCGTAGGTTTATCATGAATGTAATTGTTTCAACATTTACCTCTTCATTTTATTATTCAATATCCACCAAAAGCTACTATTTTCATAGAATTCTAGTAATATTTACCTAGTCCTTATTTTTCTTTCCAGGAAGACTGTACGAAATATACATGTCAGTAAGCAAATTGTATGGTTTTAAGCAAATATTTAGCTTCAATAAATGAAGCAGAATAATTATTCCTCAAGTGATACCACACAGTAAATAAGTGTTCAGTTGACTATGAATCTATGAGACCCGACTTTAGACCAGTAATGCATAAACAATATGGACGAAGTGCTTATAACTTCCACGCCAACACTGAGTCTACTGATCCAAGTGGCTTAGCGTGGGGAATCCCTTAGGTAAGGCCAAGACTAAGTACCTTACACTGAACAAATTGTTTTATAATTGCGAATTTGCTTATGAATGTGTTTGCATGCATGAAAGCAACACGATAAATGTTCTTGAAACATTAAAGCTCATATTTCTAATTCGCTGTCTTCATATTTTCCGGTTCATAAAAATCTTTACCTACGACCGTTTTTTAAAAGTTACCGTTTCAGTTCACTTCATGGAATTGAAAAGCTTCTCATAACAACATTGTTTACCTTCATAACAGCATAGTTTTACTCATAACAACACGGGTAATGGACCAATGAGGTTCAAGGATTGAGAGAGAATAAGTGAAAATGTAATGATTCGAACTTCAACTAACTAATCAGTTTTTATCCCAATTTAATTGTTGAGTGGTGCAGTTGGTGTTTGTTGCAATGTATCGTTGCATCACTGTCAGTGGCGATGAGAGGTTATAAACGAAAATATAACCTCTCTAGAAGTTATGAGTAATAATTTTTAGTAATTAAAACTTTGTCATGAATAATGTTGTGTAAGTAACTCGCGTAAATAGTGTTAACGACACTCATAGAAGTTTTTAAGGCACTCGCCTAAAATTTTCTACTCCTGCCGTTAACACTATCTTTACTCAATCTTTGAGTGAACTATTGAACTTTTTTCCAAAGTTTTCTTTCTTGGTTATAGATTGTATTGAATTATACTGATCGTGACCTTATGTAGTTATGTGTTGATTTTTTTTAGAAGATATAAATAGGATTCATAGGTTTACTCCACAATGCAAAATTGTACTTCTGGTTATGACTGTACTTTTGGACCAAACGAACGGGGTTTTAGCTGGTGGATCAAACGATTTTGGATCAAATGAAATACTCCCATAAATAAGAAGCATATGTATAACTCATAATTCTCATAATCTCATAATTTAAGTTACTAACTATTTAAGTTAGTAAACAAACACTGCGTTTCTCAAAGTTAAGTTTATGCTTGTGTTAAACCCAAAATATATTTCTTAAACATTTTTAAAGGAAATTAAAACTTGTATATTCATCACGATTATTTACTTAAAATTATGAACAAAGTAGAAAACTAAGGGGAAACACTAACTTAGCATTACACAATCATAGATCATAAAATGGAAAGAGACACATAAAGTAACTTAATGGACCATTGGTTTGGTTCTATGTAAAGCTATATGGGCAATTTGACTCAATGCTAGATGGTGCAACAAGAGACTGGTATGCTTTGTTATAGACATTATGATTGTTTAAGATATTATGATATGTTTCGATCATTAATGATGGCGATTTTTTTGTAAAAAATCTGTAGTCCCACTTATTTATCTGTTTATTATCAGCTAAATGTTGAACGTTTAGGTATAATCCTGTCTAGTAATTTATTTAAATATTTTCAAATTAGGAGATATATTTTTGCGATAAATGCTTTCAAAAATACCTAAAGATCAAGAACGTGATAATGATAACCAATAATAATAACGGGAACGTATATTACACTTTGTAGATTGAATTACATGCCTGTGTTAAATTTACATTTAGTGTAAAAAATTCTTTCCAAGTCCACAATTTTTATTCACATTTGTAAAAGAATATCTTAATGAAACTAATATTATTTTTATAACTTTAATTAGCTCCTTAAGTTTAACTGTTTGCCGTTTATCTTTCTAAATAATATCAAATGAATACAACCCTACGAGGTTGTGGACAAGATTGTACACTGTTGTACTATTACAGTCTGACTTAATTAAGGAATATTCAGCTATAATCTCTGATAATTTAACTATGTTTGATGTTTTCTGCTTAGTTTTAAAACTACCAAAATTAAGCCTTTGCAGAAAAGTTGATAAGATATTTTGAACTATATAACAAAACCTTGTTAAACCGTTACCTTAAACATTTAATGTTGAATCCCTTCGGATATTTTAGGTCAGCTTAAATTACTGCTTTTCCATTAAGGGACTTATTGGCCATTATCAGGACATTTGCTGGGCACTATGTAATGCTTAATGGTCTAATGAACTAGATAGAGTAAAATGTATAGCTTCAGAACAAATTGCAACTATGCCCTTTAACAGTATATTAGTTTTCAAAAATATATTTTAAACAGGGGTTATTATATTCAAGCTTTTGATTAGAATTGGTATAGTATACGGTTTGCAAGAAACCATTTCCTATCAATGGACTAACAAAAATGTGTTTGCGGTGTTTTAGAAGATAAATAAAATATATAAAGACAGTTCAACATGCTTTAAGAGATCAGCTTATTATATTTAAGTGAAAGATTATCTTAAAGTTAAAGATGGATTCTGAACCATTGGATCTTCCCTAAATATCATATTTAAAAGGTGACAGTAGAATCATATTTTCCCCTTCACAACTTACGAGGTATGTTCTAGCCCGAAACCCATTACTTAAGCCTAGGCTAAGAGGAATTTTGTATTAATAGTTAGATACACGTCCATTGATGATTGGTTAGGTTAGGTTAGGTTAGAACCAGAACCTCCGGTATCGAAGAGTACTATACTAGACTTTCTCGCCCCCAGGGGGTAAAATATTAGGACTTGAACCAGACTTTGCAGCACCACTCGTCGACAGCTTTTCCCAACAATTGAATCAAATCAAATCAAATCAGAATCTGTTTTATTTCCAAAAATCTTTTTACAATATATACATATACAAAATACAAACAATGGTCCCGCATAGGCCATAATTGAGATGATATGTGTTCCCAATAACACAGTGAAAACTATCTGCCTTTCAACAAATTCTTTAAATAAAAAAAAAGTAAAAAAGCATGAGAAAATGCAGAAGGCAAGCTAATTTAATTAGGCAAGTAGGCCTAGTTATGCTCCTTTCATATTATTCTACATTTCACTTGCATTCGTTATTACTTTTTGTTCATTAACTTTCAATCTTGCAATATTGTATTTGTATTAATATCAGCATGTCAACTCTGAAAAATGGTGTAACCGTAAAATAAAATAAATTAATAATTAAAATTAGTTGTATATTTTTAACGTACATATTACGCAAGTTAATCTTTACAACACAATAGTAAAACGTTCCCAAAAATTCATAGGCACATTGAAATCTAGTAACAATATTTTTTATGTTTTTATTTATTCATTTTTCTTTGCTAAAGCTATATTGGAACTTTTAATACTTTACGTAAAGACCGTCTGTCTTTTCCTCTATTAAAAGCAAGATCGTGTATGGTACATTAGCGGAACTGCGTTTGTGAGAACTCACACTAATCCGGATACAAGAAGGAGGATTAAAAGAGGCTTAGAGGGTAGGGAAGTTAGGGAGGCGGGAATCGTGGTAAAAGTATAGACAAGACAATCAATGTTACATGGAGTTACAATTGGCACAAATTTTTTAACCTACTAAAATTTGTTGTATGTGCTTCTTTGAGCATTCTTAATATGGTAGTAAAAACTTTGCCAGCAATAGTAAATCTTATGCCACACTTTTCAATTAGGTTTGTTTGCATAATCAAACATTAAAATGTATATAAACGCAATTTTTAATACAAAGATTTGATGACATCATATAAGTAGATTAAACAAATTTAAGATCACGTAAGATGTAGCTTATATTTTAAACAGTTGGATAGTGGGATAATAAACTAGATTTTTTTCTAACTAGTCCAGGAGGAGAGTTGTTTTCATAATTCTAGGAAACTTAAAAAAGCGGTGTTTAGTGGGCTAAGAACCTAAAATAAGCTATCAAATCTTGTCCCTCAAAATTATTAAAATATTTCTCGTATTAAAAGGGACTGAGATCCGCAGAATGAAACTAAACACTCGTGTTGCTAATTAATACTAATATCCCTTATACTGGTGGTATTCCATAATCCATTAGATAATGTTTTAATACAATATCAATAAATTAGCATTAATAGTTGTTTCAAGTTTTCATTTACAACTAAATAATTGTTTTTTTTCTTAGGTAAATCAATTTCAAATCTTAACTTATTTAGGCTATATTATTTAGGTCTGGTAAAAAATGCTATCAGTTGTATAAGCTAATTAAACCACATCGTTATAAAACAATTTAGAGGTCCCAAAGGGTACACAACTCTCATGAAATCTTAAAAAAAAAACACCCCTCGTTTTTACCTCTCTGAAGTTAAATCAAGTTTAAAGTTAATAACTTGAAATACTTTTATAAGTTTTTAACAGAGTGTTTGCACTATTTGATAGACTGATAGTAGTTCCTGTGTTATCGATATTTACTAGTTTTATTTTACCTTTTAAATGTGATTTGTTAAATTCGTTATTTTACTACATCGATAAAGGTTTTAATATTTCCAAATAAAGAACTTACAAAGTTAAGAATCCACGTATGTTATACAATTATTATTTACTTACTGTGAACATAGATACACAAATGCAGGAAGAAAATGAAATTAAAAATTCTTGTATCTCAAAGAACAATATGCTCGTTTTTTACGTTAAAGAAGCCTCGATAAAAATGCCCGAAGAATAACAAGGGTCTCTCCCTAGCTTGTTAACTCTACAACTCTTGCTTCTTTTCTCCAAGAAAAAGTAAATGTATTTTCACTCGTTGTAAGAAAAAAGTACGTATCAAAGAAAATTTAGTAAATAATGTGCAATATTTTATAACAAACTATGTTTTTTAAACATGTATTTTAAGTAGTAAATTTCTTGAAAGAATTCTAAATATTGTTTTTTAAGAATTAAAATATGGTACTTATTATTTTAAATAATTTAAAAAAGATTTTCATTATATTTTATATTTTCATTTCCCTAATCTTGGGCTATGAGTGCAATGGATTTTCTATTTACAGTATGTGAATCGGATGCATATTAATTATTTTTATGAAAGGTGAATGTGATCATGCATATTTGGTATTGATATTTCATTGTGTTTCACCCAATATGGTGTAATAGCAATAAATAAAAAATTATGAATAAACAACTTATTTTTTGACAAATTCGGAGTTAAAAACTATAACCTGTAAATTCTTGATACTTACATATATATTTATTATTCAATGGATCACTTAAAAAGATATACTATAATATGTGATAGCATGAAGGATCATGTGTGTGTTATATTGTAACTAATATCGTACTACCACTAACAAAGATTTCATATAGAGTTTCTTAAAAGTTAATAGAATAGTTTTGCAATTAAGAGAAGATATTTTTTTAGACATTTCAGCGTACTGTTTGGATTTATTTTTGTCTAAAAATAAAAATCAGTTATAGTCTCATCGTAAAATACCTGTGATCCTGAGAGACTTTGAAAAATAACACCAACCACAGTAAACCCTTGGGTAACATAGGTCTTCTCCGTGCGGCAAACCCAGGGTATCTTTTATAATACATGCCACCTATAATTACATGATTGAATACTGTCAAGCTAAACTAGTTATACATTTTTAATAAACTTATCAAATATTGAAATACGATTTTGGAAAGGTTGGTATTTAGTTTGTTTAAAACGTAACATCGTTAGAAATGAAATAAAAAGAGATAAATACTCATATACTTTTGGAGTAAACTAAATTAATGTATATTTGATTCCGAATACATAAAAACCCTTAACATAGTATAGCAATTATCTTTAGTTACTTTATGTAAAGCTTTCTAAGATCAGATTATGTTCAAGCATATAATTAAACAAGCAGTTCAACAACCTTTATATAGTAATTGTAATATTTCTATTGCATCCATTGTAAATATTTAGAATCATGCTGTACCTTTTAATGTTGAGCAATTGTACATATAACATTTTTGCGTACAATGGTAGTTCTTTTGATCACAAATCTTTTGGTGTTCTGCCAAAAGGCATCGCAACGTTAGCTGCAGACTGCAGAGTGGCTCTTAAGAGACTTCAACTCTTTGTCCTTAAGGGACAGAAGTTACTATTTCAAACCGTTGTCTATACTTTATGGTGCATGAAAGAACGGTCATGCAGTTAATGACTTGCCATTTATTTTGTTCTATACAACAATAACATAATGTACATATTATTATTATACATTTTATTAAGTTATGCTTTATTGTTAACTTTAAAATATACTTATTTATTACCTTTATTCAAACAAGAATTAACTTCATGTGTACAATAGTTATTTTATAATAAAATAAAAAATAGTCTTTATTAATTATGGCAACGTCGGCAACTACCCTTTGTGGTATGTACTACATGATCGTAACCCAGAAGCTAGGTGCTCAATCATCACCTACGCTTATGGAACCTTCCAACATGGCTGCTGTCGTTGATGCGTTGTTTCCTATCACTCTTTGTGACCAGCTAGGTGGGGGCGTTCCCAGCCTTTCGGGAAGAGGAAATGTGCTTTTCTGTCTGATCTCTGAGAAACCGAAAAGCAGTCAGCCTTAGCATCCCTGCAGAGATTTTCATGCTCGTTGTTAACTTCAATCCAAAGCGTATTTTGGATACGTTTAACACCTGCTGGGAAGAAGGCGTTTTTAAGGGGGGGGGGAATCTTGTCTACATAACCATGACGAAGAGTTCACCCGAGAGCCCCGTTTATCTGTCATCTGTGTATGCTCAATACCTACGACAAGGTTATGGAGAAGCTCATTCGTGTCAGACTGACTAAGGCTAACGTCTCCGTCTTCCATCTCACGAGGGAGCGACAGATGACCCAACGCAGGAGGCCTGAATAGGCAGAGACACAGCTGCCTGGAAAGAGTGTGACCGCAGATTCGGCCGCTGGCGAATGAGACCCCGAGTGTAGGGGATGTTGCTCCATCAGTCTCAATCGTAGCATCCGACCATTGGTGGAATGGGAGCATTGAGAGGTAAGGTATTTTGTATCAATTTTATTTCGGGACACGGTTTTTTCCAGGTCTTCTCGCACCGAATTAAGAAGACCGCCAGATAAGACTGTTTGTACTGTCCCGGCCTTGCAGACACGGCGAGAATACCTCCTTCTTTTGTGACAGGTGGCATGTCCGCTGAGCCTTCTTGATCTCTAATATCGGCGTTGTCGTCGTTCCTGACAACATTATTTAAGCTATGCTGCAGGAGAAGTGCACCCGGAACATCGTTAAGTAGTTTACCATACTTCGGGCTAATAAGATTGATCAGGATTGGCCGTAACGTTCGGAAGAATATAAGTTGAAGAGTCCTAGTGGCATGGTAAAAATTAAAGAGCCTAGGCCAAAGTAATGTGCTCAACAGTTCCAGTCTAGTGTCCTAGGAGATAAGGAGTTTGTAGCCGATAGTCTGATGACATTGAGCCTGCGAGAGTCCGTCACAACTAGGAATACATTGCGCCTCTCAATGTGCGTTAACGTATGTTTACCTCATCCTTAAATATAAAAGAGAAGAAAATTAGAACCTTATTTCCTAAATTAAAATACCTACTGCCAGGTAAGACAATCCACACTTAGCTACCATTGAAAAAGCAAAAGTGTGGATAGCATTGTATTGATATTTTGTTGATTACATAGACGTTGAGCTTTTAGGAATGATCAAAGCACTGAACAACTATGTTTTCTAAATAAGTTCAATCTTACTTTTTGTGACAAAAACTAGGGTTAAGGTAGATGTACAAATATTTAGTTTTTAACCAACAAATTGATAAAACTTGTTAGAGTTAAATCCTGTAAAATTAAGATACAACATTATATTTTATTCATTTGCTTTTTTTTATTGAGAAATCATGTAAGATAAAAGTTATTCCCTGAAAGAAAATTTTCGAAATAAAAGTGTAATTTATATATGTGAAACGGATAAAAACGGATATTTTAATCAAATACATATGCGTAAAGTCCAATTTGAAAATATTCTGGCCGTTTAAAAGCAGTTAAGCTTCTTGTTTCTCGGGTAAAATCCCCACCCACCCAACAAAAACTCCTTCTACGTTTTATCCCCTCGTTTGCTAATTTTAAAATACCTACTCAATGTTTTTAGCTCAAGAGGCTTATTCTAAAGCTAACGCATGGTTTTTAATTTTAAGCAAGACTTTTCTTCGAACCAAGTTTCAATTTCTTTGGTTTCATTTTTATTTGAATTCTGCCATATTAAAACAACTAGTTTTCTTAACTTCACACCCTACACTCTATATAGATAGAGTAAATGAAGTGTCGCCACATTGGGAAAGTCCCACACTCTATATGGGAGTATTAATCTCTAAGAGGTATATTTTAGTTTTTAATGTAAAAGGGAAATTTATGATTTTTCTCGTGTCTTGACTTATGTTAGTATTTTAATACATTTGCAATACGTATGATGTACACAGAAATTTCAATGGTTAACGTAAGAGTAAAATTATTTTTAAGAATTTAGTATTTTAAACTCTTTTTTGTAAAAGCCAAAATTCTGAGTAAAATTTATTTTAGCAAATATTTTGACTAAAACGGAAACCTTTGAGGACCATAATAGGTGGGTAACATAAGGTGTCAAATGGACACCACTTCTTCCCAAAGCTTTGACAAAACCTCTGTTGCTATCTGCACGTATTATTTTCTCAACAAGAAGACAGTCCGTAGGATAAAACCACAGAGGGAACGAGGTTAGATGAAAACAGCCCCTTGCAACGATGGAGCTTTGGCCCTGTTATGCTTAAGGATTAGTGTGCTGTCGTCATCGAGAAAATAACTAGAGGGGCTGAAGAATATGAAAGCTTTTTAAGGTATACTTCGTTCACGTATTAGCATAAAAAACCCATTACGAAACATATTGTGATAAGGCAGTAGAGTACAAGTTTACTTTGTGCATCGATATAACAGTTATATTGTTTTCCCTCCATATTTTTATCCAAGAACATAGATTATTTATAGAGAGATAATAATTTTTAGATAAAAATAACTACAACCATTTCAATATTATCCGTGTGATATGATAACTACTTTTAACATAACTTCTGTACTGTTGTTGAATTTCAATTTTACAGGTTCTATCGTTAGTTTTAATCCGTACAAATAACAAATGAAAGCTATTAAAAACTCAATAACAAAATTATTTGATAGAAACTTGTTAAAAATGTAATCGTTCCGGTCTGATAGTGTGTATTGATTGACAAACATTTCTTACTACCTAATTTCTTTCATTATTTTGTTAGTTATTAAAATGATACGAATTGGAAATACAAATATGTGACTTACCAAGTTCATATAATAAAGTAACGTAAGCCTAATGATTCACGTGAACCATGGGATTTTTGTAGTGATTTTTGCGACCAAATTCGTTTGGATTACTTTCCCGTGAAGGCGTTCGTAAATATTTTATACTTAATGTACGTAAATACTAAAATGGAAAACTGTGAATCCTCAAAGAGTTGTCCTGTTTAATATAGTATAGTTATCTTAAGGCTGTGTATTATCCGTGACGGGTAGGAATTTATTCCCACTCCCCTCTAAAAAAAAACCAAAAACCAAAATTAAAGGTTCAATGTTGCATTCTAAGTCCTTATCGATAAACATTAATATGTATCACGTGTTTTTTTAAGCCTCTTCAAAACAACAATTACAAACTAACTGTAAGTGTAGCTGTCTTTTATTGACAAACGATGAACGACTGTACATAATAACGCTATTCTCATGACAAAAGATTGAAATTACATAGCAGGGTAGAAATAATGCAACAAAGGGTGTAATCACTTATAATGACAACATGCTGAGGGGGGGTTGGTAGACCCGGAATTGGGAGGGGGTAGACATGGGGGGGGTAGACCCGGAATTGGGAAGTGGGAGACATGGGCCTCCTAGACTTGTTAGACTCTAGGGTGCATTTTCTTTTAGTAGAGCCGTTTTCGAAAATATTTTTGTTAGTCAATACGGTTTCTGCTTCTTACCCTGACACTAACATTATTGTTCTGTACACAAAACTAGAAATTGTAAAAGCTTTCGGAGTTTGCTTGTGATGTTTAAGAACAATCAATATTCCAACGTATGATGAATTTATTTATTGATGTAAAAGTAATACCAAATTAGTTTTGTTACCTGTATAAGATGTCATGTTCTTCGTCTTTATTTATTCCATGACAAACGACAATTTGATGTCGCTCAATTTTTGTACATTATGCATAGAGGTAAGCCTCTCTGCTAACAATTCTTAGAAATTATGTTAAACCCTAACTTCTGTGGAATTTCCTCTGCAAGTTTTTTAATTTGTTAGAATCTTAAATAAAATTTCAATTACAACCCACAAAACTATTCATAATTCATAAACCAAGACAAGTTAAACAGAGACTGGTAAAAAGTTAAAGTAAGAGTGGTTAATCCAAGGCGTCCAATTTTCACAGTACTGTAACGTATTTTATTGGTGGTTGTTTTGTTTTTTTTATTATTGTTGTTTTATATATATTTTTACCTCTTATTTTACTGAAATCTTATTTTAAAATGTTTACGCTTAATAACTTTTAAGAAGAATTCTTGATAAAAAAATGGTTGCACTATAACGTGACCTATTGACGTAAACATAAGATAACGTATGTCATGCTAACGTATGATTGCTTCTAATTATGATAATATACATTATGACATAAATTTTGTAACAAACATAATTTATATATTTATAATCTATTTATTTATTGTCAAGTGCATTTGAAATGGCACTTTAAAGTAATTACCAAATCAGCGTATACTACTAATATTATTATACAGTATGTACTATTAATCGTGCACAGTAATTATTTTGAGTACAGAAATTTCAAAACTTCAGCTGGATGAACGAAGCCGTTAAATCAGAAGAGATACCAACGCAACCCTCGGAGGTGGCATTAACAAGTCTTCCCTCCACAGCTGAGCAATGCATCAACCAGTAACCCGGAAACTACCTCCAAAACAACAAACACCGGTTTTATTCATATAAACCCTCGATAATTGTGTCGTCACACAGTTTTGTTATTTTATAAAACAGCCTACGATGCATCTTACAAAAGATTTAGCTTTTGCAAACTTCTATTTTGAACAGAAGAATTTATATTATTATTTTATGTTTTGTTATTATATACACCAATGAGGGCTACTTTAAATGTTATTAAGTATACCACAGTACCCTAAAAACATTTTATTTTATATTACTTACATGTTTCGGACATTAATGCCATGATCACAGTAACTTACAGTACATAACCTATTATTATTTTATGATATATTTATCTTAGAAATTATCTTATATTTTTGACGATGATGGGTTTTATGATTAGTTGTATTTTAAATTTAACTTTTATTTACATGTACCTTGTTTCACTCACCAATAATTTAATAGAAATAAAAATAGGGTTCTTTATATCCTCTTGAACCACTGTGGAAGAGGAGTGGGTAAAAACCTCGGTGTATTGTCAAGTAATTGGGTTAAAGACGGATGTTTTTCTTCAAGCAGCTAAAATGAAACTTTATCGCAAAATACTGGTTAAAAAATGGTTACCAAAAAATCTGGATAAGAAGCAATTTTGACAAAACTGTTATTCCTCATTTACTTTTTATTTTGACCCATACAACCATTTCCCGGAGTTTGGCTGTTTACTTTCAGGACACCCTGTATATCTCAATAACTATTGCATTTTTAGACACTTAACATCTGTGGGATTTTTTCCAAGGACTATCAAAAGAATAAACCTAGCAAAGTGTTAAGCCTCTGTAATGAGGGTCTGTCATATCGAAAGAACATCACGAAAAAGCGATCACTTACAATTGCCTTAAGCTTGGGAGGAAGATGAGCTGGCAAACTTTTCTTAAAATCGACATTATTTTCATTGGAGGTTTTTAAAATGCTACAACTTGAAAAATCCGTAATTATCATGTTGGAAAAAATAGGATAAATAATGAGATAAATAAAAATAAATAAGCTCAAATCGTTTTTGTGCTATTAATTACCTCTTTCGATTGATCGTTTTTTTAAAGAGCCTTAATTTCTCTAATACTATCGGTAATCTTTTATATGTTTCAGATAAAAACACATGTAATATGTAATGTTTTCTAGGTTATATTGTTACCTGAATATTTTTGTACTTCAGATCTATCCACTTAGTAATTAAATGATTTTAGAGTAGGAGTATACATGTGTCCGGGCTCGAAGAAGCAAAGGATGAATTGTACTGATGGAAAAAAAATATTATTTAGAGAATGATTGAAAATGTGAATAGAATTGAGAAAGGGTTAGTAAATACAGGGTGATTACCGAGAAACGCATGTTTTTCAAATAACGAGTACTCAGGTAATTCAGAGCAAAAAATTTATTTATGAGTGGAAAAACAGTGTACACAATATGCAATTTCAGAATAAAATTACTTGCAATTTAGCATTTAAAAATTACATTTCTAACGTGGTGGTTAGAGAACATTGATAATTTTACGGGTCGCCTTCTGCTTCGATACAGCGTTGGAGGTGTTCCTTAAAACTTTCTACGGAATTTGCTAACATATCTCTAGGAATGGCGTTGATTTCCTGGCGAATAGCTTCTTAAAGTTCCTGTATTGTTTTTGGTTTGTTTATGTAAACTCTAGATTTAAAAAATCCCCATAGAAAGAAATCTGGAATTTTAAGACCTGGTGAGCGCTCGGCCAAGTGACACCACCAAAACGTGGGATAACTCTTTTAGGTAATGTTCGCCGAAGGAATTCCATTCTAATGCGAGCTGTATGGACTGTTGTCCCATCTTGTTGGAACCATATGTCATTACGTACACGTTGATGGCGCAGTTCCGGCAAGAAATATTCTTCCAACATGTCTAGGTACCGTTGTGGAATCACTGGAGTCACTGTTTTGCCGTCGCGGCTAGGACTCTCTGAGCTGTTGCAAGGCGCACTCTTTCAACTGTCTCAGGGGAACTAACTGTCCTTGCCAGTCCAGGAGGTTTTCTCTTAAGCAGAGATCTAATTGAGTTTTACATTATGTATCCAACGCAATATCGTGTTACGATCAGGGGTAGCGCCATGCCGTGCAATGTTAAAATGTGTATGAAAGTCTCGCTGAGTCTGAGTGACTGATTCACCATTTGCGTAATATCGTCGCATGACAAACATACGATGCTCAAGGTCCCACATCTTGGCAAAAATTGAAACTGCACACTTCCCCCTACACATCGCAACAACTTCCGGCCGTCGTCGAACGATATTCCTTGTGTACTACGAAAGTCAAAAGCATGCGTTTCCCAGTAATCACCCTGTAGTTTGAGGGACCAGAGGGGTAACATGTAGATAAATTGACATATTGAAATTGAGAAAATGAGAGACTGAAATAAATGAACACACTTATTTAATGGTCTTAAGAGAAAAGGCACTGTTTCATTTACATTTTAAATAACATATGCTAACAATATAAAAAATTAAAAATAATTTAATCATACGAAGAACATATGTTCGAAGGCAAAATCATTCAAGTAATCAATAAAACCAATGATAATGCAATATATATAAAATTGAAGTTTACTTAACAGTAATTATTGAAGCTTTCATGGTTTGTTTTGCCGTTGGTAGATTATGTGATCTAAGGTAGTTTTTTTTTTTTTATGACAAATGTTCGTAATTTGTCTTTAAATAACAGCGTGATATAAAAAAAACGTCTTAGACCTTGCAAAAGCTCATTTATTCACTGTTATTGTCTGTTAGAAACCCTCTGCAAAAACCCATTCAAGTTGCGGTCTAAAATATTTAACATATATAATATGATTCAAATTTTAAAAATAATATAGTCTGATTATTTTATTGATCAA
The DNA here is from genome assembly GCF_028750875.1 of Macrosteles quadrilineatus. Lineage (NCBI taxonomy): Eukaryota > Metazoa > Arthropoda > Insecta > Hemiptera > Cicadellidae > Macrosteles > Macrosteles quadrilineatus. The sequence goes on from NW_026542595.1 coordinate 199,417,574, forward strand.
AAGGTATTATGTTTTAACTTGGTTGAAAAAGGAAATCTCAGCTGTCACTAATATTACAATTTACAATGTTCTTAACAAAGGGCGGTAGCTCATAATAAAATATCTTGCACAGCGACCTTGTAAACCTTCTTTGTTTACTAGTGGTAGCAGCGGGATATTGACCTTGAAGATATTTTACTACATTAGAGAAATATTTTTGAATTCTTTAAAATATTTTAGTGGGTTGCATATGGTTGATTTAATGATTGATTTTATAAATATACATTATACTATACCATACATTTATTTGTCATAAAATATATTTTTCTTACATTTAATTATTTCATTTGGGCATACTAATTTAGAATTTTTTTTATGTGAGGCAAATCATGATGTTTTGTAAAACTTTATGTGTTAATTATTTTCAAATCCCTTGTTAATTATTGATCCATTGTTATATGTATGCAATGAATGTGTACAAGGATATTATAAGGATAAAATATACCTGCATCATGGCAATACGCTTGCTTTTAAATACGGACAAAAAAGAGATAATTTTTTCTAGTTAATATTTTGCCTATACACGTGGTCCCTCCAAATTCAAAATCAGACCCTTAATATCCAATAAATAAATTTCCTATATTTTTAGTTTATAAAAGAAAAAGCATTTGTAAACCCCTAATTATGTTTTTCCAAAACCTATTTTTTGGAAAAACGTTAACTGTAAAACAACATCAAAAACATTTTCAATGATGAAAATAAGCTGTGTCAGGTTAAAAACAAGCAGGAAATTCCCTTTAACAACTACAAGGAATTATTGACGAAGCTTCTTATTTTGATACTTAAGAACTCTATGTATTCATGTGGAGGACCTTTAGCACAAGGGTATTAAGCTATAACGCCTACTTTCTTTACAATTGAAAACAAAAATAAAACGTGTTTACGATGTTACATGATATAAATAAACAAAATATTACTCATTTAATAACACTCTAAGAATATCATTAGATGTAATTAATGGTATGTAGTTAAATTCTTCGAAGTAACAAAATAATTTTAATAACAATATTTTTAAATGTTGAAAATAGTTTTTCTTCAGGTAACCGAATATTGCTGATAGACTTGGCAATTACAACTTTTTGTATTATTTCATATAATTACATATATAATTCATATTATTACATATAAAACTATAAGTGGTATTTCATATTTTAAACATTTTAAAGTTAACAACTAAATTATATTACATATTACAACTCTGAAATTAAAAATATACTCACGCAAATAAGATGCAACGACCAACTGTTAAAATATTCCAAACCTAATGGTAGTAATCATAAAGCACTAATAATTGTTATCATCCTATACACTAATGGCAATTATTATTTTGCACTCTAAAGTTTTGCAATAATTTTATTATATGATTAAACTGTTTAAGATGTTAATTAAATGTAAAAAAGTGAATAAAACATACATTTTTTACATACATAACATTACTTATATGTGTGATATGATGAAAGAAGTAAAAGTAAGAAACTGTAAATTAAATTAAACAATGCTGTATCTCAGAAAGCAATTTACTCATTCCAAGAATCTGAAAAAATGCCTCAAGCATAACCAGACTTGGATTATTAACTTTCTAGCTCCAGATTTCCTCCTGACTATATGTTTCTGTTTCTTTTAATTTATTATAAAATAACTTAAAAGTTTTTAAAACACACTGATGTATAACAAAATTATATTATTTAATATTTTATTAAATGTTTTGTTATTATTAGGTAATTTAATTAGAGTTGTAGAGTTTGAAAAATGGAATAATATTTTGGGAGTTTTTAGAAAAATCAATTAATTTATTTTGAAAAAATGTTTAAGTGCTAAATTAGGTAAACTATTTTGTTGGTTAAAAAGGATCCAAGTTGGTTAATTTTGATGAAACAATTACTTTATAGGAGACGGTATATAATGCTATGTTTTTATAGTAATTTTTACTGCCAAATACCCAAGCAAGTAACAAAAAGAGATGTAAGAATTTGGAGTATTCCGTTTGTAATAAAGAGAGAGCTATTTAGGAAACATTCTTGTTATGTGATCACCCTACTGAACAAATTTAAACCGAATCAAATTAAGCCTTTAAATGGTTTGAATTATATGTTTACTGATTCATGTTTTACTTGCTTCATGGCATGAGATAAAGTGAAAAGAACAGTAATAAATGAAAACTAAATATTACTTTTTTATGTATCACTCAAGATATTTTAAATGTTGTCAGAATAATATTGTATAACCTTTTGTGAAGAAACTTTGCACGGAAACATTGAGCTGTAAAAAAAATGAGGTTGTCCATAAAAATGTCATTGTGTGTATTATCATTAAACCTCAGGTCAAGAGACTTGAGAGATAACACTAACCTAAACCCTAGGGCAACATTAACAGGTTTTCTCTCTACGGTAAGCTCGGTATATCTTTTATATTACCTGCCATCCATTATCATCACCATAGAATACTGCTACTCTACTAATAATACAAAAATCATAAACCATGTAATGAACAAATTAATGAAATTGTCTTATAGATTTTAATTTGGTTAGTTTAACTTACATAGTATAGTATAGTAAGATTAGACCGTCAACCAATGGTTTGGGAGTACAATGTGTATTCATTCATTTGATAGACCTAATACATTACTGATATTGTAAATACTTTCTTTGAAACAATCCTAATGGAAGTTTTATGATGAGAATGTTTTATTTTGAAGTACAATCAGGAGACTACAGCACACCTAGTGCTAATGGGTTGTTAGTTCATTGTTGACTTTTCTTAATTAATTTTCTGTTGATCTACTAAGTCGTTACGACCATAGGATATTGTTTAAAATGTAATGGATTTATTATGAAGTTCATAGCGTACAATCTTCATGAAAATATTAAAGTGTTTTTTTCTCATCTCACGAAAAAATTTGTTTTATAGTTATTATTAACCAAATCACAATCAATTCTTGTTGGTTCAGGATTTGTTAGAAATACTTCACTGTTTATAAATGACAAGGCATTTTTTAATCCTACGATTTTTAACAACCAACAGTATTCTATGAAATCGTCATTCTATGCAAAACATAGAGTCCATTTTTGTATTGTTTAAAGTTAGTTTGGGAAATAATCTTTGTGTTAATTCAGATTTACTACTATGATAGTAATATAAATATTCAAGAAATTTTGAACCAAACATTTCAAAATACGAAACAAAATTTGAATTAAGATTAAGAAATTTGTAAAAAGATTTACAGAAAATTCAAAATTCAATTACATTTTAAGATCCACAGTTTTTTAACTAAATTATAATCAAAAATATTGTATTAACTAAATAATTTATTCAGATTCGGATCCGTACGGAATATAAAATAAAATGTATTAAAGCTTACAGTAAACCTGTGTAATTTGTGTCAACGGAGGAAAACCCAAATATAAATTATTTTTGTGAATTGAGTTCTACCAAATAAATAATAAAACTGAATGATAAACAAATTAAACAATGTAAATGATATTCAAAGTATGTTTATAGCTGCTTCGTATATGCAAATTTGTACGTCCATAAATTGAGATTCTAAATATACTATCTCTAAGTGGCTATTGTCCAGGCCATTTGTATTTTCTATATAACGACTAATGGTCTATTTGACCTGGTCGTTTGAACCACAGTTTTAAGTGTAGTAGCTAGTAACAATATAGTTCTTTAGTAATGGCTCATACGAATGATAAATGTACTAAATTCTATGAAGTATGTTTAACTTTGTCAACTATGTGTATTTCTTTTTCTGACCGATATTGCGAAAATTTAGGTTACTTAACTACGTTTTACAATTGGCTATAATTCTTACAAAGCCAGTAATAAACCGCAGCACAAAAATGTGGTGATGTTTAGTTACTTTATAGCTTATTACTTGACAAACATGCAGTATTCGCAAATTTTCCAACAACCTTTTCACTAATCATTTTACAGTTAGTGTAAACTTTTTCTTAAATAAAATATGCTTTGTTTAGAATGCTGTCAGAACATCTTAAAATATTTTTACAACAGGATTTCTGTACAATGTTTACACACAAAAACCAAACAAAGTGAGTACTCTCCCATGTCTACCTTTAAAACGGTTTCCAAAAAAGGTCCAATGGTAGTTTTTCTTCGATATAAATTAAAACAACGTAAGTCAAAAATAGTGTTTTGCAAGCCTAGCCAATATTATAATTTGTGTTATGGTTTATATTACTAATAGACTTGTACAAAAAATTGAATAAAAACCGTTAAGTATGATTACGTTATCAGATTCAATTCAAACATATTCAGAGATTTGATGGGGATTTACAGCGTTGGCTACATTGTTAAGTTAGTTGTGTAAAGCTAAATACCTTTTAAAAATTAGAAAAGACTTGTTTCAATATAAATTTTGTATTTGACTAAAAATAACTCATATAAAGGTTCTGTATAATAAAACAACATCTTTACAAATTTATAAAATTTAATTTTACTTTTAAACATTTGTACGATATTGAAATACATCATTAAATGTAACCAAAGAAATTACTAACGACATAGATGTCAGTAGTTTTTTTTCTTAAAAGTGATTAATCAGCATGTGTGTAAAGCATATGCTGTTACACTTTAACCCATCTGTTTTTTTACCCTATGGTGGTTCTTTTGATCGCTAATATTCTGGAATTCTGACATAATATATTGCATCGTTAGCTGCAGAGTGACCCTTAAACGTCTCCACCTCTTTGCCCTTAAGAGGCAGCAGATACTATTTCAAACTTTAGTCAATACTTTATGATGCACGTACGTGTTTGTATTGCAGTTCCGGATTTCCGTATTAATGGGTTTATTTTGTATACATAATAATACAAATTTTGGTACCCTAATGATTTATTTTGGTAGAAAACATACTTGCTTTAAATATTGTGATGGATACATATTTTCATAGGACCTATATATCTTAATCATTATAAAATATTGATTCATTAAATATGGCTTTAGTCAACAGCCGATTCTAATTATATTCAAGACCTTTTGCTACGTACATTATATACAAATCCAAATTCCCATATGTTTAATTAGATGCAATCTTCTTTAATACGCTTCTTGATAATTACTATTTCAATAAGGGTAACTCTATATTTGGTGTGAAATTTAAAAAGTTTGTATATACGAAATAGCTGAAATCGTTCACCAAAATGATTTATCACTAAGATTTGCCTAGTTTGTTCTCTGAAATGTGTCTTCTACGTAATCCTTTCCTCAACTTATCAATTTGTTTTCAAAACACAACACCCTGGTTAAAGGAAAAAGTGTAGGCCACCGGTTCAAAAAGCCGGAGCTTTAACTTGTATTCCACTAGTGGCATTTAGCCATGTTAAAATACCACAACACTGGCGTTGTGAGCCCAGCATAAGCTGGCGAAGAATCTTTTAATGAAACCTAACTGGATAATCGTATATGCCACGTTTGTTTTCTCTCAAATAGAAAATGTAAATCTCAATTTGAATCTAGTGCACAAGCTATGCACCTACACAACCGTTTTATAAGATTAAATATAGTGTACCTTCATGAAATATATGAAGGTATAAATTACCTTCCTTAGGCTGCTACCAGACATTTTAGTGAATACATGCAAAATTTGTTATTTTATATTTATTTTAATGTCTTGTTTAGATCTTAAGGTCTTAAGGATAATATAAAATCAAATAATCTTCTTACATATTTATTTTAAGTATTTCCCAATGACTGTATTTTAAAATATTTCTGGTAATCCTATAAATACTAAGGGCACGTAGCTTTCCTTTAAGTATTCGTAAAACGAAATAAAGAGAATATTTCGATCAAACACGTGTGTTTAAAATCAGCTTTGAAATTTCCCCCAGACGTTACAAGTAGTTAAGCTTCTTGTTTCTCGAGTCAAATCCTCACCTACATAACAAAAACTTCGCCGATGTTTTTCTCTCACTTTTACTAATTTTCAAATGCACACTTAACTTCTTTCATTAAAGGAGCTTTACGTAAGTTTAATACAAACATGGTTTTTTTTCTGCAACAGGACTTTTCCTAGAGCTGAGCCTGTATTTTAAATTTCTTGAAACACTTTTTAAGTGTTTAAATAACTAATTTGCATAAGTAGTTTATTATTTATCACATTAAACCACAAAACTGTAATCATAATCATGATTATTCCTAATTCTGTGTATTCAATAAAGTGCTTTCAACATTGTTCGTTTTAAATTATTGTTAACATAATTATTTAACGACATATCTAAGTTTTTTTTTCGATTTAGGACTTTTCAACTCTCGAAAATAGTATACATACAAACTCAGATATTTCAGTCCGAAAATAGCTTACTATCAATATAACCAAATGTGTTGTACACTATATATTTAGACTACAATACTGTATAATTAACTTATTTTATTGGGTTTAATAAATTCTAACTCCTTTTTATCTCAAACTAAAATAAAATTTTCCGTAGAACGCCTTTATGGTTGAGTTTTCAATAATTTAGAATTTTTTTATGTATGAAGTAAACACAGATGTGTTTACTTCTGTGACGTGTTTACTTATGACGTAACCTTTTATCCATTTGAGATATTTGAAACCGGTTTGCGGCTACCTTCTTAGATATGAGGGGCTACAAAAATGATGGAACATTTTTAAATTTTCATCTTTTAGAGTATTGGGGGTAAGGTTAACTGAAAATCAAATATCAAGGACCATTTGTTTTAAGTGTTTTATCGAGGTGCCACTGTAATAGCGGCAAAATTTTGAAAGTTACGATACAGTGTGGTGCTATGGGAAGCGATCTGGTCTAGTGGTAGAGCTCGGGGCTTCAGAGCCTGAGGTCCGAGGTTCGAATCCCGCCAATCAACGATGACTTTTGCTATGTGATAATGCCGCAACCCTCAAGGACTAGCCGGGAAGTAACGTGTAAAACACTTCCGAGATAGAACTAGTGTCCTAGGATTTGAAGGTGGAACATGAAAAAGAGTAGTGGTTGACATATTATTTTCCTTTAATAATATCTGAGTTTGACACTGTTATAATAAAAAAATGTTTTTATTATTATCCATTTTCCTTTTAATTGCCACTGAAGTAAAGTCCTGTTAAAATACCATATCCAAGACAATATATATCCACTCAATGCTTATTAACGGTTATTAAGATACATACGCCATGGGTCTTGATGGTAGGTGTTAAAATCTATTTTCGCTACACTACTGTGAAATTACCTGTTTTCGTTACATGTTTATCACCTGCGAAAATTCTTCATTATTTTGTTTACTACAAAAAAAGACTGTTTACTATGCAAAAGTAATGTTTACCTTTAACAACAAAAACTGTACAACCATAGTAAATATTAACTTTAAATTGAAGCCATAGCCTTAAAAACTCTATGAGTTTTGTAGTGTTCCTAACTGCAAAAAAAATCCAATATCTGTATTAATTAAGAAAATAATTAGTCTTTGTTGTGTAGCAAAAAGTAACGTTTAAAATACGAATATGGGTCTATACATAATCTCAGCCACTTACAGTGTTTAATAAAACTCGCACTTCACACATGGTCTCAAATGTATACATTGCTCACTTTCTACTCTTGTTATGAAATATACTATTACTATATTAACCAAAATAATATAACATGGAATGAGGGTTGTATAATCAGTTCCAAGAAATAATCAGTCTACATTAATCCCAGCGAAAGATTCTCTAGTTACAATTTGCATTTAAGAACCGTCGTTTATTGACTGACATGATTCACGATCTTAGTGGTAACAGTGTAGAATTACGTAAAAGAATAGAAATAATGCAACAAAGAGTGTAATCACTGATAACGACGACATGCTGTGATAGGGGTGGGTGACCCCGCGGGTCTACTAGACTTGTTACCTCCTGAACGACGTTTTATGTTTCCTCGGGCCCGCTTTTAAATAACTATGGCTTTCTTTGTTTATGGTATTGATTTTCTACAACAATATACACTATATTACCATAAGCAACGAATAATAAATGTAATGTCATTTGTGGGTATAGAGGGGGAACCGGGTATTGTAAATTTCAATACTTAGCACCCCCACACAGCAAACCTGCAGACTAATTGCGGTTTTCTACATATTATGATTTTCTTCTAAAATATATCCTTATAAATTTCAGGTAACTACCTACTTAGGTTGCTAACATCAAAACGTGGAAACGTTTCTATTTTGACATTATCCAAGAGGAATTTGTAAAAACTACTATGCACTATTATGCTAAGCTAAGCGTAGGTAAAAGAATGCCACTTATGGATCCTACGATAATAATATAGCATTTCTTTCTCACCGTAAGTAGGATGGCCCACTTTTAACGATAGTAATTTTTGTAAGTGGTAATTTTATACACTTACCTATTTTTTTTTCATCCATACAACATATTTTCTGTAAAGTGCATTGGACAGATAAATTGTATTACCTGATAATGAATGTAACAAATTAATAAATAACATATTAGTATAAATATTTAAAAAGTAATAAGAAATCTGCTAATCAAGCAAGGCAGTTGAATCAGATAAGAGAACGAGAGCAACCCCCAAGGTGGCATTAGCAAGTTTTCCCGCCAGAACTGAGTAATGTATTAACCTGCAACTCGTAAACTCCCTCCAAAATAACAAGCCCTGGTTGTTTTTACTCATATAAACAGTGTGGCTACGTGATCATACGGTTTCGTTATTAAATAAAATAACCAATTAACAGCGTCCCTAAACACAACTATAAATAACCATCTTTAATAAAACTACGGTGAATAACCTTAATTAAATTAACATAATTTATAATGTAATTGCTTAAATTTTTTAATAATGGAATAAAATAGTGTGACTTGAATTGACTATAATGTAACTAAAATTTTTGTTATTTCACCAAGACGTCATTTTACTAATTTGTTTCTCATATTAGAAACTCTTTAAAATGTCTAATCGTGAGACTTACTAAAGAACAAGAAAGATTCATTTCATTTTTATATTTACAAAACTGTGTACTATGAGTAACTGAAAAACGTGTATTTATTGATAATTATATGTATGAATATGATAATGTTAAGTAATTGTCGTAACAAATACCATTTCAATCTAGAGATCAATCTGAACTTCAATCAAGCCTGAAAAAATATTCAACACATAAATCCTTTCCGTAATGTTGATCATCACCTGATTGTTGGTGTTTCTTGATTAACTTTGTGTTTATCTACTGTAAAAGGATCCTACAGGTTGGGTTACCCGTGCAAATAACGATGTTTGTGGTTGCTAAGCTTACATTGCTATCTCATACTATTTATGTAAAAAAATCTAATAAATTGCATTTGAACACAGTAAGTAAAATCTTTCCAATATCTATCTTGTATACAAATAGACCAAACCCATCTTCAGTAATTACAATGTAGCTTAATGGGTGAAAGTGTATTTTTATGTATTTTAGAACCAAAATAACTGTATTTCCCTAAAGACATTTTATTCGCTATTATAATAGCATTTTCTGGATACTATGTAATTCTTATGGTAATTTAAACTATATAGTTTAAACTAGAGTAATTCAAACTAGAGAGTTTATTGTAAAAAATGAAGACTCTTAGCCTAATTGTTATTTTTTTAAATAAATACACAATTATGTCAAACAATATGGCTTTTTGGATGCAGATCTTCAAAACGAGACAGTTTTATGGACTATCGCTAGCTAACTCGTTTTTGATTGATCAATGAGCCAAATTCAGGCAACACTGGACCACTAGAGATTTGAACTAGAAACCTAGTGAGAGGAGAGGTGTCTAAAACCATAGAGGATTACAATTGGTAAATTGGTCTAAATATGAGGCCTCAGGCACCTCTAGCAGTAACAAATGATTGTGATAATCTGTTATTGAAACAGTTAGGCTAGTAGTAAATTTAAAATTTTTTTATGTTTCAGAAAATATGAGAACAGTATCTTTGTAACTGACAGATATCCATTAAATAAAGGTTTGAAAGTTAGGTGTTTTTACAACACATTGGTAACTGTGTTTTTGAAATCCAGTGTGTACTTTTCGAAGCTAGTATTGTTGAATATTGTTGTAGCACATAATTCATTATCGCAATAAATTATTACATTCTTCCAAGTTTTAGGAAATCTTGGTCTGGTTTATTATTTTTTGTATTTTTTACTTTTTTTAACAAAAGATTGAGGGCCAAAAACTCATTATGATGAATATGTAGATGTTTATACTTCAAGATTTTTAAAAGGAAACACAGTGAAGCATTAAGCCTGTATAATGAGGGGTCTATCATATCGGGAGACCATCACGAAAAAGCGATCACTTACAATTGCCTTAAGCGAGGGAAGGAAGATAAGCTGGCAAACTTTTCTAAAAATCACGATATTTCTCTTCCGATGCTTTGTAAACGCTAACGACTCTTAATAAGATGCCATCCCTAAAACATGATCTAAAAAGTAACAAGGTAAATTTATATTTAGCAAATAGTTAGTGTAATTGGTTAAAGGTCCTACCAATGTTTGGGTCTTTTGCAGATCTTACATTTTTTTAACACTTTTATAGCCTCATAAACGTGTTGGTTAATAAAAACTACTGAATAAAATGTAAATTTTCTTCTATAAATTATGCTCTAAGTTTAATACTATAGCCATAAATAAAAAAAAAAAATTTGGTTAGAAAAACATTTTTCCATTACAAAAAAAATAATTAAAAAAATCACAAGAAGGAGGTATCGAAAGTGAATTATAACAATTTGAAAACAGTTTGGTTTTCAGGGATATCCGCAGTAAAAAAATTCGCAAAGATATAATTTAAGAAAATGTTGCAATTTTATAATGATATATAATCTCCCTTGAAAAGACGGACTTTAAAAAAAGAAAATTACGATGGTAATTTTTTTATCTTCATTAACTAACAGTGTTATTCAGGGCGTCTCGCCTAAAGTGCACCAATAGCTAATTTGTTATTATAGTATGGACAGTTATATTTTTATGGGGCACTCTTATTTATTTTTTAGATGATACTTTGGATGATTTCGTATTTTAAAAGTATGACCACCATTTTCTATGAAGACTGACTACTTTTAATATTTCTTATAATATCTAACCGTAGTCTCTGAATCAAGGACGTAAAGATGGGGTGTATAAGTTCATATTACAGAAATATATAAATTATGAAACTCTTAAAAACGGATCCTTAACAAAGGTTTTCAAACTGAAAAGGGTTATTAAAACTGTAGGATTATTATTTCTAATATCTACAAGGCATTATTGATAAAGCCTCTTACTTGAAAGTTGAAAATTCTACGCATTCACATAAGGGTCTTTGGGTGTTTTTTGGTAGTAGTTATGATTCTGTATATTTCACATGAGCATATTTAAAATATAAATTTAATCTTCATAAAAACAACAATGAATAAAGAAAGCTGATATTTAATGTTTTTATATAAATTAAACTTAGAGTTTAGGTATTTGTTAAATCCAGTTGAATCAAGGACAACTTTGTGCCGAAAAATAATTTTTACAACGTACTATTTTAAATCGTTTTAAATATTATCTTTTAAATAATACTATTAGGCTGATAAATCATTAATTTGTCATAATTTCATGAATAATTATTGCTTTTCTTTAACACTATCAATTAAATTACAATCCTATGACACAGCACTAAAAGTTATTTTAGACACGGCACAAATTCATGAACTCATGTGAAATAATCATACATGATATATATATATATAATTTTGACTCAATTTGAATTGTAAATCAACGTTTTTACCTCTGATTTTTTATGGTTTTTCATATTATTAAAAATTTTTAAATGCCTAAGGAAAATATTAAAATAATCAATATAACGGTGAATACATATTTTTCTGAACAAAATATTTTTTGCAAGGAAAGATATAGGCTAAAAATTGAAACAGTAAATTTAATGAAAGCAATTTTTGATCTCAAAGTTATACATTACTCATTCAAGGAATGTATAAAAATGCCTCATTAATGACAAAATTCTGCTTTTTAATGTTACAGCTCAGGCTTTATTTGTATAACAAATTACCATATTTCTGTTTAGTTAAAAAATCCTCATAACATTGTAATAGTCATGGTAAGGAAATATCTCTATATTTAATCACATTCTTTTTTATACCTGTGCTTCTGTATTTTTTTTATTTGTTTAGTCCAACAATTGTTAAGTCCAACAAAGAACTGTTTTTATTGTTCACATTCTTTTTAAGAGGAAAATGTATTTTAAATACTATCAACACGTTCATATAAAGGAAAATGATATATTGGTTAAAAGAAAATCGAGTAAGTTGATTTTTTTAAGTACGAAGCATTTACATGCTTTAACACTTTAGTTGTGTTTTTTTTCACTTTAGGTGAAATCTGCTTATACATTTCATTCATTTTAACATGAATTATACTTATTCCTTATTTGAGTGCACAAGGGTATGTTGAGATGCAACAGTAGTTTATTCAACCTTCATAGAACACAATTATTAATTAAAATCAGATTAAAGACACAGATTCTAAGATAACAGATATTGCAAGATATATTTAATTTTTTGTACAAGACAATCTTAAAGCAGACGAAAAATATTATTACGAAAATTCTATACATAAAAGTTTCTATAATATAGAATAGTTTCATGATTTTTTTTTTATTTTCGTGTTTAGAAGGCTAAGTATTATTATTTAATATTACAAAGATGTCATTCAGTAATGTTTATAGTTTTGATAAACTATTAACATTGTACTGTAATAACTAGAATAAAAATTAAGAAAAAACATTCAACCATAAAGAAAATGAGTTTTTCTATGAAAAGAAGAATAATTGTCTGTGTTATCATTAAATAGCTCTGGTCTAGGGAGTCTTGCAGAGATAACACCACAATAAACCCTAGGGTGACATTAACAAGTCTCCTGTCTACGGCCAGCTCGAGGTATCTTTAAAATTACCTGCCAACCACTTTCATCGCCATAGAATAATGCCATTATGCGAATATGTTTCAAAACATTATCTATGGCTTAGAATCATAGGCTATATAAGCGTTTCATATTTTGGATTAGTAATTGAATATTTAGGAAAAGAAATGTCTTAGATCTTAAATAAACGTCCTGCGTAAATTTCATTGTGTTTCCTTTTTTTAAACAAATCTCGTGGGAGTTTTATTTTACAGTGCAATCAATCAAACGACCTAAATACAGTGTTGGTCGTTGACTGATTGTTGACTTTTCTTAATTAACTTTCTGTTTATCTACCGAGCCCAAGGCACTATTGGACAAATTGTCAAAATAATGACGGATCTACTTTTAAAATCTAACGAAACATTAGGAAACTAGTAAAATGTATTTACCAAAATACTAAAATTTATAATTGATAATTATTTCATGTTTATTCTATAAACTACTCTAACGAGCATACCAGAGTTAGTAGTTAAATTATAAAATAATCATTATAAATCAATATTTCACAAAAATTTTTTATGTTATAAAAGTGTAGTGACAGCTGGTTTAATATTTTTCATTTAATTTGTTAACACTTGTTATGATTATTGTGTGTTGTTTATATTTGAGTTTTTACCTAGTTACTTAAATAAATGGTTGTACATTTTTTTCTGACATAATATATATTTATTTATTTGACACTAATACAAAAACGTATAACTGAAAGCATTGTTTAGCACTATCTACCGTTTCTTTTAGGCAAAATACATCATTAAAGATTACTCCAGAGTCAAAAGCCGTTTCTAATTAAATTCAAGACATTTGCTACATCACATACGTAAACAAACAGATCCAAATCCTCTTAGACTTAATTAGCTGTGATATTCAAGGAATCTAGAGTTTCAAGATATTCCTAATTAATGTAAATATTTTCTTACATTCATCCTTTATTAAGCGTCTTATTAATCAGGAGAACGTATTGTTATAGGGATTATTCTGTAGGTTGTGTCAAATTCCAAGGTTGTATCTACCAGTTTCAAAATTTATCTACGTTAAACGTTTTCCTTTTAAGTTCTGAAAATGTATACGGTTTGATTTGTATCCTTAATATTTTTTCGATACCTAAATTATTGGTCAAAACACGAGACGTAGGTTTTATCGTGGTTAGTATTTTTAAAGTTCAGGCTTAAGCTAGTCTTTCACTGATGGTATTTAGACATCTAATAAAATTACAACACACATTCTGAGCCTAACATAAGCTCCCGGTCCATATTTTAACAGAATTACATGTGTTTATCATAACTGTACCTGCCACAAACGTTTTTCTCTCAACATCTTTTATTTACTAGCATAAAAAAAATATTTCAGGAATTATATTTATATTTGTACTGTATATAGATTGTAGACACTTTAGTTATTTATCTAATAACCTAAGCAAAGAAATGGTTTATGTATTTGTATACGAAAGACGAACAAGCGATAACATTTGGACTTTACACATATGCTTAGAGAGAGCTTTGAAAATTACATCGCAAGTTTGTAAGTAGTTAAGCTTCTTTTTACTCGACTGAAATCCTCACATGCCTAACAAAAACTGTTTTGATGGTTTCCCTTGTTTTTACTAATTTAAAATGCATACTCAATTTGTTTGCTTAAGAAGACTTTCCTAAAACAAATGGATGGTACGAATGTATAATTCAGGCTATTATTCCTCTCACACCATGTATATTTTTCATAATTTCTCATAATCTATAGTAAATATATTTTAATTTGTTTAACATACAGAATATTGTCATATTATTATATTATACTGTAAGCATTTAAAACTGAAAGCCATCCTCTTGTACCTTTACCTTCTAACGTTATCGATACTATACTTCCAGAAAGTTAATTTAAAACGAGCCTTTTCATAACTATTTGGAAACAGATTTTCGTTATTTTATTGCTTTAAAATATTCTTTATTTGGTAAAATAGTTTTAAATAAAAAATAATTAATAAAAAAATAATGGTATTATAATTATAAAAAATCTTCTGTTTCAGATATTGTCTAGTTGAAAGTTCCGGTGGGTAACAAAAGTAATAGTAACTTTAAATTCTGTGACAATTATATAGATTTGCATTGACATATTTCAGTTTGTATGCAACTTACTAAAGAGCATAAAATTACGTCTAAGCGAATAGCACAAAATTATATGAATTGACAGCCAGTATGCCAAATTAACGAGGAAATTGTACGGCGTTACCATTTACTCCATGGTAAAATAAAAATAAAATCATAACAGTATTAAAAAGTGGAGAGTTTAGGACATGGCACTCATAATTATTATGTATGAATATTAAATGCATAAATTATGATAATCTTTTATTATTATGTGCTAGGATTTAGAAATCCAAACCTACTTCGTTGTGCAACTAGTTCATAATTGAAAGGAGGTTGATACTTTGGTGTATATAGATTATTTATTAGATTTAAAATCAATAAGTTAAGTACTAATTGAGAGTAATGATTCGGCCAGCGTGTTATACTTGTGTTGATTAAGTTTGAAAGTTTATTATTCCTGATCACTTAAACTAGAAAACTATGAAAATCAACAATAAACCATTTAGATTTGTTTTGAAAGGTTTAGCAAGGTAACAAGTTTTCTTCAGAACATATTCAGCTAAACTGCTTATGACCAGGCTATGGTCTTTTTGCGCTAAATTTCAATATTAAGTATATGAAAACAAGGAACAAAATAAAAAACCAGTGCAAAACTCTAAGGAAGAATTAAACAAAAGAACTTCCTAAGAAATTTAAAACTGGCAATAATTAAATTAATAAATAAATACTAAAAGCTTTTCTTACTACCAGGAAATAGCATTCAATTAAATAATTTTAAAAATTATAACTCACTTTGAATAAAAACTTAAAATAAACAAGTAATTTTGTTAGCTGTGTAGTGATTAAATAACTAGAAGGACTAAGTTAAATTCTGAATGGGAACGTAGCGTATTTCAGTTTGATATGCTTTCAATAACCAGCAACAATATGTTACGTAATATGCCGATTGATGGAATTAATCATTTAAAAAAAAGTGAAATTTCTTTTAAATTTTCGCTATACCAGATCTGATAGGTGGGAGTTGTGAATAAAGCTTCTAATTTCATTTATCTTCGTCTTTCACTAACGTGGTTAAATTACTTGATCTAAAAGAGGATAACATAATGTAGAAATACAAAGAATGTCTTATTCATACTTAGATTAAGCCTCTGCCTACATGCAAGAGTATTAGCCAAACAAGGAGGCAATCTATTATAAAAGCAGCTGAAGGAACAAGGTCAGTTGAAAACAACCCCTGGCTACGATGCAGCATCAACCCCTGTTATGCTTTAGGATTAGTGTGCTGTCGGGATAAATATCTTAAAGGGAGTTGAAACTTCTTTTTATGTACACTTCAGTGCATTATTTCCATAGTAAAAACTTGTTTCCAAGCAGTAGGGTATTTTAGCTTGCTTTGTAAATTTTGCAAGAATAATATCATATCATTCAGAGAATGTGTGGACTTTAGTATGTATTTTGGGGTTTAATAAAACCATTTTATAATTTAATATTTTTTCTATACACTACGATGTTTGTAGCCGTTCTACAAACGTGTACTGGTGGCCGAAAGCTACATATTGCTGTACATGCCAGCTGTCATCGTCATTTGGGGGCCGAGCAGGTTTTTACATCCCTAGAGCCAAAAATCAGCTGTTCGGTTATTTTCTTAAAACATTTGCTTATTCTCCAACATATTTCTTCACATAATCTTATAGCTGTACTTGTGTTGTTGACTGTTAGTGTTTATTATTATTCTGTTGAATAGTGGTAATAGTGGGTGGGGGGGGGGGGGGTTTCGGTGTGTACCGAGAAATAGCGTTCGTACTACGGACCGAAATGGTTTTGCAGCAATCAAATGTTTTAAAATTAAAAACTATCTTGAGCAGGCAAACCTTATTTTCCTAGGTACCAAATATACTATTGTAGGTATATTTAGTCAATGCTATTACATATTTGACCAGATAATTAATATTGTAATTGCTAAAGTAAAAAAATACACACACAACATACTCTGTCTGTTAATGATAACCGACAACAGTTTCTCCACTAACTTACAACTAACTAACTAACTTAACTTGCATATGAAAGATCTATATATTCTAAAACATTGGCAGATTTATACTTGACACTTATGCATAAGTAAAATTCTGTTAGCTTATTTCTTACTGAAGTACTTCGCTTAACCAAAACATGTATTGTTATATTTTTTATATTAATTGTATTCTGGTCAAAACTTTTTTTTTTATCAAGTTTGATACTTTTCATAAACAGTTACGACCTTTCAAATGGCTTACGTATGTGTTTAACATTAAATAAGCTTGTCTAATTAACATATCTATTAGTTCGCTATCTTTTCATGTCTGACGTCTGCTCCACGCACACATTTTTTAAATCAATATTGTCTTAAAGAATATGCAATTGTTTTTAGCCAATGAAATATAATAGCAATTAGCAAGACTTACAGTATGGTTTGTTGTTTAGGTTAGTAAATAACATATCATAGTTTTGATCCCCAGTTTATCCAGAGAGAATTTACAAATTGTACCGCTTGCCACTAAAGTAAATGGTGCAAAAATATCTGTCAATACAATATATACCTATTTATAACTTACACACTATTATTACGATTTATTGATATAGATTTGTGATTTATCTCTTGAGATTATACATTCAAAGCTATTTACTAACTTAACCACAAAATTAAAACATGCAATTAGGGGTGCATTGTTGACTTCTAAGAAACAATCAATGTACATTAATATACAGCATGTGATTCTTCCAGTCTATTCATATCAACAATGAAGAATTTGATGTATAATTTCCGTTTATTGACTGACAGTACTCACTATTGTCGTGACAAGCGGGGATTACGTAACAGGGTAGAAATAATGCAACAAAGGGTGTAATCACTTATAATGACAACATGCTGAGGTGGGGTTGGTAGCACTGGGGGGAGGAACCTCCTACACTTGTTAGCTAAAACCCTACGCTTTCTTTTTCCTCGGGGCCTCAACGTCGTGAAAATAATTGAGTGGCATACACTGTTGCAATTATTCTTAGCTTTTATTTACATAAATCTGTCAGTATCAAACAATTAGGTATTTTTATTTCATAACTGTAACTTATTTAAATTATATTTTTGCTATAAATTTGTTTTTTTCTAGGATGTTTATAGACCATGCTTATTAAAATTAATTTATCTACGTACGTCAGTTTGTTTGTCAATAGATTACTACAATAATTTTATTGTTCACAAATACTGTCGATAGTTAGCAGTGAAAATTACCATATACACAATTTGGATTAGGTTTAAGAGGAAATATTATCACAAAACAGTATAACATAGTATGTAGTATAGAAAAGTCCACTAGATAATTTTGGTGCAACTGAATATACCTAAACATGAAACACACTGATTTTTACAAAGATTTACGAGCCATAATACTATAAGAATGTTGTGTTGGTCATCGTTTAAATTAAATTATCAAAGAGAATCGAATGGAACTAAATAAATAAAAAGGATCAAGATTTGTTTAACACAGTAAATATCTTTTCCTACCACTGAATGGAAATGATCACATTGCCATTTGCCATACCTGTAAACAGAACGAAAAGGAGTTCATTTACGCTCTAGTGTGGGAATGGATCTTTCCCGCTCGCTAATCGGTTGATTTTACAGTTGACGTTTATACACCAACCATAGCCGTGGATCCAGTACGTCAGTCAGCAACCGGGTAACAAATAACATAAGCTTAAAAAGCAAATATAACCTAAATTAAATACCTTTTAATACTGATATTTAATTTTTCTGGTGTATCGGTGTCATATGAATGAAACATATTATTATTAAACGAAATTGTAATATTGGTTGAAATATTTTTATAAGGAAGTAGTTCTTTTTCGGGGGTTTCAAAATAGATGGAGCTACCATTGATTATAAGGTGCACATTCACTCGCATTTATTTTTACCGTAGGACCACCAATTGCATTGCATAATTGTCGAAATGAGCACATAAGGTTATTACGTTATTTAGTGATTATCATCAGAGCTAATATATAAAAAAGAAATTAGAATAACACTGTTACTGGTAAAATAGTTTTCAATATAGATGACACATTCAATGGTATCATACATGTTAACTTATTTACAACTACTAATTAAAACTCGCCACATTCGCCTATCCAGTAAGGAAGTTGGAATTACTCAAACGGAACGAACGAATAAATTTACATATACACTACAATTGAAAGTATGCCTTGTACGATTTGTAAAAACATAAATATTTACAAACCTATTTTAGCATATGGTGATGGGGTTTCCGTTTGTGGTATTTTAAATTTGTAGGCCTACCGATTGGATTTAGGCCCATGAAACGACCAGC
Organism: Macrosteles quadrilineatus; assembly: GCF_028750875.1. NCBI lineage: Eukaryota > Metazoa > Arthropoda > Insecta > Hemiptera > Cicadellidae > Macrosteles > Macrosteles quadrilineatus. Next base: position 199,436,997 of record NW_026542595.1, read on the forward strand.
TCAGTATTTTATAGGTTTGTTTAAGGAACAGTTCCCATTTCCCCCACATTCCATACAAGGAATCTAGCATGCTAGTTTCTAGTCTGGAACTGCTTTACACATTGTCCTAGATGGTCGCGGTATGACCACATAGATAACCCATTGGTGATTAGCAGGTTTTGAACCCGGGACCTTGGGCTCTAAAGCCCCCAGCTTTACCACTAGACTATCTCGCCCAAGGAACAGTCTCATATCCTTCATCGTATAAACTAGAACGCAGGTTGTCTGTTTATTACAAGTCGCCCTCCTATCATGGTCCGACGCGCCGCGCCAGATCAAGTGGTTTTCTACTTCACCCTTCAGTCTCCAGGTGCCCCGGGGCAGCCATCTGGAAATCTACAACCCTCCAAGGGAAGGGGGGCTCATCCCCTGTGGACCATCACCATATAAATCACTTATCCCTTGTATTGATTTATGCTCTTTTGTAATTGAAATATTGAATTTTATAAAATGTTTATAATTCTAAACATGGACTAGTGAGTAGGCAGCTACGCAGCTGGAGTAATATCTTGTAAATATTAATCCGTGTGTTAATATTTACAACACAGATTACACAGATTAATATGGATCTTACGTATTAGTTGACTCGATATTCATATTTAGTTTGTGGAAATTTCAGAATCACCACTTCCAAAATGAAATAGTAAAGTGTATTCTATCATCACGCAAAAGCTGTGTTTTTATTGCCTGATTTGACAGAGCAATTGTGATATTGTAACTACTGCAAGTTAATACTAAGTAAAAAATCTATGGAAGTCTATAAGAAATCTATGGATTTACTACATTCTGGGCAGTTTCGAAACTCGACTTGCCATTACTATTAAGAACTTATACCTAAAAACAATTAGTTAAACCGTTTACAGGACAGTAGCTTATATTGAAAAATTACCTTATAATTAACTATACCAAATACCACAAATTTCACAAACGATTATCTTGTACTTATGAACAAAGGATTGCCCCAAACATTATAGACCAGGAAGAAAATTGTATTATTGAAGATCAAATGTCTTCACCAAACATAAACCTAAACAAACGTTGTCAAACAAATACTGTGGTAAAACATACTATATTTTAGACTTTTTCATGCACTCATTCCGCAGCTCGATGTCACAACATTTACCCTCTCTGTTCATTTGTCTTCAGTGTCACCAAAGGTCACCACTTTGGCCATATTTGAATAACAAACACTCTCCGCGTTGCTTTATGAATTATTAATGGGCAGATGCAGCTTCTGATAACCAGGGTGGGGACACCGGTTTCGAATGCATCCAGCTTTTTAGCGAATAATGCAAATTTGCTTGGAGCTGTATTCTATGGCTTCCACTGTATTTTAAAAAGTGTTTAGGTTTTAGGATGAAAATTTGTAAATAATCCGTGGTAGACTTTAAACTAACATTGTTCAGTTGCTAATTTTTTTTTACGCCATCTTTTTTAGCTTTTTACAAGGTTTAAATCCTAGTCTTGAACTTTAACGTCCACCTCCTTAAACGATGCTTGGATGCTCTCGATGTTGATCTTGGTGGTCCAAGTATGAATGACATCCCTCTCGAATTCGAAACAGCAGTCCTCTGATTTTAAGAGCACTATAACAAATTGGCCATCCAGAAATATTATTTAAACATTTAGGAAAAGGTATGTATTTAATTGTAACAGTAATTGCTTTTTTAACATATCAAGATGTATATTTATGGAACAAAAAGACATTAATCATAGGGACCAATATTATACAATTGGAATGTTAAGATACGAAGGGTACTTCGAAATGATTTAATTTTCCGTCATATATCACTGATATCAAAACTTTTGACGTCCAACGAAAAATACAGTGACTTGTCACAATTACAGTGTACAACCTTTAATTTTTGTTATTCCTATTTTGTTTCTCAATTTTTGATAATATAACAACTACTTGCATGAATGCTTATGAATAGTTTAGAAAAATTGAAACTACTGATTCTTTATAGAACCAATAAAATTGCATTGTTTGAGGCTGTAAAATGTGTACTAACAAATATGAGGTACCTGCGGCGAATTCAATTCCAGTTGAACACACAAGATTTTTATGAACGAGACTTATACGAGGTAGTAAACCTGTACATAAATGAATAACAAAATCCGATCAATTCTAAAAACCTGATCCCAATTTGATTGGACAATGAAACTCGATTCAAACACGGGTCATTGCTGAATCTGGTCTTATTGGGAAGCAATAAACCTCTTATTACTCTCAGTAAGCCATCCCTTAAGTGGAATCAGGTTTCAGTTTTGTTTTATTGCATGGGATCCAACGAACAACAACCGTTTTTTATGTGAAAGCAGCCAATCACAAACAAAACATTTTTTATGGGCGAAGTATGTTTTTAGTAAAAGTTTATACTTCGTCAGTAAAAAAACACATTCACATTATTATACTGTATTTTATAACAAATACTAAAACAAACATATTTTATTTCCTTGTTGAAAAATGGATACGAAAAGTTCAGAAAAAAACATCGCAATTTAAAATATTGATATAATTTCATATTTTTTTAATTGAATTGCTTTTCTTTACTCATTTATATTTAGAAGGAGTCTGAATGGTAAATATTGCAACGGACCTATTTGATTTGCAATTATTAAAAAGTATTTTGCAATTAAACCTCAGTATTTGTGACAGGGTCATTATATTTTGGGTCTATATCGAATAGAGTTTGTTTGAAAGTAATATTTTTTAGGCATACAAAGATTTACGTATACATGACAATAAGTTGAAAACTTCACAATAATCATCATATGGGTAAGGGTGTAACCTCCAGGTAATGTACGGCTTACGTATTTCGATTCATATTCAACTCATTTATATAATTATTATAATTATTTCATAGAGTATTGTAAAATAATTTCTCGTGTTGTTACAGTTTCGAAGACAGTCCTAAAAGGAACATAGTTCACCATATAATTGTATTAATAGGTATACATTTTAAGTGTTAGTACCTTTGAAATTCTAAACAACCTTTCATTTTACCGTCTATGGATGGTATAATTTTCCAAAGTTCCAAAATAATAAATTAAGCAAATTGAGCAACAGTACATTCAGCAATTCCACAACCCACAGCACAATACCAAATTGATTCAATTCCAACAACTCCACATAATTGGTTTGACTCTAGCTGTGTAGTGTATCACCACTCTGGCTACACGCAGAGCAGCCTACTCCAAGGGTGGTCCGACTGTGGGGTCTTCGCCGCTAGCCTGCTTTAGACAAATATTAACAAACGTTGACTAAAAAACCGGGCACTAATGAAGTCTTTAGTGCAGCAGGTAGCGCCTCCCCCCCCCCTCACCACGGTGTTTAGGGCTTTGTTGTAAAGATTAATGGAGGGTCGGTTGCCGCGGGCAGCTTCAAACGTGAAAAGAAAGATTACTATGATTAGCTGTTTAAAATATTATTCCTCGGTTTGAACCTCCGTTTAGGGCGTTTTGAACGTTATTTTACAATCCTTCTCAAAATGATGGAAGGGTTGATGTTTGTTCGAAGAAACACTGAATCATTTTTATATTGTGTTCCACGAAGTTACTCGGTTGTTGTTTTAAAATTAGCTTTTTCATTGTCTTAGCACAAACAATTCATCATGTCGATTAAAATCGAGAATTTTGAAAGTTAGAGTCAACATGTCAAGAGATTCATTGGTCCTTGAACACGAAGCTACCGAAGGACCCTGTAACAAAACTACTAAACGAATAAGTCATTTCACAGCCTATAAAAATAAGTAATACAAAAACATAAACTATAAGAACATGTAATACAAAAACATAAACTATAAGAACATGTAATACAAAAACATAAACTATAAGAATATGTAATACAAAAAATAAATTACAAAAATATATGTGTTTGTATGAATTTTATTTTTTAGTGTATATTTACGTCCATTCTGTAATCATACTTCTCGTTTTATTGAATAAAAGAAACTTTCAAATATTAAAAACTATAATTAAATATATAATTTACTGCTATTTAAAACTAAACAAAGCTTAGTATTAACGAAAAGAGATATTCATTTTTTAACCCAATAGAAAAGAGCTCATACGATTGGTTGTTTTTAACAAAGAAAGGTTCATTTAGAACGTACAATATTTATAAATACATTGAATATCCATAGGTAATATCAGATTGCAGATTTGCAGTAGTCAATCACTGAGCTAAAATTTTTATAAATATGACCTATAGATGGATTACTTATAATAATAGGCGATGAATTGGTAATCAAGCAACACTCATGTTCATAAAACCTAAAAATCACTAGATCATGCGAATTAATCCTAATGTATTCTGATAACATGTTAAACGCTCCAATCATTTTCAATATGTTTGTGTAGTTTTCTGAAAAACAAAGGAAGACATAATCTTTTAATTTTTACTGAAGCCAAATACTTTAAGTTTTACCATAACAATTTAACGACATTGTTTGAACAATTTTTTATACTACTAAGCGAAAGAAACAAGATAAAGGGTCAGATATCACGGTTAAGTACCACCATTTTAGGCATTGCTTTTGTATTCAAAACCAAGACTTAAAAAGCATTCGTTAAGTGTAAAAATACAACTAAGCCGACAAAATAATCTATATTGTTACACCGTAATATAAACAACACAATATATTTGTGCAAACAAGTGCGATGGCATTTATCAATATTGCAGGCTGTAAAAACGGTTCACTCTTGATTAAAACAAAACAGGATTTGCAGATTTCATTATTTTCACATGGCGCACACAGCAAACAGTGCTAAATACAAGTAAATATTGTTTTATTCAACTGTACGTTCCCTGAAAACTTGTAATCCAGGTACAGTGTTGATAACAATCATATTGTTTCAGCTTTAGTTATATTGTATTTGCTCACTAAATAGATTATATTGAATTTTGACACGAAGTTTATCAACATGATTTGATTTGATTTGAATACATTTTGTTTTGATAAGTAGTAAATCCATTAACAATTGTTTTACCTAAATTACTTGTAGTTATTTTTAAATACTTGGAAAACTATTTCACTAAACTATTTTTTTATAACTCCTACCATAAATACAAAATTAAAAACGTTTTACCTTTTTCTTATCATATACGTGTTCACAGTTCAGGGTGTCTACATAAATAGATTATTAAATCTTAGCAAATAACCATTTTCACAGCAAACCACAGATGTTTAGTAAAGTATTTAAATGTTATGTTCAGGATTATAAATACCCCTGCCACAGCAAACCTGCATACCAAGGGAATTTTCATCTGCCTGATTAGATTTACACTTAAATCCATCTAAGTAACATTAGGTTTGATGATTGCCAAGGTTTGATGCTACAGGGAGGGTAATAGGTTTTTTTAGTAAAATATACCGAATAATAGCTTAGTGTAAAGTAAATGATTTTTTGCTAAGTTTAATAAAAATATATCTATACCAAGCAAACTACAACGGTTTACTTATTCTCCATAAATATTAAATGGAACAAAATACAACTAATCGTACAAAAACACGTCAATACACTCAGTTATTTGTTTTAAGCTCTTAAAATAGTATATATATATATATATAAATTGGAAAATTGGATTTTTTTGAGGGATCAATTTTTAATCAATTTTTAACCCTAAAACAACCCCACCCCTCAAAAAAAACCGTTCCCATGACCAACCCATCAATGCTGGTTTACTAACTCGTTCGAATAAACGTAGGTTTACACGTTTATGTAAACTAAACCAAACCGAATGTAATCAAAACTAGATGATTTTGCTCGAGTTATCATGCTAACGGGCTCGTACAAACGAGCGATTTATCGTTGAACGGATAGATTTTGGCCTTTGGGGACATCAGCACGAAAATGTAAATCTGGCCGATGATGTATGAGTCTAAGTCTTAACCATGAATAGCTTATTCAATATATGGGAAATTCAATACATCTAATTTTAACGGATAAATGTTTAACGAATCTGGCTTATGTATTTTGTTTTCACAATAACACTGGGTTGGTACATATCACCGAGGACCAAGACGTATCATATGTCTTACGCCTTCACGGTTTTGATTTTAAACCGGTTGAAACCAAGCCGTTTTAGCGTTCTAGTATATTACACCAACAAGAGGCAAAGAACCATATCCGTATTAGGTTCCTGTATAAACTGAGTATTATGTACTATGACGGTTTTTTCCTGCAAAGTTACAAAAACTTTACATTTTAATCTCTAGCTTTTTGAGCCTATAATTAGTTAAAGTACAAACAAATACACATGATTATATATATAACATACTTTAAAATACTTTAAACAAATAGCCTAAGAAATGTTGCAAATACATTTCTAAAAAACTATTCTCGTTACATTTAAGTTAATTGCAATTTAAGTTTTGTTGTTTTATACTTAGGTAAATTTTTACTAATTTTTTAATGTTTATTATTTAACAATGGATGGTTCAACGCTATTTTGAACTGTGGTCAGATATTGCTTATCATAAAGAAGTATTTCAAAGGTTTCGATTTAAATTACGTTTATTAATATTGGATGATCGTAGGATTATGTACATTGATCATTTTAATTGATCATTTTAACTCTATAGCACGAACGATTTAGAAAAATTATTATCACTCCATTTGTTTGATGGTGAAGGAGGTTTTGATTTCAAGATTCAGCCAACCTAATTTAAACTCTCAATTCTCGACTATTGTCATAATAGTTTGACAAAATAATATATATTACATTAGGAAAGTACATTGAATGTAATCGTAAAATATAGCGAAATGTTTTCAAGTACTCAGAATCTCAGAATATTAAATTGATGTATTTATATATTTATATTTAATGCTTCCTTTGAACTCGAAATTGTACTGATAAGTTTTTGTTTGATAAGGTTATCAAATGGTCTTTCTCAATGTGTTATAAACATTATAAACTTAAATTAAAAAATATTTGTGTCCATTAGTTGTCTTTGAACACACAACACGTTGAATATTCGAACTAAAGGTAAATTATCAACTGGTGTATATCTTTATGATTAAATTAATGTCTCCATATAAAAAGATGTGTATGTTAAACGAATGAAACATACAACTATATAGAGCGAATGCAACATATATGTCAAGCAACGTACTATAATCTATAAACGGATATACGTACAAATAAACATACGCATTTTCACAGTTCAGTATTAATGTATTTTTTTCAGTTTGGTGTTCTATTTCCACGATTCACCGACTATACAATGTTAACCCTTCATTGTCGAGAGGACATTATTATTTCAAGCGATGACAACAACGCCGTAGGCTCGACTGACTAAATAATACAAACACACTGAACGGTGGAATAGTTATGTGCAGTCTAAATAACGATATTTGTATCGATTCAGCATCCAAAGTTTGTTAAAAGGATTTTACTACCCATTTGGTATGATTCTTTTTGTATATATTTTAAGACACTTCTTGTTGCCATTATCAACTTAATGACATTTAATAATACATTTATCAAAAGGCTATCTTAATATTGGGGCTTCGAAAACTATTTCAGGATTGATTTCGTCATTTAAATTAAGTCCTACAAAATTATTTTAATTGTATAGAATATTTAATAATAAATAACTTTTTAATCAGCATCGTACGTGTTATTTAATTACCTGAAAGTACAAAAATATGTCAAATAACACTTCTGATTATATATTTACGCTTATACTGTTTACTCTCAAGACACTAATAAAAGTTTACGAAAAGATCACGTAAAGAATAAAGATAGTGTTAACGACATAAGACCTTATGAGACATTTAAGTTAGAGCTTGGCGAGTGCCAAACTTTTACGAGTGTCGTTAAGACTATTTACGCGAGTTTTGTACACTACTTCACCTCCGAAATTTTTTAAATTACTAACAATCACAACTCATAACTTCTTAGAGAGGTTATGTTTTCTTTTATAACCTATCATTGCCACTGACATTGAGGCAACGAATCATTGTACTAAACACAGATTGCACCACTCATTAACAATTTAATTGATCCGAACATCTAATTAATTTAAGTTCAAAGAATTCAAATTTTATTACCTCCCTCTCAATCTTTAAACTGCATTTGCCCGTTACCTATGCTGTTAAAAAAACAAAAATGTTGTTAAGTAAGTAAACAATATTGTTGATGGCTAATATAAAAGTGGTTGAAGGTAAATACATATAAATATGCTACTGCAAATGCCATTATCATAAGACCTAATAGGCAAATGATTTAATAATTTTACTAGTTGATGAAAGTAAAATACCTATCAATTAATATATATTATTAACTTTTTTGACATTATTATATTATTTATATTAAAAGTCTTTAATTTCAATTTGTATTTAAAAACCAAGTAAAGACGTAATTAAGCTTATTTATATCTGTGTATAAAAAAGTTACACCATCAAAACTACAGAATTACAGGAATGTCCTGTTGTTATTCTACAGACCTTTCAGCACAATCGGGGATTTATTGTTGAACTAAGCCTTTTCAAAATGTTCTCCCCCCCCCCCCTCCCATCCCTAAACACAACAATGGATGGGGCGAGTGTAAACAGACAGTCCCTCTAGCTCAGTAGCGCGGTGTCTGTTGTCGCGAACACATCGGTCTTCTCCATGGAACCTGTGACAATACACTTCGTATGAGTGCTAAAGAAATAATATTGAACTATTTTGTTAAGAACAGTGCTGTTAGGATTTTGTAGAAGATCGAAGTGTAGTTTCAAATTTCGTTTTAGTTTTGAGTTTCTACTAGTTTTGTTTGATTCCTCAAGTGATTTCGGATTCTATTAATCAGGTAAAATATGGAGTTTTAAATAGGTACTAATTTAAAAAATCAGATAATACTATTAAACTACCATTTAAGATAACAACTATTATTTATATACATATATATATATATATATGTATATATATATATATATATATATATAGTTTTGGTCGTAAATTTAGCATACTCAAAAATCTCGTTGTTAATACATTTATTTGGTTTTACTTTAACTTGCCGAGTAAATAATTCACTATTAAATGTCCTGATTTCACTTCACGAGAACAATGCTTTTACGGTGGAAATGAACAATGGCTTTTGTTACTGAAATATTAAACAACAAGAATATGAGAAGGGTACGAGTATTTCTTGGGATTAAGTTTAGATTTTGGTTATTTAAAAAGTGTAAAAGTAACTAAAACCTCTCATAAGTGATTATTTTTTTGTATATGGTTTTCTTCTATAAGAGACTCAATAAATGTCATTGCTTGTTAATGTTTAACACATTATTTTATACTATTCTTAAAGAGCTTACACAATTTCTTGGTTGTATTTATTTCACCAAACTTCCTAGATTTTGGAAAATACTTCCCTAGAAACAATAGAAAGAACGGAGAAACAATTCCACACAAATAAATTTTGAGAACGCTTAACAACTTAATTTAGGAAGAACCTAAAGTTTCCCTAGGGTATTATCATCTTACCCCCCGCCGCCCTAAACAAACCCTAGGTTCGGCAGGTTAGCCCGTAGGACAAGGTGCAACAAAAACTATAATGGCTCTCTTACAATAATAGAGGCATTAGTTCAGGCCCGACTGTTCGCTGATGGACATTTCCTTTGTCGTTCTGCATTATGAAAGCATCCTGTTTTTACCTTTTAATTTCCATTTTTCAATAAAAGGAATACCTGATACGCCATGACGTGTGAATGGAGTATGAAGGATTAATAGAAGTCGACGATATATCATTGAAGAACTAAATGTATTCTGAACGTTGCTATTGGGGTTATTGATGCAATTTGAAAAGTTAAGTAAACGATGTTAATGTATATTGATAAACGGTTTATATGAACGACTAGATTAAAGAAATCTAATCTTTCAGATTTTATTCAGTACAAAATAATCTTGTAACGGTTAAGAATTGTTTTACTAATTACACATACACAATATAGCATAGACACGATATTTTTACAACGAAGTCTATTTTCGATTAGGCTTTTGCACATATATTTATGACTCAGAAGGTTTACAAAAATAAAACTTATTTATTTTTCCAATGACTCCCATTGTGTGTGAAAATTAAAACGAAAAAAATAGAAACTAAAAAAATATATTTTTCAAAGAAGGTTCGTGGCTGTAAATACATATATTCAATAGTGAAATATATCTCCTAAAATTAAGAAAGGGCGTTTTTACCTTCAGAAAACCCTACATACGTTTAATGGAATATTTCAACGTCAAATGGTTTGCCATTCATTATTATTGTTCACTCCTAATCAAAACAACTACAATATCGGGTGAAAAATTACAATTCTGATTGAATTTGTCTGCGTGTAACCTTAAAATACTAGTAGTTCTACTTATTTAAGTGCATTAAATCTAGATACACATTCAAACGTCAAATCTCTAATTTAAAGTCTGAATCGTGATAGATTTAGGAAAGTTATTTTATTTTTAGTTATCATATTTTTGACCAGTGAGTCTTACGAATTGCACATATTTTCTCGTTACTGGTCAATGAAACAGTCTGTCGAAAAAACTTAAGATACGTCACGAGAAACTTGTTTGGTAATTGATATGAACTGCCGAATTCATCTAGCTAGTTAAAAAAAGATAGTATAATTAGGGGAACCCGTTCAGGCGGATTCTTAAAAGGAATTGGCCAAAACGTCGCCATAACTGTTAATCAACAGTGATGACCAAATAGATTATTTCCCACTAACCTAATTTCAGAGACTAATTTGTTAGTGAATAAGTCAATATTTATGAAGTCTTTTTTTGTAAATGGATGGAACTTTATTTATTAAAATTTATTTTGGAATATAACTTTAATTTGATTAGATTTTGTATTTTGTGACAAATTTGTTTTTAGGTTCCATTATGTTTTAAAGTACATACTTTCAGAAATTCTGTCTTACAAACAGCATATTGAAAGTTTTACTATCGTCGAAAAAATGTGTTGGCTCCCAACTATTGTTACAAGATATTTTATTATATATTTCATAGAAGATCATATCAACAAGTTCATCTATTGTATAAGGCCAACCATAGAGACGTCTTGAAATGTTGACATTATAACTAGGCATAAATATATGTAAGTAAAATTTTCAACAAACGTTGAGCCTGGATTTGTTAAAAATCTGTTAGCACGGTTAATGTAATGAGTGTTAAGAATACTTTACACAACTGGAAGCTAGAAACAAAAATTTTATATTTGTATCAATGTCTTGCACATCAAAGATACCTCCTAAAACTCGTATTTTAATATTCATGCACGAACCTTTTATTTGTTTAATAAACCGTTCTTCTCAATATAAATATGGTGAACATGTCTAGGTCCAAGAGAGCCAAGTTAACATTTAAAATAATTTTATGTTCGAAATACTCAAAAAATTAAGCTGCTGTTAAAAGACCAAGAACTAAACTTATCTCATCATATCAACATTTATTGACTAAATCAAAGCAATAACATACCACATATATTTATATACATCTATGATTGTTGTATCATCGAACTGATTGATAAGTTAATCCTGTTTCATATTTTTAAATTTGCTAATTAACTACTGTTTATCTCTTTTCTTTTGTTTCGAATTATTGTTTAATTACTATCATATTAAACTTTCGATCCATCGAAAATGAAAATCTAAATGCAAGTGAAAATGAATTAAATTATACAAAAAAAATGCATGAATTTTCACTAAACAATTTAATGGATCACAAACTAAAGAAGTCTAAGCTACATAATACAGTATTGGAGCAACTAAACAAAAATATCTACACCCCGTTCATTTCTGCATTATTACGAACAACTCATATCATTTGATGACATGAGTTTCATACACACTGACCTGATGTGATATTATATTAATTGAATATGAGTGAATATTCATTTACACAGGCTGTATAAGTATAATCTAACTCATTCATTAATGCACCAATCAATATACGTTTGATTTATTCTTTTTATATGACTGCTTATAAGACCAGTTAAATTCTGGGTGGTTTTTTGATAAATGATATTAGTTTCAGTTACCTAATGTTAATGAAACTGTAATGTTTTCAGATACTGTTGGATGAAAACTGGTAAGTGTCCTATTAATTTTCAATATTCTAGTAAGTTTAAAACAAGTCATACGTAAACGTTTTAAAATAATAACTGATTATTAATTATTGTATCCCATTTAAAATTTAATAATGCAAATTCAAATAACATAATCCCACTCTATTTTTGAACTATCCAATAATGTATACTAGTAGCCTATACTCAAAATATTGTAGTATGATAGGTTTTACAATAATAGCGTATTCCTTCAAATGTATTTCAACTGAATGCTAATCACACCAGAAAATTATTACATATCAAATTACATTTCATAAACGTAATGCCAATGTAGAATCAATAAGAAATATAACCTTTACTATATACCTGCAGTACCTTAAAAAACAATTTAAACTACGAATTCAGAGTGGTAGATATATTTATCAGCTAAAAACTGGGTTTGCGAAATAATACCAAGGTAAAAAAAAAAACACTCACAGAGAATCTGAAATGGTCAGCGAAATCACAAGTTGCACAAACTCAAAGTTAGCTCTGTAACTCAATTACTTTATACTTTAAACTTCCATTACTTCCAACATGGATTTCTCATGAAAACCATTTTCTTGTATTACCAACGAAAAAAACAGATATTTAAAGAGAGTAATAATAAAACAAACACTGTTTGTTTAATTTTAAACGTAAAATGGATTAAATAGTAATCTCTACCAAATATGTTAATATATATTTTGATTGGTGTTGTAAATTAAAAAAAAGATGAGTTGCCCTTAATTCAATATATTTATCTATATATAATAGGCAAGCATGTTTCTTTAAAACCTTTTTTCTCAGCTTGTGTGCATCGCAGGGAAAATCTACGCATATTGTTAGAGAGGTAGTTTTATGTAGATATGCAGAATCCCTTTATAAATTAAAAAAAAGTTCAAAAATAAGCCCAAAAAATAAGTTGAAAATTTAAAAAAAATTAACATGGGCCTTATGGGTTGCCATGTTGGTGACGATATAACAACAAAATATTAACAGAAAATCAAAACAAATGGAAACATGTTTTATTTACAATCACATGTTTTATTTACAACATGAAGTGAAAATAAAGAACTCTGTAAATTACATATTTTGGTCGAGTTTTTGACCACTGGACGATCTATACTATTAATAAGTAATTCGTGTATATATATAATAAATATTTTATTAATGTATTATCAAGAGTTCACACTAAACAAATAAAAAAAACTGTTCATTTAACCACCTTTGGTTTCCTGTCATAGGGTCATTATTTAAGGAAAGGGGTTAATTAGGAATCATATTTTGGAATTAATTATTCATCTACAATTAGACTGTTTAAAACTATTTAAAGCGTTTTCTATCGGAAGGATGGTTTGTAAATAAAAGTAAGAAAACAATATAAATACAATTTGCTATCAAACACTTTAAAACAAAATTAAATATTCTCTTATGGTTTGTCTACTCATTAGGAGCTTCGTCCAAGCAAGGTAATTATTAATGTTGATGGCAGGGAATAATACATTATCATCAATATGGAATACTGTTGTTTGAACATTCCCCATTATTATTTCAAACCCAATCTGATAGTTCCAGCCGTGTAGATCCCTGTGGGTTACCGATGAAGTGGTGATTTTAGTTTATATTGTTTCTAAAACGGTTCATCAAATATACATGAAACGGTCTGTGGCCCGACGCGTTTGTTTGGATAACATTTCGCTCAAAGTTTTACCAGTGAGCCTTTTTTAGTCCGGCTTTTTATTGATGAAGAAATCCATGTTTTTAAACTGGTTTACTCATACGTGTTTAGCCGTAGAACCGTTATTTTACGATTTGAATTTTCATATTAAGTACAGCACGTGTGAGGAATTTTAAAACATTGAAACATTTAGTATGTTTGTTATTAATATTAGGGAATAGTTACATAGTTTATGATATCAAGTATTTTATTCATCGAGTTATGTAATTTCTCAAACTACTCTAAGTATATTAATATACACTTTATTTTGTAACGCTTGGGTCGTGTAGTACTAATGTACTTGTTTTGTGCCTTCAGATGAAAAACATAAAGTTAAAATTGATTACGTTTATTCTTTATTTTACTGTAAGTAATAAAACCCTTATAAATCTGTCAAATTGCCTTATAATAACCGCTAACACTTTGTTTTGTGACAGCTCAGCTAATTTAAGGGGTAGAGAGATTATTTTTGCGTTGGATGGTTCCTTAATTAATAGAATTTTTGATACCATAAGTTGTTCAAACTATTCAACTTGTTTAAATGGAGGTGAAAAAAATTAATAATGTGTGAAATCTATGCAATGTTTGTTTTGCGGGTGTTAAGTAATAAATAAAATAACACTGTTTAAAATAAAAATTACAGTTTAGTAAACCTCAGAGAAATATTTAAAAATATTTACATGCCTAAAACATTTTACGTATGGAATATGACATTCTTCATATTATGTCCATTGACATCCAATCGTGATTCCAGTATTTTTTGGAAACTTGCAACCAACCATGGGTATTGGTTTTGAGGCAATTTCTTACAGATGCTGTTCTTCAGATCTGTAATAGTCTGGGGTTTTGTGGCTAATACCTTGCTTTTCATGTAGCCCCACAACTAGTAATCACAAGGCGTTAGGACTGGAGCAGCGAACACATAAGACCAAGATTGCTCTTATGTGTTCGCTGGACTGGAGACCGGGCAGCTGCAACTGGGTGTTGGCGAGTTGACGACAACCGACGATTGTTCGACAATGCATAAATTTCATTATTTATTTTTATGCCATTTCCATTAGAAAAGTTATATAGTTTGGACAGCTACCAAATAATATATTGGTTAATGTACCATTTAATGCCAAAATCATCTCTCTAACCCATGAATTAGTTGAGCTGTCACAAAACAAAATTTTAGCAGTTATTATGGACCACCCGTTACTTCGTATCTTTATTGTATATTATTCTTATTTAATTATAAAAATATATTATTTTCCTATTTAAGTCTAAATAATTTGTAATGGGACCTACAATTTTAAGTCTTTTAAATCATGGTACATTTAAAAAACTAAACTCAGTAGGTTAGGAATTGTGTTAACCTACAGGAACTAATATACACTACTAGGGAAATTTTTTATTGGGTAAATACTGTATGTATATCGAATCGACAAAATTCTATTTTGCTGTTTATTTAGTTAAATACTGATAAAAACTGCTGTTTTAGTACTAGGAGCTCAGTTTTTAATTATTCTTTAAATTAATTTTAGTGTCAATTTAATCCTGATTAAAGTAACAGTCTCACTAAAACCATTTTAACACAGCAAGTGAATTCCATCTTATAAGGCGGTTGATGCCAAAGAAATTTGGTACATTCTTCATAAAACTCTTTACTTATAGTAAAACTCACGCAGTCCGAAGGTTCTTCGATATTTTGTGTACGACGATTTCAAATTAGGAATCATAGGTATAATTTATTCCCTCACTAACTGCACAATGTAGAAACCAAAAGCTAATTAACATCAATATTCTCCTGTTGACTGTTTGGAGGTTATCTGCTGTATTTTGTGTGATGACTACAGACACATAACTTCAACACTGAACATATGTATTGACAAACGAACGTCCATTACATCCTATACCATTAAGGTCAAAAACTCGATTTTTTCTCAGTGTGATGGATCTATGACATTATGGTGATCGCATTCAGATGCCTGACTTAAATCGGTCGAGGACATTGACATTATCACAAGGCTTGGTTGGATATTAATCCAAACGTGTTTTTTCTCTAAAATTTCCCTTAATTGTTGTAAATATCCTTAACCATTTTCATATTAAGTTTTTTTCATATTAAGAAAATGAGATTGTTTAATTAAGGTTATCAACTATATATGTATATTAATATTGTGGTCACTAATTTTTGTTTAGTGGTAAGTTTAAAAATTAGTTAAAAATTACCGCGTAAACATTTTGGTATGAACAAATGTATAAATTCCAGGTTTAGTGGTCGAAACTTGTAATAAGTAACAATATTATTTGGTTTTGTTATTAGTTTGAAACCTGCAAAAAGCTACGTCGACTATTGTTTATGTATTTTTAGAACAAATAACAAACAATTTCTGTTTGTATTAGTTTAGACCAAACCGTATAAACAGTATGGCAAACTCAAGCTGCTTTTTGTTACACTTTATTCTGATGTAATACCCAAATATCCATTTCAAGCCATTTTATTCATTACTAAAAATTATACCCAAATCAATCTATTACGAAAAAGCAAGTATTTACCTCTGTAAAAATATAAATTAATATTTTTTTTCTATTGCTAAATCTGTACTAGAAGTAAATACAAAAATAAATATACAAAACTAATATTACAGACACGTATATCCTTAATCCAATATCGATTGATAATAATATTGCATTTGATGCCAAATTTGACAGCAAGAACGGTTTACACACACCTACGTACCTAAGTACCTCTACTAAACGTAGTGACAGCCAGGCTTAAAGAAAGCAGTCATTACTTTAAAATGATAGTCCAGACTTTAACTCCTAACCTCAAAAACGTCCTATTAAACTGAAATATTTCCATATTTTATTTTCAAACGTCTTAATGAGTTTGAAAAATTAAAAACATAAAATTAAAAAATAACTAGATATTTAGCAACAAATTCTCGTTTTACTTGAAACCACAAGTATGTTTGATGGTACATTTCGTGTACAGGTAAAAGTTATTTGCGCCAAATTTGAGTCTAGAGGTGGAATCGGAAACGCATCAGTACATCACGTACACATCAGCTTATGAGCGCTCTTATCTTGCAGCACATTCCCGCCAAAGGGATCAGGGCGTTAGGTTTGGCGGGAAATCGAGTTTATTCTTCATCCGTATTTGGTGCACGTTCGTATGATTATGGCTTTCTGATCGCTCAAGACGGAGCATACAAGTGGCTTGTGCATGCAGCTGTGAAAAACCTTAGGTATGTGTGTTTAATGTTTTTAATGAATCGAAATTGCAGTTTTTACATGGTAAATTTAATACAATTTTATTTCAGTTTTAATACAATAACAATTTCAAGTTAGGGGTTGTTCTATCTCAATTATGTGTTTGATCTAAAATTTAATATCGAAATAGGGCATATTGAACTGTGAGGAAGGCAGAATTTGCCAAATGAACTTGGTACATGTATATTTCTGGTTTACATATTTACGTTATTAGTTAGACTAATAATGTTTCTTTATAGTTTATTAAGTAAGAAATAAATAAGTTTATCAGTTTTCAATACTTCCATGAGTTGGATTCACCGTTTCATATCCATTAACAAATCATAAATAATTATCTATATGTGATGTGTAGATGCTGATATATTAAATCCACCCATTTACTCCAAGCATATGTATCAAATGCAGACGCGGTTCTATCACAATGTTTAAGAATGAAAGAAAAAAAGACAAACTAACTGAATTATCTATGATAACAATTTGTTGTAGGATATTTTTTGCCGAAATTTTACAAGAGACATTACTACCATTTTAAGTATCTCTTTTACTCATACGTTACTTAAAAAAATAACGTCTATCATAGTTTTTTTTATAATTTTTTTTTGTTTAAAAATATAAAACTTGCAAAAATAATATGTAATTACAATAAAGTGAAACAGTTCTTAATGTGTCGAAATCTTATAGGTTATTTGTAGTAAGATGTAATTATTTAAATAGTAAAAATAAGAAGAAAATTCATTAGACATAAAATAAATATACCCTTGTCATCTCAAATAACGAAACATTAAATTTCTTCAAAGTATTGTATAAAAAAAATATTGAAATGCCTTTTAAGAAATCCAAAGCTATCAAAGTCTTAACATCTGATCTACACTAAAACGATGCCATTATTGTATCACAGCCTATATGTCGAAAGACAACAAAGGAACTGATCGTTTTGACGTTATGTGTTACGTCGCTACATTTGGCTGGGACGATATCATGTTGGCTTTGTGTTAGAAGAGATGAAACTCAACCAACGCAAACCGACTGAACACTTCCAACAATCCTTTCTTTTGTACGTCAATCTGTGTTTAAAGTACATCGTTTTAGAAGGTATTCCCTGAAGAATACTAAAGCGTCACTGACACGAATATTAGAACAGAAAGTGGTATGGATCATAAACCCAAAAAATGTTGTCAATGGCCCGAAATCAAAAACCATTTTTATATTACTTAAATGCAACTGTCCATGTGTTAATGTTATTGGTATAGGATTCGGACTGGTTACGTCATTTGTTTATGTTAATGATCCATACCGTTTTATGATTTAATATTCATGGCTACTAAGTAAATATAATGCTCATAGATGACGCAGTCTTAATTGTTACAAATTGCATGAATTTTTTTGATGGTTCAAAAACAGCTGATTGTTTAGCTCCTGACTATAATGACAAACTGAACTTAGTCAATGATGAAGCTTTTACCTCATAAATTACACTAATTAAATAATCTTAAAATAAGTTCCTTGATGTTTATTGCTTCAACCATTAATATAGACGGTGGAGTCGTCCTGTAATCCAGCTACTAGGAGGTCACAAATATTTATAGACATGCACAATGGATGCGATACTCCCTGTTGTGGATTAACGTCCGCACTAATGAGTACTATGACTACCTGCAGTACTAACCTGATAATTAGACTAATTCTACCATGACAAAAACCATGGTTGATACCATGGCAAAAAATCTGGTTCAGATTACACTATAAACTCTGAAGGTTCCTTACTCCCTTAATTGCCATTAGCTGTATGCGTTATTAATTAATTGACAGCTGTGTATAAAGAATATGTCGTCTTAGTCACTAACAAGACTACAAAATAGTGTCACTCATCCTTCACTTATATTTGAGTTAAAATACGCCCATAGTGGCGTCCCCATCTTAAATAATTGATTAATTTATTAGTAAATAAATGTACAACTTGATTATATAATATTTTATTCCAATTCAAGACTTTCCTTATTTAAAGGAGGATGAGTGCTGAGAAATAGAGAGATAGTAACATTTTCACTGTCTTTAAGCAGATAGTCCTGTCACCAAGTCCATTTTATAAAAAATAACGATTATCACAGCCGGGTGTTGTTTAAAATTATATATGCATAAAATAAGAGGAGTATTATTGCGTTAAAATAAATAGTTTAAGCTATTATAATGTTTTTACATAGTGTCAATTAAAGTGATAGAGAGGATACGCATGCCCATAAAACCCCTTTCCTCACTACTGTCAGTTTTGTAATTTTCTACTTGTTATTAGATTAATTTATATTATTATTATTATTATTATTATTATTTATTCAAAAATACATATAGCACCAGCACCTAGTACTGTAAATCTCCGGATTGTTATTCATGGCAAGTCCTTTCCCTCATCCCTCTTACACAATCATTCGGTAAACAAATTATTAAACAATGTTTATTTGACTTTAGGTATATTCTTTATTTTTACCGAGTTTGGAAATATTTATATTGGCAAATTAGTACGAAATATCGTGTAATTAAAGAGGCTACTCAAATATTACACAAACATCATTTTGTAAATACATTACCGGTCTTATTAACGAATAAATTTCACTGTAACTCAACAAAATCAGTTGTAACTAGATACAACTGTAGTAGTATTTTAAAGTTTTTCTTCGTCGTTATTTTTTCAAGAGAAAGCCAGCTCGAAATGACTTGGGAGTAGATCCGATTATTCCAGTTTTCGAACATCAAACTCAAATGATGTGGAAAGCTATAACTTATACGGAGTAGTTATCGATTTATTTTACTTCAGTTTCTTCTCGGCTTTATTATAGGAGACAGTATAAATCTTAACTAATGTAGCCAGCCATGTAATAAACGCAAAAACTTGTTTTAGATTAAAGTTGTTTAATTCAACATGTAACATTTATTGAAATGTACCTGCACTGCACTCACATGGTTTTGTAGTAAAACAGCATATATTTAGGTAATTAGACAATTATATTCATTAGATTGACTCTATATTTGATATCCTATCACTTTGAACTTAATATGTAGTCGTCAAGCATCATAATAATGTTTTTGTATAGTTTATATAGCATGTTTTGATTATTACAGTCGCTTAAAGAAAATGTTAACTTTAGGTGTAGTTTTATAGAATCATTTGTTTTTGGTTGTTTCGTAGAAATTAAACATTACTCATCAAAAACAATATAAACAAGACACATATTGATTTTAATATTTTCATTTGTGTACCACCTTCACATCCTAGGACGCTAGGTTAAAGTCCAGAACTGTTTTACACATTACTTCCGGCTAGTCCTATCTGTCATCATATCTTAAGACACTGATGGCCATTTCTTCAATTCTAGGCAACTTTAAAACAGCTAATGAGAGTGAATAAAAAGGGTAACAACCAACAATGGACATGTGAGAAAAATTCTCTTTAACCATATGTGAGTCACAGTGTCGTGGGACAAACTAAATTAAGTTATGTATACGAATAATTAAAATGAATATTTTATGCACAATCTGTATTAGTATTAGTACTCTATAGCTCTACGATTTATTTGATAAATCATATTCCAATTTTATTATCTTTAGGAGCCACTTGAATGGGTAAATGCAAGGCTAAGATAGTTAATATCTTTTCTAGCAAAATAACCCAAAATAAACTATCTGCAAAGGTACAAGTTATGGAGAAGCATTTTCTGTCGGTAATGTTCTGCAATGCTTTTCACAGAAACGACAGTCTAGCTTTAACCTCACATCGGTTTGATGTCGATGTTTCGGAAAGCTGTAATCAGAAGGACGTGACTCAACTGTAAACGAAGAACAAAGTAGCACCAGGCTTTGGTGTTCCAGACCCCAAATGTTCCACAGATGCCAAATGCAATAAGACGCCCTTTGTCTCTTGTGTCTTACAACTTATAAAGTATGGTTCAAGCTTTGAGCTAAATGGAACATATTGATTGTTATTTGTAATAACTACGTACAAACAATTCCTTTTTAATTTATTACAATCGCAATATGGTCAAAGCTATTTGTAAAATTAATTATGTAAATTTTTTTGTTTTATATTTTTCGTTATTTTACTATATTCACCAACCAAAATCTTTGAAAACTACATTGTAGTTTGTAAGAGGTATTTAACAGCAAAATATGTTGAAGTAAAAAAACTGTAATTTCTATCTTAGTTGCAACTATTAACACAGAAAGATCAACCATTTCCAACTAATAACAAAAGAGGTATTTTTGATACTAAGAAAATATTACCTTGCTTATTTTTCATCAAACAAGAAAGGATAAAAACTTACCATGAATTACTGATGGATTAATTTGTGTATAAATACAATATTATTTTTTTTAATATAACTGAATGTTGATACAAAATAAACTAGATATATTCTAAAGCATTATAAATAAAAATTACCTTGGTTGTAGTACTCACCTTTAGACCGTTTTACTTTAGAATTTGGATAGTGTTGATATCCCAGATTTATCATGTGGATATCAATAAATAATGCTCAATCAATTTTTTTTCTCGTTTGTTTTGTTCAACATTATTGCATGTATCACTATGGCTGTGTTATTAGGTAATGTCATTGTTGTCAATTTTCGATTATTTTGTCTGTCTTGTTATATGTATTTTGCAATCATCACTTTGTAAATTTTCTAATTGTAGCCATTAAGCAAATTCTATCTTTTGTGTAGTTAAGCATGTACTATAACATACATACATACTATTATCTATTGTAAAAATATGTGTTAGCCATCAAATTTTTCATATTTATTGTTTGGTTAGAATTTTTAGCATATTAGCATATTATTGTAAATGGTTGTTACCGTCAAATAAATAAATAAATGCTATTAAACAAAATATACATGATAAACAATACCACGTTTTCAACTGTTAAAACCCCAATTAAAGTTGCTTAAACAAATTCACAAAAAAACCTTTCAATTCTTCTTAAAACCATAACTGACATTTCCCCTTTTTACTTGCCGTTGTTGTATTCCGCATGGTTTGTTTCAATCAATTAAAACCACAATTTAATCAACTCTCGCCAGTTATTGGTTTAATTGCATGTCCGATATAATTGTCAATGCCCTATTGTGTACCACGCCGCCCCGCTATGACGTGTCCGGTTCGCCAGCTGCCCATCTTTCAGCGCCTCCGTACCGTGACGCCCCACGAAATTTGCCCCGCGAAGGGCACTGCCTCATTTTCACTCCCCGCGTTCGATTCGTCCCGGTTCCGCGCACATACGGTTAACGACGGATTAACAAAGCCCGCTACTGTCATATTTCCCGATAAACGAGCCGTGAAACAGTCAGGGGCGAGACTGAATATGGATGGAATTAAAATATAAATCTAAGGGATGCTTGGTAAAAAATTATACAGGGGCGATTCCCACAAACTTGTTATGTGCACATTTGTTGGTGATACGTTTTATTCTGTTGTTGCATGGTAGTGTGTGAATTTAAATTGGTTAACTTAGCCGTACAAAATTTAATATTAAGTTTTCCAGTTTAAAATAAAGTTGTATTGATATGAAAAGTGTAACCATTTTATTCCATTCGAGTTTAAATTAGGCTTGAGGGTCCGTATACCATTGAGTTTTTATATAAAACGTTTTAGGGAACATAAGTATATCTCAAATCAATATAAGTACTGCGAGGAACTATTTTAACTATAGGTTATGTGATGGCATGTCTGGTTGCGAGCTGGTCTAGTGGAGAAGAGCGGGCTTTAGTCCCAGAGGTCCCGGGTTCAAATCCCACCAATCGCTAATGTATTTTATGTAAGTGATAATGCCACAACTCCTAGGTCCTGACCGGAAATAATGTAAAAAAAAATCGTAGGCTCGTGCGTAGTGCCCAAGGACGAAAATGTAAGATTTTATGTCCAAGCTTAGAGGTTAGGTTTCTTAGAGGTTAGAAGATTCATTAAAGGAAGACCGAGTCGATAAAACATTTTAATCCAGCGCCTTACTTTTGAAATTTATATATAAAAGGGTACAAAGAGTACTTAGATGTATAAAACGTGATAAAATTACGTCTGTAAAGTACTTGTCTTTAACAGGGAGTCGCACATATTTGGTTCTTCGTAAATAAAGTGGTTTCAATATAGATTCTAGTACAGGGTGAGGCAATGAAATTGCCCCGAATAATAAATACTACAAATCCAATACTATTTACTCTATACATATAAATAGCACATCAAAACACAGCTTATATTTTGCCATTTAACTTTTCAAAGTCATTTTTCCATTTATTGAAAAATTCTTTTTTAGTGACGTCCTTGTCCTACTTGACATTCCTTTTCAGTCACTTAAAAATTCCATTGAATACTCCTTCTAACATTTCTGCAGGAATCAATATAGTTTCTTGGAAATTCAAGAAAATATCTAGGGCAACTTTGAAAAATACTGTAATAAATTTTAAGTAGCTTAAAGGGAGAACCCTTTAAAAAAAACAAAAACAAAGAACCAACGTAAAGCCTCCATCGAAATCATTCTGACCAACAGCCTTGGACTTTGAGTTACTGCGACTCACACTCTTTCAACATTTGCTGGTTTACAAAGAGTTTCGCGGTGCCCATAGATTATTTTAATGGTTTAAGCTGTTATCCTAAATAGTTTTGCCCGGTTTCCTATAGGTTTTCAATCTGGAACAGCGCCATATTGACCAAGTACGGAATGTGGACTAATCAATCTCTGGGTGTTTGCACAAGAATAAATATTTTTAAAATTTGTTCCAACAGCAAAATCTCAGTGTTTAAAGCCTCAGGCACAATATTTACTAAAATGACATAGTTTGATTTAATGTTATAAGCACATAATGTATTATAATGTTTAAGTTTGATTTAATGTTTTTCTGTTCATTCGTTGTTGTTGTACTTAAAATGCGACAACGAAAGAAAATCGGGGTGCACTCACTGCCTCACCCTGTCTGTATATTTATTTTATCGAATACTCTATTAAAAACCTCATTGGTCATTATAATATCATAATTGAGTGTCACTGAGTAAGAACAAACAACTCTGACAAACAATAAGAAAACCGTACATTGTACACTGCTGGTCTAATCTACTATCATTAATCTTGCAGGCAATGCCATTCCATAGAAACGTTTTGTAACCGCGACAGTAACCGTGACACAGACAAATTGATGGATACACAGGACTGTACAAACAGACAAACCATTAGATACCGAGTCTGTTGTAACAGGTAACAGGTACCTGGGGGATACTATGGCTTTACCCGGTATTTACATGTATTTCGTGCTGTAATACCTTGCAGTGGAATAAAATACAAGCCTTTTGGGGGTATTGACGTTTTATCAAAGTGTAATAAGTAAAGATTTTCAGTAAGACTAGGTTTATTCGTAAAAAGTAAACGTACTAAAACTTAAATCAATAGTAGTTATCAATATTACCTTTTGTTGTACGTTAAAAGTTATTGCTTAGAGTACATCCTACTAAACCTTTTTTTAATTATACGTTTGTGTTTTTAAGTTTATTTTTGTGTCCTAACAATGCATTAGACACACTTTAAATGTATAGTTATAATATATATTTCTCTATTACCTTCCAAACTTATTCGTGTGTAATTTTTTAAGGCATTTACTCTATAATATAGTTGTCTACTATTAATTTACAATCGATACTAATTTATATTTTACAGTTATATAATCTAAACCTGAGGTGTGCAGGCCTACAATAGTTAGCGAGGCTTCTAAAATATCTTTCTTGCGATTGATTAGCAGAGTAGTAGATAGAAAATAATAAAAGTCTGTTATCAACAACAGCTGTTATCAACTGTTATCTACAAGCTTTGAAAGCAGCTTTTTTTTGAACTTTTTTTGCAACAAGATTCAACAAATAGATTAGATTATAAGAACTCTTAAATTAAAGTACATTGGCAACTCCATTCTGTAACACCTTTTCAGCGTCCGGTTTGGGCTTCAAGCAGACAAGTTTTAATGTAGTGTGGTGATTCAAGGTTTTTCTTTTTATAAATTCAATGCACATTCGTATGGTTATGGTTTTCAGATCGCCCTATAGAGCTGATAAGTGGCTCACACATGCAACTGCGCAAAACAGCGTCAATGCGTGAATTGTTTTCATTACGTGAGTGGGATGTTGAGTGATTTGAATTAAGTTTTGCTCGTGTGCAACCAAACATGAACGTGAAGTTGAATTTGTAGTGGTGTAAAACACAAATATCATTCATCAATTTGCTCATGTGATGTAATAATACACGATTTCGTTTATATGTATGACTCTCGTAACATGTATAATTTACATAATTATTTCAAACTTGTTGTGTTGGTCAAGTTAAATATGATGACCTAATCAAAACAACATGATAAACTGACATAGGAACTAATAAAACATTACACAATCATAACATTCGACTAGAAATTACAGCTATTGAGTTTTTTTTTAGTCAAACAAGGTTTTGCAATAACGTTTATTACATTTTATAATTTATTTTGGAAATGTATAGTTGTTTTTTTGGAACATCGAAGACCTTCTAAAATTCATATGTAAACCGATTACACAAACCACCCTATTGCAGTTCTCTTTTTACTATAAGCAAAGATAATTTATAATAATTTTAAATGACATAGCATTATTCATTTTCTTGACCTTTATCTATTATTTCATAAATTGCCCCTTTAAGGTCGTAATTTCTTTCTAAAGGAACTTTCCATGTACCTAATGTTAAAAATACCTCAGCTGTACTTATTTGATTGTTATTTTTTAATTTATTACCTTATTTAGATCAGGTGTGATTATTTGTTTGTATTACTGTATTCTGTTTTTTTTTTTAGATCGACTTAACCAATCAATAATTAATTGTATCAATACTTATGAAGTCAAACATTACAGGAGTAACAGCTAGTGTTTGTAAATACTACAGTTAAACCCTTTCTTCTCCTATCTTGTTACTGTTCAAATTGTATTTATTTCTACTGCAAGTAATCATTGCATACCATTGTAAATTGGTTCTTGAGCATTAGAAGGTAAAACAAAAATAAAATAAAAATTAAATTGGGATAAATAAATGCATTAGATCATAAATACAAATTATATTTTATTCCCATTTCATATTTTACACACTTGTAAAAATAAGCCACAACCTGTATTTCTCTTGACAAATATTTATTCAAACCACAACAAAGCCTATAACGCCGAAGAGTTGAAGATCTGTCAAGAGAATCTCGGATGAAAAGAACCCCGTGTCCTCAACAGTGGGTTTTGAGTTTCTTCTTATTGTACGGACCCAGACTAAACCCTTCCCAATGAAATCCAATACTTCAGCGGTCTTTTTGTGTTTGCAAACCACCTGTCCCTCTTCTATGAATGGAAAGTAATCCCTATTCTTAAGAGTTATATATTGAAGCGTCTTATTTCTTGTGTCAATCGATCCTTTTTCCAAAACGATATGAATATAATGTTGCAGATGCTTGTAAGTAGCTTCTTGTGTACCTCTATCAAATAGTAATACTTCTTTGCTTTATATGTTATATTTTTTATATATGTTCTATAGTTTGAGGTTTAGTGGGGGATTGTGGTATGCCTACCCCAAGATACTTTGTTCTGTAATTCGATTGGAAGTTTACATAAAACTAGATTAAAAACCTCCACAATTATTTCACATGGTATTGCACACAGTTTGAACACATGGTAGGTGCATAAATTAACTGTCTTTACAATTTAAATATACTGTTCAAAATTAGACTTTTTTTGACTACACTTAAACAGTTGTTTGAGATATTTTAGCACTATATGTCAACAAATATATGCACGACGAATATGTTTTGAACTTTTCGTTTTCATAAATGTAGAAATCAACATTCGTATTATTTTTTCAATTGTTTTGATTAATTTAGTGTTTGTTGTAAACTTTATATTGTAAACTTGGGCATTGATATGTATATTCAAAGTAAATGATAACATCTTTTGATTGTGCACTTTAAATTAATATCTAAAGGATTTGATTAGTTTATTGTTTTGAGCCATCTATATAGTTCCATTGCCTGTGTGTTGTACCCTTAATCTTTGGACATTTCTATAAATCATTAAGGTAGTATCACACATCTACCTTAGTTAAAATTGTAAATAGCTTCTTAATAATACATGTTGTTAGCCTAACTGATAAAACTAAGCTTCTACTCATACACCTGTAATTCGTATACATGTTGTCTTCTGAGTCTGACCATGTTGTCCTGCTGTGTTTCGTAACCAACCTTTTAGAGCCGTTTTGCCTCTCAATTAAGAGGTATTCACACAAATCTGTTAAGGCACAGTCAAAAAATTATTCTTCCATAGATTTCCTATTGCGCTATATACATTCATCCGACGAGAGTTCGTCAGTCACTCTTTCGAGTCAACATTAGATTTCTTCCTACCGATAACTTTAAATTGTTCGGACGCCTGACGGACGTAATTGATGTTACAAACTAGACTTTTTGTTATTTAAATTATTTTGATTATATTTTAAGAACTGTTTGTAACGATTAACAAGATTGACGATGGCAATTTGATAGAATATACTGGTTTAATTAACATCACTGTAAATACAATGACTGATAACTGACAGAAACCAACAGACGGACAGGTGACTAAAGAATTGCGGATGCAACTGAGACTGAACTGTGACTTGACTGTAACGGAACTCTGACTGGACCACAAAGTGTGAATCAACCTTTATTAAGGCGCATATCGTAGTGAAGTTACTACAAAGACTACTCCTTGTACCACAAGCTACAACTCATGATCAGGTCCAATCTGATATTAGAAGAATCTAAATGGTATTCATGAATAAATACTTTTAGTAAATATAAATTCCAGAAAATGGACGGAGAACCTTACATCGTAAATCAGCCAAAATAAGCACACCACACACATACTCCGTGACGGAATTGAGCAGGATTTACTCAAATGTTCCGAATTGTGATGTTATGTATGTTTGTGGTGTCATATATTGGAGTTAGAGTCAAAAGGCTTGATACAGAACACCGGGGATATAAAGAAAGAACGTGTTCTATTCAGCTCGATCACAGTATTGTGATTCGTTGCACGTCGATATGATCACCTCCACTCCCCCTGTGTTTCATACTTCGTCTGTTCTCTGCATATGTTTGAAATTTAAATTCAGAATTGAGTTTCACATATTAAATTGCAGGTTCCATATTGTTTCTAATTTTGTCAGATTGAAATTCAAATTTTGTGTTGAGTTAGGTACATCTTTAGATCAAAGTTTATTTTCTTCTGTAAAACCAATGTTTTACAGATATTTTGCTTTTAATGTGCTTACAACTCAAATGGATAGAAGGTAAATCTAAGATTTAATAGGCCACGTCAACATTCTATGTGTTTAAAATTACTCCTGAAACGAGTTTTGTACTGTAAATTAAAAATTCTATTTCGTGTTGATATTTAATATGTATGAGAAACTACAGAATAGTAATTTGTATTTAGTATCAGCATAAGCCCAATATTTACATTGATGTTGGTTGAAATTCTTTTACGCTCTAATACTCATTACAAACTCAAATAAACATCTATTAATTCTCATAATTCCACACTTTGCTCTCTCATCAACAATGAACTTAAATTTAACTTAATTAAGATTGTGCCAATTAACCTATATACTGAACTAAACAAAGTTTAATTTGCCCAACAATATACTTGCACATTGGGTAGATGGCTAACTAGTGTAACAGTTGCAGTGAAAATATCTGCTTATTCAGGCCAACTGGACAGTGGACAGTTCCGATTTAATTACAACAGTAACTTTAACTCGTTGTCCTCTGCAGTGTGGATAGTTTAAGTGACATGATAACTTATTTTAACGTATATTTTGACAAAAGAAAAATGAATCCATTTGGAATGTTTGTGCGCGTTCAATTGTACTTATTAGATCATACTTGTAATGCGTAAAAAAGTTTAGAAAAACAGTCAAACAGTAGTAGTACTAGCTTCACGTATAAAATGTCTTGGAATTTGGTATTTTTTAACCCTCTTAAAATTAAGTATGATTATGTAAGGTTAAGATTCCACTTCTATAATTTATTTTGCGAACCATAGCAGAGTCTTCAACTTCGACTATCTCTTCTTTATAATTTATAATGGTAAAGGAAAAAAACTTTTAGAACTGTCCAAATTGTTTTGGTATTGATAAAATATTTTGATTTTGCTTGTGTTCTATATTTCTTTTAGTTGTTGACAGCGACTTATAGCTCTGCCTTTGCTTTTACATAGTTCTCAGACCGTAATGCCCGGTCAGATATGATATCCTCATGGGACGTATTCAGCAAAATTGAGAATCAGCTGTACAATAAAATACAAACTGATCTGATAAAATTAGAGGGCCCGGATTTGAACCCGTGACATTGGTGCCTTAGTTTCATAGTTAATAACGCTAACTAAAGCCTAAAACCCACATAAATATAAATACTTGTACTTCAATAATTTTAACACTTTGGAATATCTATTGGACACTTAGCTTTGTCTAAATAACTTAAAAAATCTTAATCTTTCTTTGGTAACAGCTGAGCATGAACAGGTTTACCAACTTAAACCACGTAACTGCGTTCACGTGTTTGCTCTACGTTCTATGTTTGCTCAAGTTTACACATCGAGATCCTACAAGCTTGTATCCTTTTCTCACAACGCCAGAGAAATACGTGTTCAACACTTCTAGATCGACATTGTAAAGCTTGGCACGTTTGTGATCACTTCTCTCACATCTCAGTATCTTACTCTTATTTTTTCACACTCGACATCTCGCGTCTAAAATTACATTGTAGTGTGTCAGGTCTGAGCAAATTAATCAAATTGCTTTTCGTGTCAGTTTTTACAATTTTGGAAAGCCAAAACATTAATTTATGCATCGTAGTATGTCAGGTGATGATATTAATCAAATTGCTTTTTGTGTTTGTTTTCACAATATCGCAAAACCCAAACAAGAATTATGAAACAAAATTGTTTGTTTAGTGTTCAAAATCATGGTTTTAGCTCGTTTATAAGCTATGGTCGTCGAAGGTGTGATCTAGCACTTCCATAACGTTGTTCGATGATTTCCATACGTCCACCCTTAATGACCAATGATGGATGTTTCATGATTATGAAATGTATTGCCTTGTTGTGAACGAGATCTTATTGCATTTACCTCATACCTTTTACATACTAATCTAGACTAGTTAAAAGAATTTCCAGTAAAATTATAATTAGTGAGTGGTTTATTCGTTTTTAACGGGTTAATGTTTTTTGTTTTACTTTCTTTTGGGGTTTCTTTCTAAAAATTAACTCGCCATTGCTGGATTCGTTACGTGAAAAGTAATGTGTTGTTTGAAATAAGAAAGAAATTAAAATAAAACATGAGAACAAGGTTATTTTTTATCACCAACACATCCAATAGTTTTTGCTGCATCGATTCACTAAATAAGATTATGGTTTTAACTAAGTTAAAACCACGGACGTAAAGCGTGGACGAATAATAATGAAATAAAACAATCTTATCTATACTTATTTAATACGCAAGCAGGATTTTTGTGACAATTACTCATCCGAAACTACTGAACCGATTGACATGTTTTTGGTGTCATTGGAAAGAGCGTAACGTGAAGTTGTGCAGGAAACTTTCTTTTTAGGTAAATAATTAGAGAGTGAGGCCCTGGGACCCTTTAAAGTTTCGTATTTCTCCATAAGATTAACATGGGAAACAAACATTGTTTTGAAACTCCAGCTGTTGTCAGGAATTAAATATTAATAATTAATTGCTCCCCATGGAAGCATGAGAGTTCTGTAGAGTTTAAAGTAGCCTACACCTTATTGTCTACAAATTGGCTAAATAACTTAGGTACAGTACATAATAAAAGCTGACAGACTTTTTATGTTGACTTAAATTGTAAGCTTACCATTTCCCGTCCATGGGCAGTTTGATAGTTAAAAAATAACCCTTTAAACTGGAATAGGACTGTTATGTAAATTGTGAGTATTTCCATTAGTTAATAATCTTTTAGTTGACTCTTTTAAAATCATCGGAAATTATGACTGTTATTAGTTTTTTAACAAGTCGTTTGTTTATATGTAACTCCTGTACTTCTTTGCAATTGCTCGATTTCGAGCAACATGTACACTAGTAATAATAAAATATCTTCAAATATACTTGAGTTTCCATTTTAACCCTATTTTATGTAATAATGGTAATAAACGGTTTTGTATTAGAAAAATATTGTTTTAGTGGAATGGGTTTAATCAAAATCACACTTATATGAAGCAACATTTATTTTGCATACATGTAGTATACTTTTTTATTAACTTATTCATGAGCTTTAAGTTCTTAGTTAAATAAAATCAAATAAGCAACCTCGAAATTATGGCTCGAACATATTTGGTATCTCTAAACTAAGACAATGAGTTGAACTTGTGTCAAAACACGATTTCTCGTGTATCGGAAAAGTGTTGCCAACAGTTTGACATTATTTCCTTCTTCTCATAGAGTCTCTCTATATTTATTTCTGCAATATACTTCATATAAATATGATCATTCCAACGAACACTCCACTTCCCCAACATAACAGCTTAGTATTTTTAATAGTAAACCATATGGAAGTATTTAAGCTTAAAGACCCTGGTTAGAAAATTATAAAGTTTTACAAAGATCATTTACTAGCCAGAAATTAACAAAACAAGTTGCATTAGCCAAGTCATAATGTTATTATAAAACATGAATTACATGATACTTACAAATTATGAGTAAATATTTATTCTAACAAACTTATTTACAGAAATTAACAAAACAATTCAATAAAGAAAACAAAAACCTAAGTATTAAATTAAAATAAAAAAAAAATTAAATTTACCTTTTACATGGCATCTATTTAACGTACGATATGAGCCTTTGCGTCAACTTTATTTGCGTTTAACAAAATAAGAAAAAGAAATAAAAAGCAGGAAATATGGGAAACGTGAGCGAAATATAGTGACGAGAGCAAACGATGAAATTGTTGAAATAAATAAACATGCTAGCACATTGCTAAGTTTTAATTTTCCATTGCAAGAAATTTAATTTGATAAAAAATATTTTAAAATAATTAACTTTTTGTTAAAACAATGATTTCATTTTGATTTTTAATTTGAATGGTATTTGTTCGTGTGGTAGGAAGCCTACCTTTTATCAGTTGTTAGTTTGGAAAGGAAATCGGTTAAAATTTATAAGTAACAAACACAACTTATCTAAGTTCCATTTTTAAATAAAATTGTTGGTCTACGAAATCATTTTTTAAATATATATTTTATGATTAACTAGATGAAATATGTTGTTCAATATCTACTTATTTAACAATTCGTAGTTGAAATGAGCAAAAACGTGTAACGAGTATAACTTTACCAACACGATCTGGGTCAACAGTTTTAGTGAGTTCAGTTGGACATTAGAAACTGTAAAAATTGTGAGGGCAACCATAAAGTTTAAACTTTTATTTAGGTCAGCATTTCCACCTTCAGTTTAATTGAACCAGTGTTATGCACAGAGTTAGTTGTCATGTTAAAAATAAACAAAGCCAATAGATTTTTGTCCAAAGACAATGCAGTTTCCCTAGAATTTATAGTAATATTTTTTATTTTGTATAAGTCGACGACTGGAATATTAAACCAAATGTTTTGATTTATTATAAATTTATATCTATATTATGAGACTAAATCAAAGCAGTAAGCTATTTAATTGTTGGCTTAAGTGTTTTTTTAGGCTAAATAACCATTTAGCCAGACACATGCTTAACAAAGTTTTAGCATACAAAATAGTTAATAGTAGTGTAGTAATAGTGGTAAACCCGTATATATTAACACTGCTTAGGATAATTTACCTGGTCTCTGCACAACTTTCGCTGTAGGAATAAATAAATAAATAAACAACTGTAGAGTCATCTGCAATATTGTGCTACATTGTGCCTTGTAGTTATTAACTCTGTTTGTAACCATAACAGATCATCCATCTACGAGATATATGAATCTAAGTCATAATTACAAATATAATTACAGTAGTAAATATTGAATGACAATGTAGTGTGGATTTAAGAATGAAATAAGACATTTTTCATTTAAAATTAATAAATGTTAACATTATGATTAACTACTTAATTAAAGCTATCTGATTACTGTTTAAAATGATTAAATTATTTTTTTTCAGATATGATATCAGAGAAACATTGATACTACACTCTCCATCCACTAGACGGTAAGGCTTGTTCATATCAATCTGTATTATTCTTTTAAATGGTTGTTCTAAGTACAATTAATTCCTTGGATTGTGATAAATGTATACTGCTATCTACTAGCTAATCATACTGTATGCTGTGTACCATCCTACTTATACAATCAAAATATAACAATGTACCTATTTCATAAAAGGAAAGCATGGAAATTTATAGGAGTTTCACCTTGGTTTAATCGGGAGGACGATATGTGTCTTTATCTATTTATATGTAGGACTAATCCCCTATTTTATATCCTGGAATTCAGTTCAGTTCAAAGTAGTTGACAGTGTGCCAGAACCTAGAAATCCCTGCAACAGACAGGGGCTAATGGAATAGTCTAAATCCAATGTGGTTGAGATCTTTAGGGTTTTTAGGATTGGTCTCTAAGAATGAGAATGTGTGTAATTAACTTATATACAAATAGTCTTTCATGTAAAATATTTTACTATTATACAATTAAAATTAACATTTTTTAATGAACACATGCGTAACAATTGACGTGGTTTAATATATTAAAACTATAAAGTGACACTATTTAGGAAAGAATACAATTATTAAATACATGAATAAAATATGTAAAATAAACTGTCGTAAGCAACAAATTATAGTAATTTACAAAAAATGTATATTCAATATTGAATAAATAAATTAGAGGAGTTATTTAACCAGTTGCCAATTAAAAATGGTTTTAATAGCAAAACCAATATAAATAGCGATCGTAACTACTCCAAACCAATGTAAATTGAATATAGTCCTTCATGGTAAAAACAACAGAGTATTTTCTAAATCTAGAAATACAATCATACATAAACATTAGCAATAACAGCTCATATTGCTTAGAAAAGGAAAACTTTTTATTTATAAAACAAAAACCCTACGTTTTTTCGTTGTTTGATCTTTTAGAATCACAACCCTTACTCCAATTTTGAAAGTTTCGTATTATTAAAAGTGAGTTTGATTAGTTTTGGTAACTTAAGTCCCAATCTTCTTACTAAAAACCCTAGCAAGTACTGTAGGACTTTTAAGTTTTTTTACATTGTAAATAAACAATAAGTTAATAAAAGAAAATATGAAAATAGCTATACATAGTTAGGTTCATATAGGCCCTTGGTGAAGTCTTCCTTATCGCCTTTCATAACTTATCACTGAAATAAGTGCCACTTAAAGCTATATTTGATTATTAACATTTAATGTGTTGTCACAGCCAATAAATAAAGTTTTTTTTTTTACGAAAATATTAGCTAATTGTTTGACCATAAATCTAGAATCATTGTTATTTCGGTAAGCTCCAAAATAGTATATACAATAAGGGTTTGTTGTTTCCTATAATTTTTAACACCTTTAGTACATATAATGAGATTTCATGTAAGCTTTCAACATACATTATCTACATCAACCAAGTATATTTCAGATATGTACATTCAATAAATAATGTACAACAATATTTCAGTAATCTCGATTCATTTTAGGAACGTTTTGATTTATGATTGAAAACGTGTAGTATAATGAAACAAAATGGGTAGGAGGAATTGAAAACCAGCAATAATGTTAGTCCTTAAATATTTACATACTTGATTGAATGGATCGTTAGGATCGTATAACAATAACAAGCAATACTTTCAGTGATTGCGGAAACAAAACGATAGTCAATATCAAACGAACAGTTGGTATTTCTTTATACTTTTAGACAATAGATATGAATACACGTTTAAACATTCCATCCTATATTTTTCTCGAATAATAGTAACTTTAAAAGAGTTTATATTTTATAATATTTGTTTATGTTATTTAAAATTAGAGATGGTTTTTAGATATTCCTTTTCCAAGCCACAGCTGAAACACCGGAAAATCATTGTCAACAAATGCTCGATAATATCTGTCAATGCTCCATAAATATTCCGATAATGTCTACTGATGTTCAATCGTTCATCAGGCTGTCATTTGGCTCATATCAACAACCGTAAACTAGTGGATGTCACTCCCTACACGGGTTTAAACAACGTTGTTTACGTGTGACTATTTTAAGATATCCGATTCGGTTTGTTCGTCCATATTTCAAAGACACGCATCTACAATGTATACTTTAAAGATCAAAACACATTAAACTTTGATAAAATAGTTTACAAATTTTGTATTTTACTTGAATCATAATGGCAAGTTATGGTTAAAAATAATGTAATCCCACTAAAGTTTGGTTTGGTATGAGATATTATTGAACTCACTATTTTAACCTTTTGATAGATCTTACACTCTTAATTTGTACAGAAAAAATATAATTTTTAATTAAATAAAAGGCAACGGTGAAAGATAAATTTTAATGCAACAAATCTGTACATATTAATGATTACTCTTCATACTAAACATAAAAAAATATATTTAAACCCTCCTGCAAATAGCATATAATGGTTCTTTTATTTTTTAGGTCCTGAAACAAAATGTATATTTCGAAAACACTCGTGGTATTCATAGCAGTGGTGGCGGCTACCTCTGCAAAGAAGAAAGACAAGAAGAAAGCCAGTGAGAGATTCACTCCACCACCAACTCCTCCAGTGCTGAAAG
This sequence comes from Macrosteles quadrilineatus, assembly GCF_028750875.1. Classification (NCBI taxonomy): domain Eukaryota; kingdom Metazoa; phylum Arthropoda; class Insecta; order Hemiptera; family Cicadellidae; genus Macrosteles; species Macrosteles quadrilineatus. The sequence continues at coordinate 199,472,916 of NW_026542595.1, forward strand.
AGGAACTTAACATGTGCGACCTTCAGAATCAACGAGAGCTAAATATTTACTGCCACTGTGACTTCGTGGATCTCCAAAATGCAACTACTGCGAACTGCTGGCTTTTCAACAAGGGGGAACTTCCAGACGCTGCAATCTGGGACGGTTTCAAAACTCAAAGCAAGATAACCAAACTAGACTTCCACATCAGGACGCAAAACACCCTAACGTTTATTCCAACCAGAGCTTTGTCACACCTGAGAGAACTGAAGACGTTGGAGATCGTCTATGCGAGTATAGACACCGTTGACCCTTTTGCGTTCGCAAACCTAACTCTTCTTCAAGACTTGGCGTTGACTAGAAACGGCATTGTCACTTTGATGCCGTACTCCTTCAGCTACCTTCCGGAGCTCAAGGTCATCACTCTGGGAGAGAACAGGATCGCAGAACTGCAGCGGGATGTTTTTATAGGACTTCCGTCACTGAGGAAGCTCTACATTGACAGGAATAATCTCAGTGTTCTTCATGATCGGGCGTTCTCACACCTGACCCACCTAGGAGAGCTGGAACTGCACGGGAATCAGCTCACTGTGGTGACCAGAGAGACGTTTGCTGGCTTGGCATCACTCAAGAGGCTTGATCTTCACCAGAACAGGTGATTGAGAATATAAATTATGTTAATTCATTTCATAACATTTCAGTCGTGTTATTATGATTTGCAGCCGTAATAAAATTGTACGCGGGGAAAGGCACGGGAGAATACTGGAAGAACTTAAGATTTTTTCAGGTTGGTGGTCTTTTGATATTGCTGGTATTTTAATGCATAATTTATATATATACAGGTTGATTTTTAAAGAATGCCGGTATTTTAAATTACAATTGTTTGGGTAACTAAACGTGTTGTTATATGTTATATAAAGTGTTGTTCCATGCAAGAGAGCATAGATATGTTTAAGTTGTCCCGGATATTAATTTTTACTGAGTTATATGGGAATATTTTTTTTGCAACGATCTCTTATCTTGCCTATGGCCTCATTTAGAATTGCAAAACATTTACTTCAAACTGCAATTCTTTTAAAAGTTTGGTTGACATTGTTATAGAGTACAGTACTCAAAACAGATTATTTGTTTAATCTTTTCCATTCTCCTTCACCTTTAAGGGTTTTAATTTGATTTTCTTATAATACAGGGTGGCAAAAAAGTCTGGAAACGGTTTAATATCATTTTAACTAAATCTGTTAGAAAATTCAAACCTTTCACATCAACTTACTTTTTCCAAGAATTATCATTTTTTACCTCTAACAGGAGACTACCCACGAGGAGTAGGTACATAATCTTTAATGTAAGCATAGGTTGATATGCTCATCATTTGAAAGGTCTGGTCAAGTGGAGTTCATTGCCCGAAACCGCGTCTCAAAAGGTTCATCCGTTAAAAAATGGCGGCTATTCAAAGTTCTTGCGGAATATACCTGCACAGGCCTTAGGATTGGTAAATACTCGTATTAAACATAAGCTTGAGAGCTGAAACTGTATTTTAAAGTCAACTAGCTCATAGACTAATATTATTCAATCTTCAAAACAAATTTAAACGGGTTTCAGATTTCGCGGCTAATATTGAATATTTGTATTTACCAATATTAAGGCCTCTGCCTGCAGGTATATTCCGCAAGAACTTTGGACTGCCGCCATTTTTTAACGGATGAACCTTTTATGACGCGGTTTCCGGCAATGAACTCCACCTGACCAGACCTTTAAAATTATGTGCATATCAACCTATGCTTACATTAAAGATTATGTACCTACTCATCATGGGCCGTCCCCTGGTGAAGGTAAAAAAAATGGTAATGCTTGCAAAAAGTAGTTTTCATACACATAAGTTGATGTGAAAAGTTTGAATTTTCTAACGAATTTAGTTAAAAAGATATTAAGCCGTTTCCAGACTTTTTTGTCACCCTGTACAATTATTATTCTATTTGTTTTCATGAAAGTCATTCATTCTATTTTAGGTGCATTAGTAATTGGGCTTCTTTTTCAGCCTGACGATGCTGGGAGATTACACATTCTCAGAGATGCCTCAACTAGAAGAGCTGCTGGTAGAAGGCAACAGCATCCAATACATCAGCGAGCGCGCCTTCTCAGGGGTGTCCGGTCTCAACCGCCTTGTACTCAGCGAGAATAAGCTGCAGGTTTGTTTTTCTGAGCAAATAACCTCTTGATGAACATTGAACGTTTTGGAAATTTACGGAAAGTAAATAAAATATATGTCTAATAACACTTAAAACATATATTAACGCTAATACTTTTAACTCACGAGACGGTAAATAAACATAAAATATGGTAAGTGGTGATCGATTTCGATTGGACATTCCAATCATCTGACCCAATAGGCGAATGACAAGAATCTTGAATAGCAACCCTACTTATAGTTTATTGGCTACCGGACTCAAGTTGTACTTATAGAAATATATTGGCCAGTGCTTCTGGTAACCAATAGGATATAAGTAGGACACCATTCAAGATTCTTGTCATTCGCCTATTGGATCAGATGATCATTAAAGTGGCCAATTAAAATTTGATCACCACTTATCGTATTTTATTATTTGTCGTCTTGTAAGTTGGTAGTATAAGCGTAAATGTTTGTTTTAAGTGTTATTGAGACGTATCTTTGATTTACTTTCCGTTTCTGAGTAAAATAGTAAATTATTTACATATGCGTGTGGATGTAAGATAGAGATAAATTACAAAATCGCAAATCTTTTTGGTCAATGCAAGTCTTCTTGAGGTAATAAAAAGTAAGTTAAAATAACATAAACTGCTATTGGGTATTTTATCCATGCATAATACAAACTTTGTGAGATCCTTGACTTCGGACAATTTAAATAGAATTCTAATCAGTACGGAACAATCTATTTTAGTTTCCTTTACATGTCTACAGTTACAACTAATCAGGATGACAACAAATGGGTACGTTTTGTTCCTTAGTTACCAGGTGAATATAGTCGGTTATTTGAAATGATGAAAGGGTCATAACATATCATTAGTAAAAAAAGTAATACTTTTAAAAAAGTAAAAAAAACAAACAAACACTGTTGGTAGTTTAAAAAAGTAATACGGCTAAAGTAATACTTCTTTTCATCCTATTCAGGTGTTGAGTGGCAACGTGCTGTCGTCAGTGCCCAAAGTAAGATTCCTGGACTTGAGAGATAACGGCTTGAGGACTCTGACATACGACACCATCAGCCCCATACTACCCAACCTGAGGAATGTCACTTCATACTTCTTTATTGAAGGTAAAATCAGCCTCCTATGTGTCTTACAGCAAATCCTTGCAATCTAAGTTTACAAAAAATATTCATCAGGGAGGAAATGCATTGAACAGCAGATTTGCGAAAGTTTATGTTAGCATGTCAACAATGTGCAAATCCAAATGTTTTCAATAGTTACCACAATAGGCAGTCCCATTCTCACAGCAGTAATGTTAAAAGCTTACTAGCAATGGATACAAAATCATCAAAAATCTAGAGCACAATTTACTTAACCTCGACAACGGTTATTATTAAATGTAGAAAAGCAATAAAAAAGTTTTAAAGAAAATAAGATAAAGGTTTTAACTGACCTAAAAAATGTTATTGAACTTGGATGCATCATATTACTTGAAATGTGTATGTAAGCTATTTTGGCATTGTGGTGGTTGATATTTGTTGCAAGACAATTCCAAAGTAACTTCTAATCAACAAGACTTTATCATAATTTATTTTAGTATTTGGCAAGGATAATATTAGGTGCAAAATGTGTAAACAATAGAATAAATTATTGATCAGAAAAATATAGAACCTTAAATATCTTAGCCCGTTCGTTCGCTCTATAAATATAAATCTGTTGTACGTCACCAACTAGTCATAAATGCGTAAATTCATTAATTTCATGTATTACAACATTGCTTTTAACATAACGTGTGTTTCAGGAAACCGATTTTCCTGCGACTGTCGGCTGGCGTGGATGCACACTTTGCTGAACGAAACACCCAACGAGCACGTCCGTAACGTATTGGAGGAACTAACGTGTTTTTGGAACGACTCAGACCACCGGGTGGAGGGGGGAGTCGCGCCACTGACGTCACATAGTCACCGCCCCCACCACGCGGAGCCCAATGACGTAAACGGCTACGAGGAGGATGACTACGAGGACGAAGACCCAGGATCCCAGAAACACTTCTTGGACATCCCAGTGGAGACACTTCCATGTCCTGAAGCTATGAAGCACTCTACAGATGCTCCTCTGACAGCAGACACTCGCCACGAAGGCTTCCCTAGTGGGTCTCCTCTTCTTCTACCTCTGCCTCTGTGTTCCTTGTTCGTCGTAGTGGCTTTGGTCACGTGAACCACCTTCTCCCCGACCTCCGAGAGCTGAGACTGATACCTGTGTATATACAACTCGCAACGTTTTCTAACATTTTGTACGTTTCTTGTTGTTAAGGTGTTTGGGTACTTGCCTTTGCTTGGCCGAGTTTCCAGACTGGACCATCTCGATTATTGTTTTCGATGTACAATGTAAGTGATCTAGTTATTTTGAATTGTCGGCACATAGCAAAATTGGTGTTCGTCTAAAATCGTTTACCAGGGTTACAAAGCACATTTATTCAGGAGATTTGCATTTTTGTACTACGAGTAAAAACAAACCATTTATGTAGATTGGCTTGGTTTCAAGAGTCCACCAAGAAACTAAAATTTAACTTTCATTGCGATCTAACTAGAATAAATTCTAATTTTTCATTTGGCACATCACTTCACTATGTTAAACGTTGTAAATATTTTCAACAAAGGTTAATTTGTACTGCAATGTAAATATGAAAAAGCTTCCTAAAAGAATTTGTGTATTTCTTATTTCTCGTTTTCCTTATACTCGTTTTCTAATATAAGTTATCTTTTCAATTCTACAACGATTCAAAAATACTTACTCTTTTGATTAATTGTTAGGTTGTTTTGTCGGATGAATGTGTTTCATTAAAAGCATATGTCTCATCATTATTGTTTCTAAAGATTATTGTAACATTCCATAGGGAAGCGTTGGTATTGTATCTTGTGTACATAATGCTATGTAAATATAACACTAGCAAAGCCTATGCTAACATGTAAAAAATATTAATAATGGGGCCCTTTTTTTATGTATTATAATTTTAAAACTTCAAACTTTTAGCCTACCTACCTTTGTTTAATGAGGAAACGGCAACAAAAGTAATATATTAAATTAGCATATTTTTCACCAAACATGTACACATAGTTCTGAAGCGTATTTTGCTATCCATACGAACTGTGTATTTGTAATGTTTCTCTTTTAAAAGTGCACGTTACTTCTGCAGGAAGTTTGTACAGTTTGTTACGGTTTCGTAATCTTTTCTTCAATACTGTATAATGTATATTGATTTCAATATGAATATGTGGTAGTAAGTGTCACCATCTGCTGATTCTAATACAGAACACTGTAAAAGTCCATATATTTGTTACTTAACTGAAAATAAAGTCCAAATGTGTTTAGTTTTCAATAAATGTATTTCTATGTAACGCTACGGTATTTGTGATTTCCCTTGTAATATTATTTATATACCTCATTTGTCGAAAAGTTTATAAAATTCTGAAAAAGTCCATGATACATATTGGATTTATGGTGGTAAGGGATTTTATCTCTTGGAAAACATATACCAGAGAGTAAACAAACGTAAATTTGTATCCCAGATTCAGAGTATGGCCGTAAAAAATCGTTCCCTCGCCTGAAACATTCATATTGGCTCCTGCGGCATTTCCGATTCCACGTCCGGAATCAAAACACTTTTATTGAAGGCCTACACATTTGATATCAAAAGCAAATATCATATCTTTGATTATCAGATTTCCCAATCCAATTTAGCTATTTGCATCAGTGGATATCAAGTCCAGGATTAAATACTAACCATGTCTGGACTTTCAAAATTATTGCGAATACGTTGCCACCATAAAACAGGCATTTTACTAAAAGTATTACACATTGTTGTATCAGTGATTTCTAGAATAAAAAACATCAGTGTATGCAGGAAAAGTAAAAGTTAGGTAAACAATTATGGTATTTTAATCCAATGTTGAAGTAAAATTGACTTATGTTAGGTACCTGTATTTGTTTCTGACCATCTAAACGTTTCTTACTGAGAGAAAAAGATTGAAAAAAATAAATAATTTTGTTAAATGTTTAGCTGTATCGCAGGTGCTCATAACTGATAATCTACCTATACTTAATCGTTTCAATTTAATTACACTATATCAAAATAATGAAAAAAATGTAAAAATCTTAGGTTTTATACTTAGAGTTTAAATCCGTATTATATTTGTCAAACCAGTCGTAATGTAGTTTTTACTTGTAAGGTAAACCAAATTAAGTAGGAATAAATCATTCTATAGCTTTCGCCAATACCATCAGTGTATCCTGAAACGATGGTGGAATTCCTCTTAGCCCAGATACACATGTCCTTTTTTAAGCTCCATTCAAAAATGTTTCGAATATAATGAAACAATACTATACTTTCATTTGGAATGATTATTTTGTTTATACAAGCCGTTGTTTTGTATACATTACTTGATTATTTTTATAATAAGGATTGCTAGAAAGTAAATGCTCTATAAACTCGACTACAACGATTTTTAGTAGCCCCTAAATGAGTTTTGGGTTTTGGGTAATTGCATAATACTATAATTTATAGGGGTGAAATAATAATAATAAAAGAATTCCTATTTCTGTGATTATTATTTGAAAAAGTCACCATGCAGTGTTCCTGCTAATTAAAATTGTCTGTTTCTCTAAAACTAAGATACTTAACCATTTTTATTTTTACTAATATAGTTGGTTACCTAATCTATTTCGTATGTTATCTTAGAAGCGGGATTTTCGATTAAGTGTAAAATCTCTTTCCCAAAATACCCATATTGTTTTGCAGATAGATTAAGGTGTCTGGACGTAAGTTGCAAGCTATCAACTCCAATGTATCTGCCGAATTACGTAGCCAAAAGCTATTATTGATTGACAAGGTTTTATCCCGTGGCACCTAGGAAGAGGTCTTGGCCAAACCACCACACCATGAAACGGGTGATGATATAAAGCTTGTGAATAATAAATAAATTGGTGAGTCGGTGGCTCAGTCGGTAGCGTCGTGGACTTCGGGCCCAAGGCAGTAGTGTCGTGGGTTCGGATCCGGGTCACTGCCACTAACTTTTATCAGTACAGTTCACCTTTGTACTGTACCGGCTCACCCCTTGCTTTGCTGGATACGTTCCACGCACAGAAGATCTGTAGTCTATGTGGACGGGCAAATGCAAGGTTAAAAGAGGCCACCAACCTCTTAAAAAAAAAATATATATACAAACTAATTTATGGCTTGAGAGGAACTATTGTGCAACGACGGAAACATGTAGATTAACACTATCAATTTGCCTTATATTCAAATATAAAATTACCTATGTAAACTCACACTCGAGTTCCCCACCTAGACAGACTGCCACCAGCCACAGGTGCACGATGCGAGCTGCCAGCACACTGAATGGTCCATTGGGTCCCTCCCATCCATCCAAATCATCAATACATCACTCTGGATTCATTCTATTTGTCTAGCTTCTGTTTTGGATCAGACAAAAATAAAACGTATCAAAACGTCTAAACATTACTGATAAGTAGTACGTACAACTATTTTATGTGGGGATAAGACATTATTTAAACAGAAGTTCTTTAAAAACCTCTGATTTTTCAAACACTTTTACCCTGTTTCTACTGGATACAGTCCTTTCACACACAACTACCATAACCAACCGAAAATGCAGTCAATTATTATAAAACCTTTATATAATTAGGAAATATATTACAGATGAGTAATCATATAATGTTTCTTTAGATTTTGGATCAGTGGAAAAATGTTGGTGAAGTTCCCTTTCAGATATTTTCAATTCAAATCATTTTAAAAGTTTTAAAGTTGATACCCAACCCTCGTGCCCTACTTCACATTAGAGACAAAAAAGCTATTTTAAAATATTGTTAAGTCACTAGTTATTTATATTTTAAATTTAATTTAAATAAATGAACAAAGCCGTTTGTATTGCAAAAGCTACAAAAGCACCCCATCTTTTCTTCTATTTAAAATCGAAACAGTAATTGCGAAACTTTTTTTGTTTAACAACAAACGTGAATGCATAAATCTGAAACTCAACAAGTTTTAATCTTATCGCGTTATTAGCTGGCGAACGGAAATACACTTTGAGCATTTACATCTGAAGATCTAGAGAGCTTGTCAGCTTCTGGCGAAGGTCCAGAGCCACTTATCACTAACGCTCTCGCTCTCACTCATGGGAATCCGCTATCTTCCATCCCTCTCACTCTTACTGGTAGGGCGGACGATTATCACCTAGGATTATCACTTCATTCTCTGATAATTTGGAAACCATTCACAATGTTGCGGTTGGGTTTGAGATTGTGATATTATCTTCTTCCCAATAGAAGATATATCTAAATATGTTTTTCTAAACCAGTTTTGGTAAGGGATTTATCACATTTATCTCAATAGGGATTTATTAAATTTATCCCAATAAGGAAATAATCAGGACAAAACAGAAAATGAATGTTTTATAATTTATTAAAACAATAAAGTGTATTCAAATTGGGGAGCGTTTACTGAGTAGCTCAAATATGATATTTATTATTAGTAATAATTATAAATATTATTCACATTAGTTAATTTTAAATTATCATCTTCACCATTGTTAAAATGCATAACTTACAAGATTTAAGATATAAAGTTTATAATAGTATAGTATTTAACAAGGCAGAAAGTATGAGTGCACGAGGCCTTCTGACCACGGGGTATGGTACGTAACTATTACTATCACCTCCTATGTACATTTACCAAATTACTAGCAACCAATATACAGGGTAAGTAAAAGACAACCAATGTACAATCACAATATAGTTTTGTATGCACCATTGTTGTCAGTAGAAGACCCAGTTAGTAGCATGATGAACTTAGGAAAAAATAAATATATGTAAATACCACATATATTTACAGCGTTCCTATTCTATACTAAAAATTTGTAATATTTATAAACATCAGGCTTATACAAATATTTCCTATGAAAGCATTAACAATTAGATAGATATGATGGATAAAAAGGTGTGTATATAAGCTGATCACTGATATTAGAAATAAAGGTCACTAGTAAGATATGTAAACCAGCAATAACGTGTTCGTGTTGGTCAGCCGAGCCATGATCAGCAACTTGTAGATTCCTGACACGTCGGGCCTCGTCACATGTATCATATCTGGCTTGTCTTACAACACAAGAACCATATTATGAGGCCCAAGTCCATCATGTTGAAGGTATATAAATTTTATATTATTTTACAATTGCTAAACACAAACGGTTGATGATATTTATTTGAAATTATAACCCAAATTGTGAAACGTATATAAATCTGTTTCAACTTAAATTATATTATTTTACAAGCCACCCTTACAGAAAGGAATTATTTAAATAACCTACAAACAATAACTAGGTAGCTAAAAAGATATACTGGAACTAATATTTAGTTTGGTAATGTTTCATACTAGTAAAAGTTCAAACACTTTTTGAAATGTTTCTGTTATTATAAATGTTCCTATCTAAGGAAAACGTTGGTTTCAATAGCTAATCCACATCCCACATAGCTAAGTCATCTACATTTCGTCTACACCATTAGACTGTTGCAATTGGGATTGTTGTACTGTCAATTGATTTGTAATTAAATTTAACTAAAAAAAGTTATTCTAGTAAATCCTTTGTAAAATCAACGGTTTTCGAGTTATTTATCAAAGAAAACTTTAAATGGCCGCCAGTTTAGATTGGTACAATTTATAAATCTGATACTTTGTGCAAAGATTGTCCTTACCTGTCACTACTTAGGTACCAAGTTTCAAGTCAATAGCTTAAGAAGTTCGAAAGTTATGGATTCATTTGTGAAAATCACATACGGACAGACAGCTCCGGGGACCCATGTTTATAATGTAAAATATTCTTGTATTAACCCAAGGAACAATCCTGTGAAGTTTTTCGAGAGAGTTCACAAACACCCTGTATTTTTAAGTATTTATGTTTATATACTGTACAATGAAGTTTAGTTTAAACTAAATAACGATAAATTGCACGATTCTTGTAGGTATTCCCCAAAATAGGTACTCTTCATCTCTTAAAAACCCTATCTCTTGTTGGTCACTGGTTAGGTAAATTCACCATCCTGCAAAGAAAAAGGATAGGAACCATTGTGTCACGGTATTACAACATATTCCATGAGAGATTATTGGTGATTGGTAGTCATTATGATTTTATGGGAAAACATTCACCTAAATAACTACTTGACCAGCCGTTTGCATACTAAGACCAAAATTCTTAACTATCTTAACTAAAAAAAAATAACAAGTAAATAATCGTTAGTTTGATAATTGTATCGTAAACAACATTCAAACCAATTTCATATATTTTTCCTCAAGTCTTAATTCAAAATCCGAAAAATATCAATTTTTTAAGTGTGATAGCATGAATAGATTATACAATTATACAATAGTACAGGTCTGCACCAACATACCTTATTATTTATGACTAATTCAGGTCTGATGTATTCTTGATCGATCATATAATATAATATACACGATAATGACAGTCGGAGTGCCATAATGGCCAACAATGTCATAAGCACTCAATATTACTCAATATTACTGCCCTACTAAATGTGCTTGAAAATATCTCAACATACCACACGCATAAGCCTAATATCAGTAGTTTTATTAATTGACATTACTAAATATGTATAAGAAGAAATATATAAAATATTGTTGAACATTCCGAACTCATAAGAGTAGATCGAATCTAATATATATTTTTGGCTAAATTCACTTTTTATTACGTATTACAAATATGTATATTTAATATTTCTTTCCTACTACACACAATATATTATACGATCTGACCCAGTTCGACCCATAGCAGTTTACATTACTCGCTAAGTGCTTTGATGTTCCATAAATATCAGGATAATGTTCGCCAATGTTCAGTCTGTCATCACATATCCAACGACCGTTGAACTGCCAATTACCATGCCAATCATTTATAAAAATACGCCTTTGTTTGTTGAACATTTTACCTTTAGTTATCTGTAACAATTTTACTGATGATTATCAGAAATATCACTATGATAAACTAAGTTTTATTTTGACGAAGCTTAACACCGTGTTAGCATATCAGACAGTATAGGTATTTTACTTCAACATTTGAATTTACAAAATGTTCGCTTGGTCAGTAAAGTCTAAATAATTTTCCTAGTTTTCAAATTTACATTTTATTTACAAAAGTTAAATAGTACTATCATTGGCACTGTTTCTGGGTAACTACCAGTTATTTCTGTTTAAAAAAAGTTCTGTATGGTTCATTTAGACGCGGACTCTACGAACAATAATACACATATTTGTTTTTTTTTTACTATTCTTTAATAATAAAAAATAATGATACCATAAATTTCCTTTGGTGTCGTTTTAGATGTTCCTTGGTTAAAAACAAATACCTAAAAGGTCCTACAAGGAAATAAGCGTAAACTAATTTATCTTTCAGAACTACTTAATGACATTTTATTAAATGCCCGGCAATTGATCATTTTGCACGGATTCCATTTGTGGAATTTTTTTCTATGTAACACAATTATTATGTTAGGGTTTTCTTAATCAAGTGAATTATATACTGTCTGATGATGGTGATACTTTGCAAAAAATATTTGAAATGTTAGCTTAATATAATATGTAAAACTTTAATCAGTGAGGTTAAATACGAATTTTCATAATTTGACTCATATGGTGCAGTTATTGTTAGTCAAAAGTTTAAACTTTGTTTAAAAAGTGTTGATTTGTTAACATAACTTATTTAAATATAACTATTTGTTACGCGTATTCAACCCACCATTCACTAAAATGATATTCTTGTTTACACTCAAATTCTAATTAGTATGTAAAAATTGTTTTAAAGATTTCAGATATTCTCTTTAGTTGTTTACTTTTATAAAGATCAATTTCAATATATTTAAATATTTTCTGGAGGAAATAACACAAACCAAATTGCTTGGATAACATACTCTACACAACTAGTGTTATTACGACTCGAACTGAACCCAGTCATTTTACCTTTCATAGTCTCTTGGTTAAACACACCATCCATACACCCTTATTTAATAAATGCAACTAATTACTCTTCCAAGTTCACAGTTTCATGTTCTATTAAAAGCAGTTCATGTCCAATATTTCAACAGCAAATATTTTTCACAGCCGCATCAATCAATTACGACTTACGGGACATGATTCAGCAATGTTACGGACGAATGAGTCAATCAGCTGGTGCGTGGATGATTTGGTGAATGTTTGAACGGGTCATCGCAGTCACGTGACTAGCGAAGGGTCTCACCCCCGGTCCTCTTCTTCATCCCTTCAGTCTCTGTCCAATTCATACATCTTCAGTTGTCCCCATATACCTTATGTTATTGTCCTACACATTCAGCTGTTGCTTCTTCATCTTCCGTTTCCTTAAACTTCTGTTTTCATTTTTTACTTTCTTTCGTTTCATCAGGGACAAGAAGTTCAGTCAATCTCAAGACTTGAAGGAAAGGCTTAGTGATTGGATGTTAAAAATGGTGTATACAAATTATCTTTGGTATCTACATTTTATGCATTTCTTAAAGTTACCATTGTTTAAACATTTAAAAGCATATGGATACTAACGTAGTTAATTTATAACCTGTATACGGAGTTTACGGGACGATTGCGTAAAGATAGTCTTAGGGCACGAGTTGAACGTTTTAGGTGCGAGCATGGCGAGTGCCTTTTTAACTTCTGCGAGTGTCTTAAAGGCTAAACTAAGGTGGAACTCGTGTTAATTACACGAGTTTCGTACACTACTTCACCTACGACAGTGTTTTATCACTAAAATCACTACGCATACCGTCTAAAAGAGGTTATGCTTTCATTTATAACCTCTCAGTGCCACTGATTGTGATAAAACAACTCATTGTCCCAACCACTCACTCATTTTATAATCACCTAGCTGCTGTACCCGTGCTTCGCAAGGGGAAGAAAAATCAATGTCAGTTTCAGAATCATTGACATAGATTCAGAATAAATAATCAATGATAAAGTTTAAGCACTGACTATATGGGTAAGTTACTTTAGGAATAGGTTTTAGATTAAATAATCCTATAAAATATATTTAATTTCTTTGAATCATCTATCTGAAGTTGTAAAATGAGCATTTGGCAGTTCTTCTTGTTTACATAAAAATTTCAAAGGAAAGATAAAGTAATGAATTTTTTCATTCTGCCATGTAGACCAATCAATATTTACTTTTGAAAACCTCGCCTCGAAGACTTGGCTATGTTGGTTTAGTAGTTTAGTCTTGACAGCCACCCAGACAGACACCATCTCCATTTCATAATAGTAAGATTAAATTGCCCTTAACAGCTGATAATTTTATGTTACAAGGATTACAATTTTACATAGTTTCTATCAATCCTTGAACTTAATTGGTCCTAACCTTTACTGTTAAGTAACAAACAAATGCTGTAAAGTAAGCAACAATATTTTAAGTAAATCTTTTCAATTCTAAGAAGGGCTAGTTGAAAAAGGTCGTAGGTAACATGTTAACACACCTTAGTAAAACGTAATCAATCATGAAGTTAAAACAACTGTAATGACAAAAACCAAATTTAATCCTTTAACGATATTGATTGGCCAACATGCTGCGTAGCAGGCAATAAATAGCTGCAGGGTTAACGGGATGTATTTGCAAGTCAAGCAATTAAATTCATAGCCCGGTATTCAGGTTGTGTTGCTTGTATTTCTCCCTCCATATTTGCCTTTACCACCTGTTTATTGCTTCCACAAAGTTTATTTATATACACCAGATTCTGATACTATTTACACTGAGTTTAATTTAAATTAATTATGAGAAAACTATGATGTACGGTGGTATTGCATTTGATTTTGTATTTATTCTTCTTCTGAAAGCAACACAATAAACTACAGTGTTGTGTGTATATTATAATTGGTTAGTTACCAGTTTAATTATACAAATTTCAGTTACGCCCCCAGAGAAAACATTCAAGATGTGTTGTCTACAGAGCAGAGACAGCCCCCCTCGCCTTCGTGTACTGCAACGCCAACGGTGGAGAAAGACCCTGTACCCTGTGTGATAGGAATTTCCGCACCGATTTCGCGGCTCTGGCTCTTTTCTTCCATGTTCGTCCCAAGTATTTTTTGCACTATTTTCGGCACTAACATACTGGAGCTGAAAAAGCACGTTCGTCACATAAGTTTGTTTCCTCTTTACTTTACTTGTCTGTGGTTATACGAATACCTTAAACTGAACTACCTAAAAAAGGTTAATCCTCCTTTTTACACAATTTAGTTTTACCAATTATATTGTACCTTGGCTTGGCTAATTAATTTTCAAAAATATGGAGGCAAAATCTAAAATTTTAGCTTGCCACTACAAGATTTACCATGCAGAAACATTAATATAGAGTTAGAAATTGCCAAATTGGTTATCAATTAAATTATGTATAGCAGTATTTTAAAAACTTTAAAAATAATAATCACTCATGCCAAAGAAAACAAATACATTTGAGTGAGCATATGTAAAAGAAACAAGTTTTAAGTTAAGAAACCCAACCTGTTTGGAAACACCTTGTCATTTCTTATACGTGACATGATATTTTGTCTTTTTACTTGAATTTGTAAATTGTTGTCGAGTGCTTCGATAAGCTACGTTCAAATGATACGTTTTCTAGTCATCCATTTAACATAAATCAAATATTGTATATTTTTTACTTTAAATAGCAATAATAATACTTAAGGATTTAAATGATGGACTCATTGGAAAAATTCTTTATATCCAGGACAGTATTCTTCAGTACTCTTTTATAAAAAAATAAACCTTTAAATAGAATTTGGCGTAAAAAATATGTTTGTTGTTGGGGGATAATCAGCTAAAAAATTTTAATATTATCTGTAAAAAAGGCTGAAAAAGATTTTTTTTACATGATTTACTGTAACGTTTATTCTGTGTTTATTTTCGAACTGTAATGTAATAGTTTACAGATAACACAATTATTATATTGAGATAATTGATATCGAAGAAGAAAGATGAAGTTGAATCAATGGAAGATTTCTTTTCAAGCTTTTAAAAGGTGTGTTCAACATCAACCCTAGGGTAAAACACTTGTTATATTGGGGAGATGTGAGGTTATTGATGACTCCATAGGGATCATAAGTCTTAGAAAACCTGACCGAAAATCCTACAGGAATTGAGATGTGTATGTTCCTCAACATTATATATTGACACTAATTGAACAAAAATAGGGTTAACAGCAAACTTATTTTAAAACCTGAACCAACTAAAATGCAACTAGTGTATTGTATCTTAGCATAGTAACAGGATCAAAGTCAGACTCAGATTCCATCGTCGTTGTGCTACCACCATCAATGATTATTTGTAACGAAAGCTTAACTTACGTGGTTAAAAATACATGGTCTGTGCTCTCACAAAAAATAAAACATAAATCTATACACCCAGCCTGTTCTCTATAATCGAACATAAAATGTTTTTCGTGATCAAAGATTTGATACGCATCTTAATTGTATTCCTCCAAATTGGCGTAAATATCTTAAATTTTTGATAAAAGTTATTTTATGCTAAGAATATAGTCGTAGTATATTAAACATTTATTTTTTTGTAAAAACCTAAATAGAAGTTTTAATATCTGTAATATGGATTACCATGTTGTGTACGAATTACAATAAAATGCTTAAGGGTTAAATAACCTTAACAAATGCTTATTACCAGCCATTTACTGTATGAGCCTGTTATAAAATTAAAAAATACAGCACAAATGAAAGATCATTAAATTTAAACCACTAAACATATACATATATGGTGAGTTTACTGAAAAAGGGGATAACTACGACTGTTTAAATATTTTTTAGCAAAAGTATGAGAAACTTTAAACCAAAATTCTTTAGGAAAAGCAGTAACATTGTAGTTTCCGACATCGCAACGTGTAGGCTGCAAACTAAAATGTATGTGGTTGAGGAAGCTAAAAAAATTTCGAAAGAAAATGCAAAATAACGACAAGAAGCGCGAATGTTGCACACAATATTGTGAGACACAATATCGTCTGCTTCAACAATGTCATCCTCGGTAGCAACATTGTTTACCAACCTTGTATAATATCGTTACCTGAGGCAGGTCTTTAACAAACAACACAATTGCTTCCTTGATTGGACATTGTTAATAAAGTAGCTTTAAATAGTTTAGGGAACGTGTTGTTCCATCGTTTACTTTGGAATGTTTGTTTACTATCGGTTGTGCTTTGTGAATGGTTTACGTGTTTCGTTATAAGCGTAGTTTTTCTATAAGTCCTAGTTAATTCTGGGCTATAATCACTCTGACTGTTAGAAAAATATACAGGGTGAACATAAAAGAAGTGAACAACTTTGAACATCAATTTATCGAAAACTACAGTCATAATACAGGAAAAGTCAACAGGCATAATGTCATAATTTGAAGCACCGAAAATCCTCGACCTTTTTTTACATGAGATTCACCTAAACTGAACGTGTTTTGTGCTTTACCAAAGAAGAAGGTGTATGGTCCATTATTTTTTCAAGAAGCTACAGTCAGAGGAAATGTTTACTTAGACATGCTGACTGAATGGTTGATGCCTCAACTCCAGGAAGACAGTGATGACTTTGTTTGGGTGCAAGATGGTGTACCACCACACTGGATGCACGATGTAAGGGACTACCTTGACGAGAGGCTACTGCAGCGTTGGATTTGAATCTTTTACGTTGGCCATTTACATTTAATATATGGGAAATAACTTGAGAATCTTAGCTTTCTAATGGTGTATTTCACTTCCTTCTATGTAGTATAACTTTCCTGTAATCTTTTATTAAAGTTGTTCACTTCTTTTGTGTTCACCCTTTATTATAAAGGTCTTTCTATGGTCAATATAGAGTTTGATCTATGTGGGGGGATACTATAATATAAGGCTATATTCTTTACATGTTTCGCTTGGCCCTATCACCACATCATTGTAAAACGGTCATGAGCGTCCAACCACTTATTATAAAGGATGCCAATACCAACACAGAGTGGGGGTGTTAGTTTTGCATTGTACAAAAGCTTCGTACCTTAAAAAAGTGTGTTATAAAACCATAATAATAAGCGGATAGCCAAAAAGTAATTTAATCAACTATTTCAAAGCTACCAAAATTGCATGCTGATGGGGGCAAAAAACGATAATATTAAAATCACATGCATAGAGTTTAAACGCAAGATGGATTTTAAGTGTGGATTGCATAATTAAACCAAAATATTAGCAGATCACTATCCACCAATATAATTGGTGCACATGCTAACGTTTGGTTTCTTGTTATGTCTTGCGGTGGGACAGAAAAAGTAATGGAATCTTTATCTAATATATTTAAAAGTAATACCACCTTGAGTATTGGAGAGAGTAAAAATCCATTTTTAACATAAAAAGCTAAAGGTGCCAAACCACACTAGTTAATCTGTAAACATGATTGTGTAAATCCAATATTCAACAGGTTTTAATCTTATCACGTTATTGGTTGGCAAACGGAAATATATCGAGGGAAATTTACAGCTGAAGATCTAGAGAGCTTGTCAGCTTCTGGCGAAGGTCCAGAGCCACTTATCACTAACGCTCTCACTCGCACTCATGGAAATCGGCTATCTTCTATCTCTCTCACTCTCACTGGTAGGAAACATAGGATTATCACTTCATTCTCTGATATTTTGGAAACCGTCCAACGTCTTGGTGTTAGGTTTGTTACAGTGATTTTATCCTTTTCCCAAAAAAAAGAATTAGGACAGAATGTTGCTTTGTAAAATAGTTTTATTATTAATAACAAATATATAAATTGGAAACACATTTTGAGAAATACACAAATAAAAAATGAATCTTTGTTATATTAGGAAAGAAAAATTGATATTTAATTAGAGGTGTTTAATACACAAAAGCTAATTTTTGAGGATATTAGGCAAGTTTTCCCAACTTACACTATGTAAAGTATATGTGCTAAATTAAAGTAGTAACTATGCAATATATAACATATCTATATTTTCCAAAATAAATATACATAGTAGTATTAATTATTGTTGTTGATATTCTTCTTTTTTAAATTAATAAACGACTGGTAATGGCTATAAAAAGAAAATTAGTTTCTTTTGGCTAGTTTAGTCCAATGGGAATAGAATCCCCCAACTATTATTAAATAAACGTAGAATTTCACAAAATACTGTATACCTAATTTTTTTGTCAAATACTTTATAAATATAAGTTCGAGGGATCTAAAAATTCCATAAATATTCAGTGAATAGTTTTCCATTGTGTCAATGAAAATCAATAAACTTTTACTTCATTATTGCTAAATTAAAAACCTTTTAAGCTGAAAAATACCTTTAAGTATACCGGGGAGAGTATCTACATGGTTTTTGATAACTCAGCCTTTGCTATGTAAACATTCAGCATTATTGTTTTATTAGTTTTTTTATGAATTAGATATCGTTATGTAAACATTCGGAATTATTACTTATGTAGTTTTCACGCAGCAGAAAGTTACAGTAGACAGGTAGACACTGTTTTAATAATAAACTATATGATAAAATAACTACTAATTCAATGTTATGAATTGAAAACTTGATGTATAACTTAGAATGATCCTACCTACATTAAAACATTTTATATTACTTCTATCCCTTTTGAAAATTTACCACTAAATTGCCTCACAAAATTAAACTATTACCAAGAGAGTATTTCCAGAGTAAGTGATTTTATTTTAGTTTTGCATTTTTACAGACTGTAGTTTTTCAATATTGAAAGATACAAGGCGCAAAATACGAAACCAGCAATAACTTGTGTTCGTGTTGGTCAGCCAAGCCTGCATCAGCAATTAGTTGAAGATTCCAAACACGTATGGCTACATCTCATCAATCATATCCGGCTTGTCTTATAACACGAGAAACATGGTTGATTCAGAGTGCTTCTTGATTCGGGTAAATAGTTTTCATACAATTTTGTATTTCCTTTTTTATATCACACAAATTGCTTATTTTACATATTACGTTTGAACTTCAGTTCTATTCTTAGAGTTACAAACAGATTAACAGATGAACTTGTACATTCACTTACCACGTAATTCAAAGAAAATTTACATTTGAATATTTTAGATTTTATCAGGAACGATAAAATCTTTAATTTATTAGTTTCTGTATAGGATTATTAGCTCAAACAGTAAAAACATGTTAAAGATCACAATAACAATAGCTGTTATATGTGGTACTCTCATAATAATCAGTAGGCATTCGGTTTATCACTAGAAAAGTATAGAAACATTTGTGTTATATGAATTTGAACGAGTTAACCTAATTTTATTTTCATGATATTTCATGTAGAACCAATTTATAGGTTAGATCTTTTTACAAGATAATAAACTTTGCTAGTGTCGAATATTTTACACGGTTTTCCCCACAAAAACTTGAACTGAATAGTCATTCCACTACTAAGTGTAGGATTTGTTAGGGGGGTATGTTAGTAGGATATCTTAGAGCATTATTCCTATATATATTGCCATTTCAATAACCTCTACACTAGATCATATCTATCCTTCTTTATAATGTATAGTATATCTTCCGTTCATGATCCGATGCTCCTACATCCAATTTTTTTGTGTACCTGCCATGCGCCATTACGAAAACGATTTTTTTTATAGGGACACTGTAATAAATACATGGTTACAATAACCATCCATATTTACATTCAAGAATATAAATAAACAATCGTTGTAACTTAAATTGTGGGAAAGGCTAAGCGGATGCGGATAAGAAAGAATTCAAGGTATTGAAGAGTTGTAGTATTGCAAAATTGAACACAAGTAATCAAAACTTTAATGAAGAGAAATCTATGCCTGGAACTATATTAATTAGCGAATATGCTGTGTAGCAGGCAATACGCCTCTAGGTTCATCGGATGTATTTGCAATTCAAGCAATTAAACTCACAGCCCGGTATTCCGGTTGTATTGCTTGTATTGCCCCCTAGTTTCATTCATTGCCTGCTGGTTTGTGTTTCCACAACTATTATTTTGTATTTATCCGATTCAGATATTGTATTTACACTGAGTAATAATAAACTCCATCCTGAGAAATAATGCTACATCGTAGAGCTAAATTGTTGTTTATATACTCTGGTTCTGTAAAAGCCAAACATCGATATGTTGTATCAGTAGTTTTAATAATGTTACTTAATCCTCAGCCGTGAAAGAAAGTAAAACCTTAAACAATGTTTGAATGTCTGCATATAAAAAAACTAAAAAACTACAGTTTAGCTTTGGGATGTTTGTGTTCCAAATGGTATGACTAGGTTTAGTAATCGGAAATTTTTATTTAAATGACCTTAGTTAAACATAAGGCTTGATTCAAACTGAAAAAAATGCTTAGCATTTTACATTTGTCAACATACAACTCGTTTTATCAAGTAGACTTAAAAAACCGATGTGTGTTTATCATAGGGACAAACCAAGTACTTATAAAACCTTAAGTTACTCATAATAAGAATTTGTATATGTATGGATTAGTTGTTTTATTTGTTTGTATAAAATCGTGTTAGTACTTTAATACAAAAAAAAAAAAATGGTGACCATACGAATGTAGGCATTTTAAGCCGAGTAAGAATAGAGATGAGTGGCAAGATCTTGTAGTCTTGAGACTGACTAAGGTTGACACGTTCCTAAAACAGCTGTTAATTAATAGCCCATACGGCCAATGGAAACTAAGGGACCTACAGTTTATAGTATGATCCGAACCACATACACATCTCTTGCTTGTTATCCAGTTGTTGCAGCAGGATATCTTTTTACAATGTTGGCATTTAATCTTGATGCCAACATTGTGCCAACATTTGTAAATATGTAAATATCAATAAAAATAAGATCTTTTTTTGTAAGATTATAAATAAGACAGAACTTTACGCATGAAATAGGAAATGAAACGCAGTGACCACCATAATGGAAATCGTTCTGCATGACCATAAAAATATCATATTTGGCAAGTAATGCAATAAACATTACCATCACTATAATCACTATGACTAAAACCAAACTATACAAGAAAGCATCACTCCAGCATAAAGTTGCAAGAGAAACAAGCTTTCCGTTTAAAACCTAACCTGGAGGAAACGCCTTCTCATTTCTCATACGGAATATGGAGTTACGGTACAGTATTACATTTTGTATGAACACTATCAGAACGAGTCTCTAATTTGTTCCTCAGTGAATAGATTTTTGGTATAGCCCAATATCTAAAAAATGTATTGCACTAATGGCTTCAAAGTAGAAATATAAATACTCTAGGATTAGAATGAAAAAGATCTTTTAAAATTATTTCAGAACAGTATTCTTTAGTATTTTTTTTTCCTAGGACGCTAAGCACGAGCCTGGAATTGT
The DNA here is from genome assembly GCF_028750875.1 of Macrosteles quadrilineatus. NCBI lineage: Eukaryota > Metazoa > Arthropoda > Insecta > Hemiptera > Cicadellidae > Macrosteles > Macrosteles quadrilineatus. The sequence goes on from NW_026542595.1 coordinate 199,494,495, forward strand.
TTTTCACATTACTTCAGGCTAGACCTAGGGGTTGCGGCATTATCACTTAGATAAAAGCCATTGGTGACTTGGCGGGGATCGAACCCGGGACCTCAGGGACTGAAGTCCCGCGCTCTAACCACTACGCCAGCTCGCTCCCCCATTCTTTAGTATTATACAAAAACCATATGAAAACGTGTATACGATTACAAGTCACCATATAGTTTAGTTAACAATACAAGCTAATGTTGAAAACTAAATCAATCATAGTATTTGAAGGAAATAACCATAATTACCTTAATAATTAATATGTTTAGAGATAAATGAACCTTTTAGAAGAAATAACCTATTAAAAAACATTATTAAGAATTTCTTTTGATCGTGTGCACTACACAGGTCTAGTGTGTATAAAAAAAAAACTGTAATATATTAAAAAGAACACAAAATCAAACCAAAATTTCTCAATTCAATGAAAAAAAGAAACGTTAAATCAGTAGATATTTGACCACACTCTTACAGGTGGGCTTATTAAGAGTAGAAGCTTGTTATATTATTGATGTTTGAGGTAGTGGATGACTCCTCAGGGATGTAATGAGAGCGTCAGAAAACCTGACCGATGACCCTCCTCCAAACTTATTTTTGCATCCTTTATGTTTATGAAAAATAAAATATCAAAAATAATACAGAAAAATTCGATTATAAAAAAATTGGGAACTCAACATATTAACATATTGTCCATTAAAAGTTATGTGCCTTTACAAAACACAATTTACCGATCGAAAGAACTGGCTAAGCCGATATTCTTGCTCTTGCTTGCACTGAAAATGTTTGGAATCTAATAATATTAATGAAAATTGTATTTTGAATAACAAAGTGTTATCGTGTAAAAAGAAATTCGTTATCTTAATATCGCCTCTAATGATAAATTGCCAATCATATGGCCAATCATAGCAATGTACAATTGTATGACATATTTTGTTAATTACTAATACTACTAATAAATTAACAACTTAGTTACAGTAGACTTTCTTTTTATATATAAAACGTTGATTATAATTGAACCTACAAGTCTATTTCTCATATTCGTATAAGTAATTTCATACTTAATATTCATCATATATACTTTCGTGTACCAAGTAATTTAATAGCACACCAACATCTAGGTTAGATTACTACGGCGAGGTATTTATCAAGAAATTACAAACCATCAAAAAGCTAGGATGACAGACAATATCATCTGCTTCACACAATGTCATACCCACTTTGTTTACCTACCTTGCATTATATCGTTGCACGAGGCAGGTCTTTACAAACATCATTGTGCCTCGTGCCTTGATTGGACATTGTTAATAAAGTAGCTTTGTATAGTGACGGAAAATGCGTTGTCACAACGTCACTTTTGTTTACATTGGATATGTGGTAAATGGTAGTATTCATTATAGAAAAAAAAAACTGTATGATTTGATGTTTTAGCACACATGCTGTTACTGAATGTAATTAAATTTTCATGAAATCAGCATGTTTTAACTGATACTTTTGTATGTTAAAAGTAATGGTAGATAATTTTAAAGGCAAATACTCACCTAATTTCATTAAATATTAATACAGTTGTTTGAGTATTTAATATACACATTTTTTAATGAATTACCTTTTTGTTTAGTGTTGCCTTGAAGTTCTTGATGTTTTTGATTCCTGATGCGCGTTTCACCACAGGTTGTGGCATCATCAGAGTTCACTATGCTACGCATCGAAATGCGCATCAGGGATCTAAAACATCAAGAACTTCAAGGCAACACTAACAAAAAGGTAATTTATCAAAACTGTTCTTGAAACCGGGTTATATTACAAAAAATATATATATATACATTCTATCGATATGTTCAACAACAGTATTTGTACTACAATCACCACTGAGAGATACATCCTTCCATGTAATCCCTTTTAATTATTGTCAAACAATTGTAAATGAACAAACCTAAAATTCAACGGCTTGCAAACGTAAAAACAATGTCAAAGATTTTGAGGATCTAGAGAATTTGTCAGCTTCTGGCAAAGGTCGTCCAACCATATTGTAAACATTAACATCTAGAATGAATCTTTACCACAAATGGGCGCATCGTTGTATTGCAAACTGTAGTGTTTGCGTCATGTTGTCCGGTTCAATATAAAAGATACAATAGGACCCAACCAACATACTTCATAATTTATATCCAATGGAGGTCTAATGTATTCTTGATCGATCATATAATCATAACGCCATTTTACCAACGACCGTCGATACACGATAATGATAGTCGGAGTGTCATAAATGGCCAAAATTGTACTGCGTACTCAACATGGCATTACTGCATGCACTTCTGAACGTGTGTGAATACATCCAAATATACGGTATGCATAATCAATCAACTACACATAGTTTTATCAATATAGAAATGAGCATCTATATAATAATATAAGAAATTGTTGGATTTTTGTGTGAAGGAAATTGACCCCTAAATATTTATTTTTATAGGCATATTGGGTATCAATTTAAAGCTTTTATCCTCTAGATGTGCCTTTTGCGGGTTTGGATGATATACCATGAAAGCCTATAGGCTTCTAGTGCAGAATTCTGTTGTCACTCATCTGAACTTGTTCAAGTTTACATTTGTTTACATCAAAACAGATGGCTATGATACAATTTTGATTAAATCCATACGAAAATGGGGTTGCCTGTAGTTGGTGATGTTTCAGTGAATTAAAGTAAAATGTTGTAAAGTTATTTGTATAATATGTAGAGAAAAAAATGACTTACGTTAGATTTTGTGTTGTCATAGTATGTATCATTGGTATTTGTAATTTTTCGTAGATACCTAAAAGAGATCGCACACGCAATGAAAATAATAAGGCTTGCAGAGCAAATAATATTAGGGATGTGATGGGAAATACTAGTTTTCACCCTTATCAACTATTTATCAAATATATCACGGATTTTTAAGTTATGAAGTGACGCAGGTTGCTAGTTATATATTATTCAATGTTTATTAACATTAAACACATCCTAATATTGATGGTTCACATTTAATATAAAAAAGTTGTAAATGAAAATAAACAATTACTACTTTACCTTTTATTATTAACAAACTTATATTCGTGCATGTAGGGGCAAAGTGATATATAAATGAATTACGATTATTTTTTATGAATAGTAGGTCTAATTCCAAAAAATGCCTTATGGGTTTCAAAAAACTTTATCATAATATTAAACATTAAATGCATTATGTACATTTAAGAATATCAAATCAGAAATGGCTTTAGCTTAAATTCTAAAATCGTATAGATAATTATAGCGTATATGTATACGAAAGAAATTTTCAACATTGGCAGATTTTGGTAATAAAAAATTTATAACAAACAGTGATTTAAAAAGTTAAAAATAGAATTTATAACAAACAATGAATGAAATAGTTAAAAATAGAATTTATAACAAACAATGAATGAAATACATGATTTAAAATAGTTCTAAACCTGTAACGATATTGATTATCAAATATGCTGCGTAGCAGGAAATTACCAGCCTCCGGACCATGATGTATTTGCATCTCAAGCAATTAAATTCACAGCCCTGTATTCTGGTTGTATTGCTTGTATTGCCCCTTCACTTCACCTTGTTTGTATTTATCTCATGTGAAATCAAATTTCTTTGATACAAATTCAATTTTTACATATTTCACACATTATTTTGACTTGGAGATAAATAATATTCCACTATGTGAAAACTATGATAGATCGTTTAAATTTTATTCTATAATCGTTTTGCTTCAAGTCTTGATTCAGTATTTTTATAATTAGGCTTAAAACACGAATGTTAGTTTTATTATGTCATAAATTGAACTATCACTAGACAATAATGTTATATATCATTTTCAAACAAGTCAGTTTGGTCTTCCTATCGTGGAGCTACTCTGAACACATTTACTCGTAAAATATCTGCATAACTACCAAGTTGGTCGGAGTATTTAATTTTAAGCCTTTAATAATATGGTATTAATGATACATTTTTCACCATTTAGGTTAGTTCAAAAATGTTAAGACTAATTGCATCGCATTACTCCTTATACAACTCTTTTAGGATTTTAATTCGAAAGAAAATTCCACTATAACTAGAGTCAAATAGTAATGTCATCCTACTAATATTATAAATGAGAAAGTTTGGATGTATGGATGTATGTTTGTGACAAGTGAACGCGAAAAATACTGGTCGGATTGGGCTGAAATTTGGCATGATGATAGCTCACATTCCCGATTAACATATAGGCATATTCTTATTTCAAAAATCCTTTCGGGCTCCGCCCCAGTTGCTCTGGAGTTTTCCATGTTAACCTTATGAGAAATGGAATTATTGAATCTTAACAGCTGTTTCAATTAAACAAGTTGGTTCTGTTCTATGATGTTCAATAGCATTAAAGTTACAAGGATTACCAACAGGGTGCAGCACTATTATTTCTTTTACATTTATGACAACAGCTAATTTGCAACCAAAAGGTGAGTGAGCGTAGCGAACGAACTTCAACCTGGAGGCGAGTTATAGTAGCGAACGAGCTAACCTGAAGGCAAGTGAGCGCAGCGAACGAGCTCCAACCTAAAGGTGAGTGAGCGTAGCGAACAAACTTCAACCAGGACGTGATTGAGCCATGCGAACGAGATAATCTTGAAAATTGAGAAGTTAAACAGGGCAAAGCCCGCGGGTTACAGCTAGTTATTTATAAAGCAGAAAAAAAATGAAAATCTCTCATGCGAAAGGTTGTGTGATAAACAAGTGTAAAGTGTAGAAACGCAGTCTGTGAGGAAACACCTTCTCCTACCTCATACGTGACATGAAGTTATATTACGCTTTTTCTATTCACTTTCTTCCAGTTGTTGTTGGAATAATTTGTTCTAACTGTTTCAATATTACGTAACAATTGGTTTGTTTTTTAACCTTTAGATTCACCAGCTGATTGTAGTCGTAGTATCTTTAAAGGTTGCCAAAATATTTCAAACCGTACACGGATTACGTGTTTTGTGTTTTTTGGTTGGAATACTGGTGTGCGAAAAAGTAAAAACCGTGCAACAAAGTAAATAATTGTGCAGCAAAGTAAGAAAATGCAGCAATTAGCAGCTTTCTGTACTACAATCAGTGCAAGGAAGCCCACTTTGTTGGTTGACTGTAGGAAAATATCTTCTGAAATACACGCTTTTATTCAGAGCTGTGTGTATATTTCAGTAAATAAAAAATTGACTGAGATAATAATATAATATAATCCTATAATCTTTCTTGTTTGCTGTTAAAATATAGTCAACCCGAAAGTCGTAATTTTAGCCACAAAGGAAACTTAAAACCAAACAAACCTTTGATAGGGTGTGTCAGTTAATTTTTTTTTTTTTTTTTTTGTCCTAGGACGCTAGGCACGAGCCTGGGATTGTTTTTCACATTACTTCAGGCTAGACCTAGGGGTTGCGGCATTATCACTTAGATAAAATCCATTGGTGACTTGGCGGGGATCGAACCCGGGACCTCACGGACCGAAGTCCCGCGCTCTAGCCACTACGCCAGCTCGCTCCCCCAATAGACTTAAGTATAATAGAAGGTAAATTACATTGTTGCATTATGATAATTGGTCATTGAGAAAGCAGTATAAAGTAAACCCAGTAAAATATGTCTGCCACGACTCTGCTTAAACCTCACCCCAAGAGTAAGCTTGTTAGATTTTCAATGTTTGAGGTAGTGGATGGCTCCTTGGAGGATAGATTGTTGTTAAAAGCATCCGCAAACCTAATCGATAATCTTACTTGGAGTTAAGCTATATAGGTTTGGTATCGATCATGTGTTCTTGACGGTAAATAAGGGATACAAGTGAAAATTTACAGAAAATTAAAATAAAAAGTCGTTTCTTTGTACCACACTAACATTTTTACCACATGTTAAAAAGTCTTACTCGATATCTTGTTAAAACACTGACTTTAATTTCGTCGTCTTGTACTATTATTGACTTTGTCAATGGTACTATTCAACACCCGAATTCCTACACGAATAGTGCTTCAATTTCAAATTTATCGATTATATGATTATAGCATTTATAAAACTGTCAAAGCTACAAGCTTAAAAAAACATTTGTATAATGGTACTTACTGCTTTAACTGAATTCTAATTCAACTAATATTTTCACAATTATTTAATTTTAATATAATTTTCAACACTAAACTATATAAGTAGGTTCTCATATTAATTATTAATACCAATCATAATCATTCAAAACAATTACTTGCACAAAAAATCATCTCGGTATGATTTTTATTAGGATTTTTTATTTTGTATATATTGTTGTGGTTAAGCAAGTGTGTTTGTTTAGTTTAAAAGAATACTACATATACTGTATAAATTTCTTTTTTTCATGTATTGTATTGTGCATTATCTTGTAATTTAATTACAGTATTACTTGTATTACTGGGAGAACATAAATATTCATATTCTTATTCTTAAGTAAGTAGTTAGTAGGGTGGGTAAGTAGGGCAAGTACGGCGGAACTTTGGTCTCTGAGGTCCCGGGTTCTAATCCCAGACCAATGGATTCGATCTAATTGATAATGCCGCAAGCTCTAGTTCTAGCCTGAAGTAAGGTGCTAAAGTATATATTTAATAACCAAAAGTAATAACCTACAGTAATGTGAACAAAATTCCAGGCTCGTGCCTAGTGAGTGTCCTAGAACAAAAAAACTCTTCCTATAGCAAACCTAGGTACTTGTTAAACCAAACCTGATTATTAAATAGATTTTGAAAATCCAATCAGGCAAATGGGAATTTGCTTAGTCTGCAGGTTTGCTGCGGAGGGGGTATTATATGATTTCATTGAACAAAGTTATTTTCTTCTCTTAGTAGTACTGTTACAGTACTTCTAATGGGATCACTAACAGCAACGTTTACGACAAATTACTTTCCAAGGAAACAACTTCACTTTGCTAAAAGAATTTTTAATCTTCTCAAAAGGCAAAGACTAATTTTTCAATCAACAAGAAAAAAATAAGTCACGTTTGACAAAGTCTGTTTAAAAAACTAATTCTTAAGATCTTCAGTAACGTCAGCAGAACTAAGATCTTAACATGTTTACTAGGAGATTGTTGGAGAGGATTGGTAAGGAATTTTTGGGGCACGTTGCAGACCTATTGTGGAAGCAAGCTTATCACTATTTTATTGACACTGACAAATTAAAGACTAGGCTGCCCTATAAGTTGATTGGGAGTTTATTTGATATCTAGTCCCAAAACTTATAGCCATCTTAAGGCAAACATAACTAAAACAAGGGAGTATGTTTTATCTATGCTAAAACCTAACCACAGAGATATAAATATAAGTGATATAAATATAAACACTCATCCTCTGTAGGCCTAAAGCTACCTACCTATATTTTATTTGGGTTAGGATTAGTACTTTTTGAGAGTGTCATTATGTACTGAACACACCTAGATGATATAGGGTATTAGCTTTTTTTCTTTTAAGTCTAAAATAGTGGTTCATGAAATTATTCATTTATAAAAATCAACCTCACCGAGTTACCTTAGTGATGTGCCCAGTATTTAATACAAAAGTTGAAGCTTATATGCCTATGTATATTAGTTTTAAAACGGAGTAGAATAAGGCAGGTATAATCTAGATTAGGCATTGATTAGTGTTAATAAACTAAAATAGATAAATGAGTCTGATCAATTAGTTCTTTCGTTAAAAACCCTTTGATGCACAGGAAAATTTTTTTATTTCAATTTTTACTGAATTGATGTTTTTTGGTAACCTTAACCGTGTCAGAGCTCAGGAAAAATAATTTAAAAAATTTAATTTTGTTTTTATAATTTTTATTAATAAAAAACGAGGTGGTATTCTATATATACCACTGTGTATCAGTGCGTAGTCTAATGTGCATATAAAATATTAAAAACCTTCCTTGAAACGTAAAACCTACCAATATGTTACAGATAAGAAACAATTATTTACCTGTTCATGTATTGTAATAAAAAGATTACTTATCTAATCTATGTGAAAAATAGTGAATTAGCTCAAGATATTAGTACTCGTAAATACATTTGTATGACAATACTGAATACATTTGAAGGTCTGTTATAAAATAACAAGTTTCCAGAGAATCATTGTACAACATCGTATTCTCCAATCTTAAGATTCAAGATTCATCTTTATCTTAGTTCAGTTGTGAAACTCATAAAAACCATTTTTTGTCAGTCTAGCATAAGCACACTTTGCGCTCGTTACATTCCCAGTGTGAGCGAATCTTTTTCTCTTTTGTTCTGCATAAGTTGCATCTCGTCCATGTTGATATTATGGGCATGTGAACGTTCTCCTTGAGCCTCTTTTCTACTGGCATTTTAAATTTATGTTCGATCAAATTTAATTTAGCCTTTCCTTTGCCTTTTCGTAGATTTTGAGTGTAAGCCATTCGTGACGGAGATGCGGAATTGCTTCACCTGGGTTATGATTCCAAACGCAATAGGTGATTTATAATGATAAAAATAAATTATGTATTTTCATCAATGAAGATGAGTATATTTGCTGAAGAGAGACTACTGTCATCTGGTCAATTATCTGATAAACCTATTTAATCTTAGCAGCCGTCATTTAGAATTTCTGTTAGTAAGATGTCTTCAGTCATGTCTTTTGGATATCTGAGAATAAAAATAGTATATTTCGTACCTAGGGCCGAAAATGAGGTTTTGCCGGCTCGAGATAGTTTTTAAGTTCGAGACGAAGTCGAGAACTTAAATCGATCGAGAGCCGCAAAACCATTTCGGTCCGTGGTACGAACGCTATTTTTCACCACACTATACCCTATTACCACTATTCACCACAATAATAATGCACACTGATAGTCAACACAACTACAACTTTAAGGTTATGTGAAGAAATAATTTGAGGAATCAGCAAAAATAAAAATATATAGTTGCTAGGCAACGGTGGCAATAACACAATTCTATTGAAATGCTATGGATTTTGATTATGTATTTAAAATGCATTCATGTTTTAAGTAAGTAAGCGGACAGCTGATTTTGCGGCCCCGGCCTGTAAAAACCTGCTCGGTCCCCAAATTATGGACAGCTGGCATCGCCAGCAAAACGTAACTTTCGGCCACCAATTAACGTATGTAATACAGCCAAAAACATGATAGTGTGGTGAAAATAAATATTTAAAATATAGTAAGTAAAATTTATATGATTGAGTTACCTAAAAAAATAACAAAAATTATCACAAAATATGCTTGAAATTATATTTTAGCTTAGTAAGGCAACAACAAAATATGTCTAGTGTTAGTAGCATAGTGGTATTGTAGGTATACCACCTATATTTGGCAAAATAAACTTTCATTTTGAACAAAAACAGTGTTTTTGACGCAATATAACAATTACATAGTGTCTAATTCAACATAAAAACATATATCTTACTTTGTTATATGTAATAGAAGGGTATACGAGACAGTCAAAACCTCTGCATAACAGCCTGTAGCCTGTAGCATGCAACGACGCTTTGAAACTTCAACTTTAATACTAAATTAATCTAGAAGCTACTAGTTCCTCCAAAATACGCTAGGTTACAGCACTGACTAGGCCCCTGGTATGGTATTTCCACAATACCAGTATGCATCAATGCAGTAAAAATTATTTTACAAGTGGTATCCTGATAATACCACTGTGAATCAAAGGAATCAAGTACAATGATTATTGATTGCATTCTTTAGCTTGCAAACACTGTACCACTAAAAAATTTATTACGTTTAAAAGTAAAATTTTCTTTAATATGTACATCAATTTAAATAATTAAATGGGATGTGATTGAAAAATTACCTATACATGTTGTCGCCTTTGAGCTCTTCCTTCTTGAACATTTCAGCAAGACAGTAGTGTAGACTTACTGTGGTTTCCTGAAGAGACTACTGACCCAAACTTCTGGCCAGGAAAGCAAACCCTGTATACCCTACAAACACACTAGGAACCACTAATGTACATGTTAGATATCTTGAGTCGTATATCTCACCATGTTGCATCAGGGGTCTGTCAACATATTAAAGTGTGCGGAACTCTACACCACCAAGATTTAAACTCAAGACTAGAATCAAGATTAGAAAGATATAACTATTGAAGGTAAATCTCTATCCTTTTCCATTATACATCAAGCCTAAAACTATTCTCTCCTCTCTAAAATTTCCCTAATCATTTCAACCTTCATACGACTCAAGATATCTAACATGTACATTAGTGGTTTCTATTGTGTTTGTAGGGTATACAGGGTTGGCTTTCCTGGCCAGGGGATTGGTTCAGTAGTCTCTTCAGGGACCCCGCAGTAAGTCTACACTACCATAGACTAACCAACACAAGTAGACTTTTCATCCCATTGTAAATTTTGAAGCACGTTTTTCGTGTCTAGTTCATGTACGTGACACAAAGGCGCTAGTGTCGATGAAACTTTGTTTCCATTATTTTAGGGTTAATTTCTTTATTTGTGCTTTACTGTTTGGTTATATAACTAGGGGACAAGTTATTGTTTATGATTAGATCGTATTATTTGGTTAAACGAGGTTTTAAATGGCGGTAATAACGGGAAACAAATTGTAAACAAAACACGACCTCTACATAAACCGTACATGAACTAACAATATAATTGTCTTCAGCTGTTCCATAAGGATGAGAAATCTACCAAAGGTGTATGTTTTATCTATGACACTACTGTCTTGCTGAAATGTTCAAGAAGGAAGAACTCACAGGCGACAACATGTATAGGTAATTTTTCAATCACATCCCATTTAGTTATTTAAATTGATGTGCATATTAAAGAAAATTGTACTTTTAAACGTAATAATTTTTTTAGTGGTATAGTGTTTGCAAGCTAAAGAATGCAATCAATAATCATTGTACTTGATTTAACGAAAGAACTAATTGATCAGACTCATTTATCTGTCAATGTGCAATTAGCTAAAATAGGCTACAAATTATTATAAAGGACAACAAAGGGGTTGTCTTATTTTTTGTTTCTTATTTTTGAGCGAAAGTTGGGTAGTCTTAAACGAGATACCCTAAAATCACTGTGAGAATCAACGGATACAAACGCTTTTTTGCGTTTACTACCACGACTTGAAATCGAAAATGGTGCGTTATTATAAATTTATAGTTTGTTTTAAATTCCAAATAAAGCCAATTTTGATTGAAATCTTATTTTAAACTATTTAAATTATTTGTAATCAAATGAAAATTGGTGGATGAAGTAATATACGACTTCAACGACATCTAGTGGAGACTTTTCAAACTGTATGGAACAAATAAATTATCCAGCTGATCATGATATAAATAAATATGTTCTTCTTAAGGATAACATGGGAACTTTTAAAGCCACTGGGGCAGAGCCCAAGCTACTTTTTTAAAATGTAAGATCAGTTTGCAAATCTACACACCTAGACGAACATTTTGGTATATAACATGTGTAGTCCAGTCAATGAATTATCCAAAAGTAGGTGTAGAGTGCGTGAGCAGGTAACTAAGCGATTCCTTCAGAAACTTGTTCAGGGGGCTTAGGGTGTTAACATACCAAAAGTCCTGACTCATAGGTGGTGAGCCAGGGGGTGGAGGGGGGAAAAAGGGGGGAAAAAGGTACGCATTTTGGGTTTTTTGATTATATCTCGAAAACTATCAACTTTTTGTATACTATAGTAAATTATAAAATTGAAGAAGATTAAATTTTCTACAAGAAAAGTATATAATGTGTTTATTTTGGTTCAACAGATTACGAGTTATAACTTTTTTAATTGATATCTTATTAAAATACTCCTTCCATAAGAAATACATGAAAATTAGTATGCGAAATGGGGCGAATCCTATCCGCCCAAAGGAAATATAAATGATATTCTGGAAATCTTGACAAAATTTCCAGTAATTTGACACTTTAATCATTAAAATTGATCCAAAATTAAGGCGTGGGCGAGGTAACAAAATGTCGTGTTTTGGTGTTTTTTTATTGGAAATATAAAAAAACCTTAAATCATCCCATTTTTAAACGCTCACCCTCGCTTTAATTTTTGACAAAATTTAATGATTTAAGTGTCAAATTACTGGAAATTTTGTCAAGATTTCCAGAATATCAGTTATATTTCCTTTGGGCGGATAGGATTCGCCCCATTTCGCATACTAATTTACATGTATTTCTTATGGAAGGAGTATTTTAATAAGATATCAATTAAAAAAGTTATAACTCGTAATCTGTTGAACCAAAATAAACACATTATATACTTTTCTTGTAGAAAATTTAATCTTCTTCAATTTTATAATTTACTATAGTATACAAAAAGTTGATAGTTTTCGAGATATAATCAAAAAACCCAAAATGCGTACCTTTTTCCCCCCTTTTTCCCCCCTCCACCCCCTGGCTCACCACCTATGAGTCAGGACTTTTGGTATGTTAACACCCTAAGCCCCCTGAAAAAGTTTCGGAAGGAATCGCTTAGTTACCTGCTCACACACTCTACACCTCATTCCTTGACTGGTCTAGTGGGGTTAAATCTAAAACACAAAAGCCTTATTATTCACAAAGTTTCATGTAGCGTATTAAAATATAGATACCATAACTTAAGCAATGTCTTAAAAAAAGATAAATAAAATCCAATTATAAGGTCAAAAATAAAACTGACTGTTGACAAAATTTGAATCGGTTTATAGGTTTGTTCGGTAATGGTTTTGGTGCCAAAATCTATTGCCTATTTATTTTTGCGTTGTTAATGTAATTAAACATATTAACTTCATAATAAAATGTGTATGTGTCACTAAGTCTTTCATGATTTAGTGATATTCAAAACGTAGCACACATTTCTCTGACCATTAGGTTCTACCCTTACATCATTAAAGGACTTCATTGCACAATGGACCAGTCATTACGGGGTTCCCAACATAGGGGTTGTAATGATAAATTGTACAACTGCACTGGACTGTGTTAATATAATTGGAAATGTTAATGGCCAATAATTAAGGTGTTTATAATATTATAATGATAGTTATTTTAAAACAACATACGTTTCCTTAGTTTATAACAGTTTTTATTATGAAATCGAAAACAATATATATATTTGTTAATATAAACAATAAACATGTTCAACAAAAATATTCATTGCATTTAGACTTACGCTCTCAGCTTTTAAGATGTATCAAATGTGTATGAAGTATGGGATATTATCGATTAAATAAACCGTTTTACCTGCTTTCATCGGGAGTTGTTTGTCAAGCATTAAATCTTTCAGCATTAGCTTAAATATGTTGAGAATTATTTGAAGGTTTTTTTTCAGACACACTCATCGGATGGAAAATATTTGGAAAAATCCAAATGTCAAACGGTGACTCTGTTTTTAATGAAAAATTATTGAATTATTAAAATGGTTATTCTCTTTTTTTCATGCATTCACTGTGTATTTGTTTTTAAATTAGTGTATTCTATTACACTAACGGGCTATATAAACCAATATGGCGTTTATATAAATTTTCATTGTTTATAATTCATGTGGGGCCTGTGATTATTTTATATTATGTTTTTTAATCTCTATAATCCAAACGACAACGTTTTCTTGTATCCAACAAATTATGTGGCTTTTCTTTGAATTGACTGATTCAAGTTGAAAATAATTCATCAAAATTAAGTTTTCTTTAAACTAAGGCTATATTCTTACAGCTTCTGGGGTGATCGTATAATTTAAAATAGTAACTTTATTGCAAGCTGTATCTACGTAATTTGCAATACAGTAGAAGCCTTGTGCATTTGTTTGACTAAAAAAAACGTTTAAGTTGTTTAAAAATAGTAGGAACAAACAATATTAAATACAAACAGAACTGCAACAGTTACCAAGAACTAGCGGTGTTCATCTCAGACAATTAAATATAAAGACTCTCCAGTGTATATTGATGAAGTTCGACGACTTCATAAGCCGAAGTAAACAAGTGTCTACAACAACAAACCAGGGTTCTACCGTCGACGATCACGTCCCAGACTAAACACTAAACACTAGAAGATCGGAGTCCAAAGACACCATCTGGCAAAATAAATGATCACCGATTAATCTTTGGAAATGGAAATATAAGGCGTTATGGCTGACAATAACCTAATAAGGCATCTGCTGAAAATCGTCATTTGTATTTTTTTTTTTGTTTTTTTTTAGACTGGTAAGATCTACGAAGAATAAACACCTGGTATTAAAATATTTATATGTAAGGGACCATTTTTTTATAGAATCATAAAGTATCCATTAATTTTTATTTTTATCCAGAAAAAGGTATTTTTTGTGTTTATTGAATAACAAATACTAAAAAAACCTTTAATCAAGTAAGCTAAATATAATCAACACAGTCGCATTGAAACATAAAAAATAGTTTTAACTACAGAAACCCAAAGGATTAATGAAAAGTGTTTGAAAACATTTAATCCGTATCTTTTTATTTCCACTATAACTGTAAATAAATACCCTATGTTTATGAAATTTCAAATAAATATTTTTAAGTATATCCTTGACAAAGATAATGCCAAGATATAGTCAAAGCTGCATTTATTAAGCTCCTAGTAACTTATAGAAGGCTAGTGTTTTTATAGAGTGGATTCATATTTACAGTGTTCAACAAAGAAGGTAAGTAAATGTTTGGTTCCCTAGTCACGACTCAAGTGGGTTGAGATGTGTAAAGAGCTTGTTACACGAACAACTTTTATAAATGTTGATATTGAAAACTGTACAACTGTAGCAATAATATAAAATGCCTGGGAGGTCAAAAAATAAATTTTGGATGAAAGAATAAGTAGTAGTTATGCTAAGCATTGTAATCTACACAATTTATAAAAGTGATACGTAACTTAATTTTATAATAATTCATCAAAATTAAGCTTTCTTTAAACTGAGGCTATATTCTTACAGCTTCTGGGGTGATCGTATAATTTAAAATAGTAACTTTATTGCAAGATATATCTACGTAATTTGCAATAGAGTATAATACTTGTGCATTTGTTTGACTCAAAAAAACGTTTAAGTTGTTTAAAAATAGCATAAACATAAAATGCTAATAAACATAACATAACATAATGAAATAATCATTAACTAATATTTTTGCATTTACGTAAATCTAAAACAGCCCTTCCCTCAGATTTATATAAGGGATTTTAAATAATTGAGCAGTATTTGACTTCTCGAATGTAAATTTACTTTTGAATGTAAATTTGATCGCATAGTTTTGTAAAATTCGAAACCAGGGAATGGATAATCTATACCAACATACACTACCATGTTGTTTTTAAGTTTGTGTACTGTCTTTAAATACCATATTTAATTGTAATATTTATCAGCTGACTTTTTGTTTGTTTTTGTTTATGTGATGAGTTTTTGGAAATTGGTATTAAAACAGGGTTGATCTTATCTTGGTTTTATTTTATCTTCAAACAACTTAGGCTACAATGGCGACGAGGATGAGGAAGAACGGTAGAAAACATCAGGAACTAGAGGAGGAACGCATAGTGATACCGAACAAACCAATGTTTTGTTCTAATTTTGGTAAATTCGATGAAGACAATGAGACATGGACATCCTACATGGTGAGAATAGATAATTTTTTTGACTTAAATGAAATTACATCAGAAGTAAAGAAAAAGCAGTATCTGATAAATTTGTTAACACCTAAAGTATTCCATGATCTAAGGATTAGCCTAAGCCCATCTAACACAGAAGATAAAAGTTACAATGAATTGTGTGAAACTTTACAAATATTACTTGAGCCTAAAGGTAGTATTATCGCGGAGCAACACAAATTCACTAAACGAGTCCAGAAACCTTGTGAATCTGTGAGTAGTTTTGCCAAAGACCTAAAAAACTTAGCCAGTAAATGTGATTTCAAATGTCCACAATGTTTATCTTCGACAACTGACGTCCACTTGCGGCAGCAGTTTATTTCGGGGCTTCATGATGAAAAGTTGTTGTCAAGATTAATGGAAATTCATGAAAATAAAAACTTTAACCAGTGTATTGAAATAGCTAGTAACTTTGAACAGATCAAAAGTGAAACTGTAAAAATCCAAGAATCAAATTTGTATTCAAAAGTGGAAGAACAATTTCAAATTCAAGGAAGGAGGAACACTGGATATTCGCAAGGAAGAAAGGGTACTACAGCTTGTTTCAGGTGTGGAGGAAACCATCACGTTAGTATCTGTGAAATTCCTAAAGACATAAATTGTTGGAATTGCGACAGAAAGGGACATCTCAGCAAAGTTTGTTGGAGAAAGAAGCAAAACATGCTACAAACTGACGACGCTTCACCAGATAATGAATATGACGATGACGGTGAGTGTCAAAATGTACCATTCATGTCTATGTTATCCATTGTAGATAGGCAGAAACAAAGTAGTAAACTATCTAAACTGAGTGATAGTATTTATCAACCAGAAGCTGTCAACAGGCCGAGGAAAATTATGTTAGAATGCACCATTGATGACAAGCGTAACTATTTTGAGTTGGATACTGGTGCTGCGGTCAGTACAATACCTTTACATCTGTTTCGAAAATTATTTCCAGAAAAGATTCTAAATAGAACAAGAATACGGTTAGGGACATATACAGGAGAAATGATTCGCCCCGTAGGTTTTGCAACAGTAAAAATTTGTTATAAAGATCAGATGTCTGTGGGCAACCTATACGTTATTCGGGGACATGTAGACAGTGTATTTGGAAGGGAATGGTTGAAACTATTCAACATTGAGCTTCAGAAAGAGAATGACCACAGAACTAAGAAGGATGGAAACATAGTGGAATACAATAAGTCATTGACAGGAGGCCGGTACCATGATAGGAAGGGATTTAATCACCCGGCACTCGACTAGATATCCAAAGAGCCTGAGACTCGATTGGCCACCAAGAGACAGGCGAGAGATGAAGCTAGAGAAATCAGGACGAAGGAACTAGAAAGTCACCAGCTTTACAGCAAATATAACTTTAAAAACCACGATGTATACTCCACTCCAAATAAAGCTAGCTCTGCCACCAATAGTAGATCTCAGCTGTGCTCAAAGAACAGCTATAAATCGTCAAATTGTACTTCTGAGGACTCTATGGAGGAGGTCAACAGCATGCAAGTTGCCAGTATTAATCCAAGGGAATGTGAGGAGAAGTTCAGCAAAGCTGTGGTAACCAAAGCACATCTGGACAGTGTGAAGAAGGCTAGAGTAGAGTACCAGAGTGATATTTCCAAGGAAAAATACAAGGATTTTGAGAAACATCTTCAAGTGTTGAAAGAACACAAGGATGCCAAACCTCTGAAGAAAGTTCAAGAACAACTAGGTGAAGAGCAGAAAACTCTAGAAGAACTAGAAGGTGTCCTACAACATAAATATGGGTCTATAGATATTCGATTGAAGCGAGTCCTAGAAGAATGTAATGGGTTGTTGGATGAGCTACGAGGACTCAAGTTAGAGTTAATGAAAGGAGAGCTGCATGAGTTCTACACCGATGACAGGGACGATATACAACAAAATAATTAATAGAGCTCAGGTTAATTTTAAGGGGGAAGTGTTGTACTGTCTTTAAATACCATATTTAATTGTAATATTTATCAGCTGACTTTTTGTTTGTTTTTGTTTATGTGATGAGTTTTTGTAAATTGGTATTAAAACAGGGTTGATCTTATCTTGGTTTTATTTTATCTTCAAACAACTTACAGTTTGGTATATTAAAAATCGGCCATAATTTTGTATGAAAGGGTCGTAGTATTTTAAACTTGAATCAGAATAACTAAATAGGGAATATAGGTTGTCTTAAAATGCTTAATAAATTTCTCTAATTTTTACAAATACTTTCAAACAAAATGCTAAACATGGGTTTTGTTTTTCTAAGCGGATTGAAGTAAAATTCACTTCAAAGTAAGATCTTTAAGATGCAAGATAACCCAGCATGCTTCTCACGGCTCCGAGTCATTGTTTAAACTGTAATATACGACCTCCCCTTAGAAAGGCTTGTGTTTTGTTTACACCAGGTAACCTAACAATGTAACATATACAGTAATTTAAACAGTTTCTTAACAAAACTAGCACAGTTTTTAAGATATTTAAAATTTGAACATTTTCTCACACTATCTTATGTATTATTTGTAACAAAAAAGATTTTTTTGTGGGAATACCTCCAGCAAAGAGCTAATTTGTTCATGCATTTATTTTATTTTGTAGACTGAAGTTATTATTGTAAAGCTAATTAATGTAATAATTTTGAATGTGAATTTACGCTACGGGTAAAATTACCATAGCTAAAAACCTTCAGTTGAAACTTTAACCGGATCTCTAGACAAAGGAATGAACAATAATATAATTAATCGATAAGTGCCTAGGAATGGTCTAAAGTATTTAGAGAATAGAGGAGTACGATAGTGGCATTCATCCAATGTTTCCCTCTAAAGATTGTCTCCCTCAATTTTTCCTGACTGACAGCTAGGCGTTGAATGCTAGGCTCTGTCAACCACGACAAGCCATCAACTTCCGATATTTTTAACTACCTATTGATTGTTACTTCCGTCAAAACATTGCGTGGTGGTCCTGGGAATAAAAAATGGCAGGTGTCTCTTTAACATACACAATATATACTCTGCGTTAACAAATGGATTTAACGACCAATCCACCACTTAAATTTATAATTGAAGGTACGCGAATGGGGGGTAAACTTCGATGTGGTGGACTGTATAAAAAATGAGGGATGTGAGATATATTATGTTAAGATCAGCTTTAGAGACACACTGTGAGCACAAAATAATAAACTTTTAAATAGGAAGAAATGTGATTTGGTACCTTCCTTTTTACTGAAGTGATGTCTAGTAGACCGTTGACGCACTTGATGTTTGCTGGCCAGCTTTCGCGTACGCGACCGGTAGTTGCACCAAGAACAGTTTGAATACAGTTTTTAACTATTCAGTTCACTTTTTTGTTAGGTGTGTCACAAATAAATACACAAGATAAACATACGATAATATAAGTTCAATTTATATGCCACAAATAGAGTAGGGGAATATTATAATACAAAACTAGGGAAAATGGCGAGAACATGATGCCGGGTTGAAGAGTACATGAGGAATGGGGGGAATTGCCAGACATCACGTGACAGGGCAAGGGTCAGAACAAAATATGAATGAAGTCTGGATTCACCTAGGTTGCGTAGATGCTTGAATACGGAACATGCCGCCCGCCTTGAACCATACATGGTTCAACAGATTCATAAATTGATTCATTGACTCATAAATGGGCACAAGTAATACAATGTAGATATATATACACAATAGATAATGATGACACACCTAATTATAAGATATGATAAATATGATAATTATAAATATAAATATGAAATAGGACATTAAATAGAAATATTTTGTGATTAGGGGAGCGGGTACACCTTGGTAGCAGGGCGACAGAAGATTCCTCTCGAAGTCTTGATGGAGACAACTCGAACGATGCCATCTGCTCCAGGTGATGTCTTCACAATGCGACCAAGAGGCCAGAGAAGTGGTGGTGTTTTTGGGTCATGGATAATGACTAAATCGCCTACTTCAAGATTCTTGTTTGGCTTTATCCACTTTTTCCTTTGTTGAAGCTGGTGCAAATACTCTTGGTGCCACCTTCTCCAGAAGCGCTGATGTAGAGCCTGAACTGTTTGCCAATGCTTTAGTCGATTGTCAGGAATATCGGATACATTTACTTCAGGTACTGCGACAAGAGATGTCCCGATGAGAAAATGACCTGGGGTGAGTGCTGTGATGTCAGATGGATCTGCTGATAGAGCTGTTAGTGGACGAGAGTTCAATACTGCTTCCACCTGCGTGACAAGGGTTATCAGCTCCATTAGTGTTAGAATTTGATCTCCAATTACTCTCTTGAGATGGTACTTTGAGCTCTTTATGGCACTCTCCCAAAGGCCTCCTTGGTGAGGCGCGGCTGGTGGTTGGAAATGAAAATTAATTGAATGATCGAGGGCGAAGTTAGTGAGAGCATCTTGAGTATTCCTTTCATCAATGAAATTCTGGAAGGTCTTATTCAGTTGCTTGGAGGCACCGACATAGTTCGTTCCACAATCAGAGTATAGGTGAGCACAAAGTCCACGACGAGAAACAAATCTTTTAAGAGCAGCAATGAATGAGTCCACTGAGAGATCAGTTACAACTTCCAAGTGCACCGCTTTTGTGGTAAAGCAAACAAATAGGCAGAGGTATGACTTAAGCTTTTGAGAATTCCTAGTGGTGTGTACTTTCACTTCAAAGTGACCGCTATAATCCATGCCAGTATGATAGAATGGTCTTACAGGCCGTAGTCGAGTTTCGGGTAAGTCTCCCATAAGTGGAGGTTGATTTGTAGGTTTCAACTTAAAACATCTTTGACATTTAAAGATTACAGATCTGATTACACTACGAGCAGATAATATCCATACTTCTTGAGTGAGGATCGATTGCAGCAACTGAGGGCCTGCGTGTAAATATTTGAGATGATAGTGCATGACCAACAGTTTTACAACATTATGAGATTTAGGTAACAGGATTGGGTATTTGGCATCTTGAGTAAGGTTCGAATGTTTCAACCTACCGCCTACTCTTACCAAACCGTTATCGTCAATGTAAGGTGATAACCGAGCCAGTCTTAAGCTGCACTGAGTGCCCTTTTTCAGAGCTGTGATGTCATCCTTGAAAGATGAAATTTGAATGAGTTTGAAGAGATTCATTTTAGCAGAAGAGATCTCTTTATAACTAAGTTGTTCAGCTAGTCGGGCGTTCCCACGAAGATAATGGATGAATCGTAGAACATAAGCAGTGACATTTACAAGTTTTCTGAAGCATGAGAATTTTTCAAGTAAATCAAATCTGTCATTTTCTAACTTTTCAACGTTAACTAGGACATTCAAGGGATTTGGTTTGACTTCAAGAGTGTCTTGATCAGTGATTAAACTGAATTCGGGCTTTGGCCAAAGATCTGATGACAAGTATAACCATTCAGGTCCCTTCCACCACAATTGGTGGCTTAAGAGTTGAGATGGGGAGAGTCCTCGGGTTGCACAATCTGCTGGGTTGTCTAGGGACTTGACGTAATGCCATGATTCAGGAGAAATTAATTCTTGTAGTTCTGAGACACGGTTGGCCACATAAACTTTTAAGCGATAGGGGTGAGTGCGTATCCATGTAAGAACAATGGTAGAGTCACACCATGCATACATCGAGTCAATCTTAATGTGGGACGAAAGAAGATTTGAACAGTATTGCAGGAGCTTTCCAAGTAGGTGAGCACCGCACAGTTCGAGACGAGGCAGAGATACTCTTTTTAGTGGGGCGACTTTAGATTTGGCCATTATCAGATTAATTTTAACATCATTCGATAAGTTGATCACACGGAGGTAGACTACTGCAGCATATCCTTTCTCCGAAGCATCGCTGAAACCATGAAGTTCTGCAAGCTTATGAGTTGAGGTAAAGATGTAACGTGGGATCCTTAGGTTTTGGATCACGGGTAGTTCTTCTAAAAAGGAAATCCATTTTGTTCTTATCTCATCTTGAATTGGATCATCCCATTTTAGACCTGTGGTCCAAAGATATTGAATGAGTGTTTTAGCCCAAAATATTACAGGTGTGAGAAATCCTGGGAGATCATAGAGTTTAGCGATTGTTGAGAGAATCATTCTCTTGGTTAGCAAGTGGCCTACTTCAACATTCTTTACTTTGTATGAGAGCATGTCTGTCTCTGGGGTCCATCTTAAACCCAATACACTGTAGAAGGCCTCACTACCATCAGTCAACTCCACTGGTGATTCTTTGTGTTCGACTGGAATCTGATCCAAGAGTTGGGGTGCATTACTGATCCACTTACGGAGTTCAAAACCGCCTTTAGACAGCAATGTTTTCAGTTCATTTTGAGCTGACATAGCTTTATCGAGATCTTCAGCTCCAGCTATAATATCATCATAGAAGATAGACTTGGTCAAGATATCAGAAGCTTGTGGGTATGGTTGACCTTCGTCCAAAACTAGCTGGTGCAAGGTTTTGATTGCAATAAAAGGGGAACAATTAAGCCCATATGTAACTGTATTGAGTTTGTACGTTTGGAGTGGATCATCTGGACTAGCGCGCCAGTATATCATTTGATAACTTTTGTCCTTATCAGAAACCAAGATCTGACGATACATTTGACGTATGTCACAGGTGAATACAATTTTATGACATCTAAAATACAATAAAACATCACTGATATCATTTTGAAGTTTGGGACCAGGCATGAGAATGTCGTTCAATGATATGCCATTAGTAGTTTTAGCGCTGCCGTCAAAAACAACACGTATTTTTGAATTCGGGGGATTCTCCTTGAAGACACCGTGGTGAGGCAAATAATAGTATTCAGAGGTAGGAGGTTCTTTACAAATAGTCATATGACCTGATTCAATGTAGTCATCCATAAATTCAGAATAGAGCCTTTGTAACTCGGGTTGATTAGAGAATTTCCTTTCCATCGAGCTAAGTCTCAATTGTGCTTTGGAACAAGATTCACCAAGAGGGGAATGATTTGGTTTCTTGGGCAGCTCGATTATGTAACGACCTGAGTCATCACGTCTATGGGTGTTTTCAAAATGTTGTAAACAGAGGGTATCTTCCTCAGTCTGAGCCTTGATCCGTATTGGGGGTTCTTCTAGCGTCCAGAATTTTTGAAGTGAATTATGAAGATCCAAATCATGAGTTGTCAAGAGTGAGATGGGAAATGTGTTTGATGAGTTTCCTGCTACAGAGGCTACAGGAGCGAGGCCCATCACAACAAAACCAAAAATGGTTCCAAGAGCTTGAGGTAAGTTTTGTCCTAATCTATGCTGTTCGCCTGTGAGGGTTAGGGCAAATAAGTCTGCACCGATAAGTAAATCTATCTCTCCAGGCTGATCGAAACAGGGATCGGCTAGGATAAAATGTTTCAAAGATTCCTTAACCTGGTGTGAAACTGGTATCTGAGGCAGGGGTGATGTGATACTACTCAAAACCATACAAGGATGGTTTTTAGCCAAAGGATTTCCATTGATCGCAGACATGTTGACATGTACGATACCTCTAGAATTAATAACTGCACCAGAGATTCCTTTTATTTCATCATGGAGTCGAGTACGTGGGGCGTTGATGAGTTGAATAGCTTTCTCTGATATAAGGGTAAGTTGGGCAGCGGAGTCGAGCACAGCACGGAGTACAGTATGTTGACCATGTTGTGAAGAGACATGAACTAAACATGTACCAAGAAGGATTGTGGTTTTAGTTGGATTGAGTTGACTAGACAATCCTACAAAAGCGTTAACGTTTGTAGAAGCAGTAGGATTAATAGTTGTTGTATTCTTTGAAGATGAATTAGGTGTGTAGGTCTTATTTTGAGGAGACAGCTTAGTTTGATAGCTTGACTGTGACTGAAGTGAACTACGTGTGGGCTCATGCAATAGAGT
The DNA here is from genome assembly GCF_028750875.1 of Macrosteles quadrilineatus. Taxonomy (NCBI): domain Eukaryota; kingdom Metazoa; phylum Arthropoda; class Insecta; order Hemiptera; family Cicadellidae; genus Macrosteles; species Macrosteles quadrilineatus. The sequence continues at coordinate 199,517,971 of NW_026542595.1, forward strand.
ATGGTGATGTTTGGAGCAAATCTGACACACTTTACTTGAGGGGCAGTTGATTGTGTTATGAAGATAACCGAGGCAGTTTGTACAAATCCTATTCTTGCGAATAAACTCAGATCTTTCACTCACACTTCTAGCTAGGAAAGCTTGACACTTGTATATGTTGTGATCTGCAGCTTGACAAAATCTACAAGAGTTGGTTGTGGCGACAAGAGCAGTTTTTGTATGGTTAGTGAAATGTGGCTTACTTTCACGCGTAAACTTATTAGGCCTAGTTATGTTTGTAGGACACTTTAGGCCAGTGGAATACTTTGAGGTAGATGGTGAACTGAGACAAATACTAGCACCTTCTAAACGTTTGAATTCCATTTCAAGAAAGGTCATTAAATCATTAACAAGAGGGATCTCATTGTTTAAGGCGCGAGAGTCTTCAAAAGATTTTCTAATATCAGCTGGGATCTTCTTTAAAAGTGTTAAGACTAACAGGGTGTTTTCAGTTGTAATGTCATGATTTAAGTTTTTCAAGGCTTGAGTATTTTCCTTATATACAGTGAGAAATGATTGTAAGCTCTTAAGCGAACCACTAGTAATGGGCGATAAATCCAGAATTTTTGTAACGAGCTGAGTGACAATACGTCTCTTGTTTTCATAGCGATCCTTGAGTAGTCGAAGGGCTACCACATAGTTTTCAGGAGTAATATTAAGACTCTTAACCAAGTCTAAGGGCTCACCACTCAGGGCACTAAGCAAATACTGAAACTTATTCACTGGGGAGACAGAATTATTCGCATTGACAGAGGCTTCAAAAATATTATAGAAACTAACCCACTCTTCATAGTTACCACTAAATTTAGGCAACTCAAATTTAGGCAGGCGCAGAGAAGCTGGAGGTGGAGTAGGTGTTACAACAGGTTCAACTGGCAAAAGAACTTTAATGTCACTTATGAGGGCTACATACAAGTCAGAAAGTTCATCATGCATTGAAAATGATTCCTCCTCATCACAATCAGAAGCAGGGTCATCAGTCACAACTCTATTAAATAAAGTTTTAAAGTCAGTAAATAGATCTCTGACCTCCTCATTATAATTGTGTAAACGCTGTATATTAGCAGGAGTCAATTCTTGACCTTCAGTTCGAGGAAGTTGGTTTGACAAATATTTATTTATTTTCTGAAACCTGTTTTTAACAAGTTTTGCTTTTCTTTGTAGGGTAGTGAATCTCATCATGAACAAACAAATTAAATAACACACAACAAGAATAGATGAGTTTTCATAAAATAGCCCAAAATCTTAAATTAATAATGATCTCATAAATCTAGGCCTACTGAAGTGCATAAATCAATTTGCAATTCAACTTCAATAGTAAAGTGAAGTCAATTATCAATTTGTTATTATCACCAATAATCTCTGTTGACAACAATATTTACAATAATGAATAAAGAGAGCATAGCAATAACAATAATTACCAGTTTTCTCCAGTTCAGGACCCTTTTCAATTAGTATTTGATTAAATAAATAATGTCTTCATTTTTCAACAACATAAACAAACTTGCAGGTTATGTTGATATGTTTCAATTCAATATCGGGTTATATTTAAACAAACAGCTGATGTAGATTAACAGAGTTTTGATGAGTTGAGTTTTCAGTTTAATAGCAGACAGGTGATTGGTTCGTCCTCAGTTCCACCGTTTCACTAATCTTGCATGTTATTGGCTGCCATGTAGCGCAGAGCGATCTGTTGGCGAAGTTGAGAACTACCAACTACCAAGGTGTATCGCAAAGGACAGAACGTTGTTGCAAAATGGCGGACAATGGGATAGAATATTTCAGGGAAATAACTACTAACTTTGCAGTTTTATTTTTACACCCAAATAATAAGGCTGAATTGATTGTGAGACCTTATTATTTAAAAGGATTTTATGGATGAGATGTGAATAAATATTCAATCCTGAAAAATGTTCTAAGCTTGATTTATTTCAAGACAAACGACAAACTAGGTAGGCCTAACTTGACGTGATTTAGGTGGCAGTGACAAAATTGAACATGAAAATAATTGTCTGGTATGAAACAGGAATGGACATTAAAATTGTTCGTAATAATGTTTCACAAGACAAAATATTACCAGTTAGGGATGTGACACTGATCATAAACATTCATTTGAGAAATAAATTATTGTACTGTACTGTATCAATTATATTTTAATTGGCAAATGTAATCCGGGTCGACAGGACCAGCGAATGGGGGGTAAACTTCGATGTGGTGGACTGTATAAAAAATGAGGGATGTGAGATATATTATGTTAAGATCAGCTTTAGAGACACACTGTGAGCACAAAATAATAAACTTTTAAATAGGAAGAAATGTGATTTGGTACCTTCCTTTTTACTGAAGTGATGTCTAGTAGACCGTTGACGCACTTGATGTTTGCTGGCCAGCTTTCGCGTACGCGACCGGTAGTTGCACCAAGAACAGTTTGAATACAGTTTTTAACTATTCAGTTCACTTTTTTGTTAGGTGTGTCACAAATAAATACACAAGATAAACATACGATAATATAAGTTCAATTTATATGCCACAAATAGAGTAGGGGAATATTATAATACAAAACTAGGGAAAATGGCGAGAACATGATGCCGGGTTGAAGAGTACATGAGGAATGGGGGGAATTGCCAGACATCACGTGACAGGGCAAGGGTCAGAACAAAATATGAATGAAGTCTGGATTCACCTAGGTTGCGTAGATGCTTGAATACGGAACACAACTTATTATGAAAGTAATACAATTTGTGTCTGTGTTCCTAGTTTGGATGCTGGTAACTGCCACTACTTTATCAATACAGTTCACCCTTATACATTACCGGATCATCCTTTACTATGATGTATACGTCAGTTTCAAGGCCTCTTTGTCCCTTGTGGATGTGTGAAAAAGGGTAAAAGAGACCACCACGTGCCTAAAAGCGCAAATAATTATCTTTACTAATGTAGTTTTTTTCTATTCGAAGATGCAACGTTAATTGATAAGGGCTTAAGCCACTAGATATATCTTAAGCCTTTGCTTAACGGCCCCCTTTGTGTGGCTTTTATTAAATTCCTACAACAATCTCCTGTTTATACTTTTTGTAAAAAATATTATTCTCCCTTCAAGATCCGGTGAGAGTTTTTTATGAAGTTATAAAAGTCCGAATTCCCCCCCAGTTAACTACTCCAAGGGGCCACTAATTAAAATATATCTTGTCGATGGCCGATGGGGTGGGGTTGTGAAGATGTCTTCTCCGCAGTGGAAGGAAGCATGTACTTATAGTAATATACATTGAGTGATAATGTACTTAAAAATAACTTTAAAATACTCTATTCAATAATATACAGTAATGTTCTGCCATCTTGAAAACGGTGAACTAGTTCTCACTGGTATAAAAAGGTGTTTTAAAACCTTAATCATAAATCCCTTAATAGACTATTGCTCTGTTCTCTAGTGATGTTAAAAAGTTGCACAGAAAATATGTAATTACCTTAAATAAGGGAAAAACATGTTAATAACAACAGCACGCTCAAGCGTCACCATACAACAGACTATAAAACGTGGTTTTATTCTACAAAATGACATAAGTAAATTTGCAGTATTTCAAATCAATAGTTACTTAAACACACAAGTTTTAAATCATTATTTGTAAGAGGCGTTTTTGACATGCATGAAAATACATTTAATCTGCTAATTATGTATTTTTACTGGATGGTATGTACCTTTTTTACATCCTAACTCAACACTGTTTAACACACTACTTCAGGCTAGTCTTAGAGGTTCTCAGCACTATCATATAAATTAAATCCATTTTTGTTTGGCAATATTTGATACACAGGACTTTGGAATCCGAAACCCCACACTCTACTACTAGACCAGCTATCACCCCGAATGGATATGTAGGCTTACTGCAAAAGAATTAAAATTGTAGCTTTATATATTTCTTATATCACAAAAGTTATTATTTTAACACTTTAAATATAATTAAAAATTATTTAAGTCCATTGTACTTTAAGGGGTTGGTGTCGATGATCATTATAAAATATACATTTAAGCATGATCCGTCAAGCAGATTGGAAAAGTAAAATATAAGTAATGAAACAGTTAATTTAAAACAATGAATGTAAAGGCTGCATATAAAATAGAGTCATACAATTTTCTAAACAAGACAATATAATTAGAAGATGGCCTACGTCGGATAACAGACTACACACAATGCCTTCCTACGTTACCTTTGTCTGCTCCTTTGTATCTTGTTTGGTACCACAACTCTATTGTAGGTTGAGATGTCTTACAACTGTTGGGCCTGGGAGATTAGGTAATTAAATTAATTATTACTAACAGGCTCTAGCGGAAATTCTTGGTCTTAAAACTAAATTAATGTTTACATCTGGCTATGAACATTTAATATAAGGCATAGATATTAGATTACTAATTAGTTATTTTAAAACCAGAAATATTTGTCAGAACTAAGAAATGTTTTAGGCTATATTCAATTTATTTTAAGACTATCTCTTTTGTAGCCTAAATAAATAGATTTTTTAGTTATGTATGTATTTATTTATTTGCCAACAGATTTACACCAATTTTACAGTTCGATTGAGTTGTAAACCCACTCAACGTTTTGAGTTATACGTCTAACGGATGAAATTAACGTTATATTCGTGTTTATATCTTATATTTGCCTATAACTTTCTATTTATTTATATAATTAATTTTATTTGAATGGATGTTCTACTAAGAAAGATTTAAAAAGCAATGCATTACCCTAACCGTGGTCCAAAAGATTTCAATAACTTTACTGTTAGAGTCACTCCATTAGACTCTCTAACGTGTTATTAATTTAATTACCCTTTCTTCCTCGTGATTTCCCACCACTTACCCTCTGGGCATCTCCAATAAAGTTGGATACAGAGGGTGAACGGGAGGTGGTCACAAGGGTGTGTAGGTGGTTCATAATTTAGCACAGAAAGTAATTAGAAAAGAGGGGTGCAGTGAGATGGGATATCTAAATTGAGTAAGTTATCCAAGTGGTAAATTAAATATAAACAATTTAAGATTTTAATAAGAAATGTAAAAATGGCTGTTGTAAAATTAAAACGTAAAAACAAAATACTGAGTGCAAAGCAAAACGTAATACTGTAACATTATAAAATTGTATTATTTGAAAAACTACTTTAGAGAGGGGAACTGAATAGTTTTAATACATAATTAAAGGGGGTTAAGGTTAAATAATTTTTCCTAATGAAAAAAATGTTGAAATGATCTATCGTTTTAGTTCACTTGCACTTTGGAGTTTATCTGGTTCTTTTATATTCAAGGGCTCTGCTAGGGAGTTAATATGCACGCTAATTGGCCTGTTATAAACATGTCGTTATGATAAAGACAAGCTACTCAAAGCAACTTGAGGCAGTTACGATATGTTAGCTTTTGACTACTTTGAGTTTCAAGCTGCAATTGAAATATGGTTGTAATTGTTTGTCCTCAGGTTGCAAAATTTATATAATGATCCGAGTGCTTTTCTGCAAAGCATATGCAATTATCAAAACATTTCCTTTGAGTAAATTAACTGTTGGTCCTTTTGAGCGCACAACATAATACCGTATTTTGAGTGCACAACAGGGACTCTTGGTAGTAAAGTATTATACACGTTTGAAGTTTTAAAATAACTTTATAGTAATTGTTAGAACGGCTAGGAATAAATTCGTGAAAACCCTAACTGGATGACATAATTTTATGTTATTATAATCATTTTTTATTTACATAAATTCTAGAAGTATTCTATTTAATATTATTTAGCTAATGATTTACATTGTTAAATACAGTTAAGCTGTAAGTGATAGGTTACAAAGAATTAGGGAAATGATGGATAAGAGGTAGAATAAAGAATGAAATCTAATATTTAAACCGAGCTAAAACTTGTTTTTATTTACTGGAGAGAAGTAAAATATAATTATAATGACCATGAAGCTTCTTGTGTCCCTTCCAGCCATTTTAACACAATCTTTATTTAGAGTGTTATAGTGTTGTTTTTCATATATTTTTCAATGTCTTTAGCATCTTTGTCTCAGGTTTTTTTTACAAAATATAAAGTATTTTAACAACAGTTTAAGCTTTATTTATTTTTTTAATTACGGTTGTTGTTTGCATTTGCACATTGAGAATTCTTATAATGATTTCTTGTCTGAACGAACTTTTACAATTTGTTTTGTAGTCGAATTTCCTATGCGCTCTAAATTTACTTATCAAAACGACTTATGTCATAAAAATATACTCAGGCAAATTCATTAATTTATGAATAAAGAGTTACTTTTCAGTGATCTTACCTTGACTCAATCATATTCTAATTATTATTACATGGATAAAAACAACGAAATATACCATAAAATGTATTCCCTTTTATCCCTAAAAGTAAGCGTAGCTGATCTTCTGAGTTGATTTTATATTTGACAATATGCAAATAAATTATCTTGGCTCATAATATTACAAACGATTTATAAAATAAACGTGTGTTTTCTAAACAGGGATTTATGTTTAATACGCTTTTACGTGAAACAATAGCTATATATATAGCTACAACAATAGCTGTATAGCTAGAATATAATATTTAACCATTAAGTTATATAGGGTTCAGTAAAAAAAATTATGATATCATGAAAGCTCTTCCTCCAAAAATCTCTTATTTATAATCAAACTTAATTCATAAATGATTACGAATACAGTTATCACATGGTCTCTTTGTCCCTAAAAATGTATATCAATATGGTTGCAAGGCATTTTAAGAATAAAAAGTCTTAAAATTACTTCGAGAGATGTACTTAAATTTATTGTATTCAAATCCAGCTCTACCCATTTCAAGTTTGTTACCTTGTTGACTAACATTATTTTTTAGAATATATTAAGCTATGTGTAACTAATATTCAAAAGTTACAATCGATGATTATAATGTGAAACTAGCATGTGGCTTTGTAGGGTGCAGTGTCTAGGACAAACGGAATAAGAACATCTGCTTGTACTATTTTTGTGAAGTCTGGGTGCTTAATTGTTTTCTCTGTGAAAAGTAATTAAAGGAATACTTTAGGGACTTATATAAATGAAAGGAAAAGTATTAAATATTTATGAAATTTATAACGATCAAATATTGCATAAATATAAAATGTATATATATTTTTATCCTATCCAATAACAAAATTCGAAACCTATTAAAACCTTACTTATTATCTCAAAATTCTAAAGCCACTTGTGTTCACCTCACCGAGGTAATTTTTGTAATGCAATTAAGGTGTAGGCCTATCTTCAACTTTGAACTACCCTTGATAAGGGTTGGACCTTCCCGTGTATAAGTTAGCCCTTTGTTGTTTCAACTAGTAATCAATTTATGAGGGTAATCGTTTGCAGCACTTTGCTTCATACTCATGGTTTCTGTACTGTTATTAGTTAATGAGTCATTCTCAAATTCATCAATACACATAAATACAAATAACTCAGTAAGTTGTTTGTAGAAAAACTTATCCCATCTATGGCACATACAGATTCTACACAAAAACCCGCTGTAAGTTACCCCTTTTTACTAAATAATTTGATTTATGATTTTCTTATTTGAATTGTTTTCAAGTTACTAAAATGCCTATTATTGTATACAAGTTATTGAATAGATTGCATGTTTTTATTGTGACGGTTTTTAATTTAAACGTACCTTTACTTTTTATTATGACGATGTATCTCTGGCTAATCAATTTAACAAATAATTTAAGTACATTAATTTTGTATTAAGAATATCTAGTAAAGGTGTTTATGTTTTATTAATAATATCGAACAACATTTTTAGAACATTGAAAAAAATTTAAATTATGGTTATACTATGGCTTGTATTAAATTTAATATAATGATTATTGTTGTGAAAATACTAAGAAATTGTCTTTTTGAAAATGTGTTGAATTCTATAGTCTAGAATATAATTCTCCCATTGAAAAAAATATTCATTACCACATAAGTAGAGTGTTATATTTTATTTTGTGACTTGTGTGAAGTCAATGATTTTTTTATTTGTAAACGTAAATTTATTAAAAATGTGTTTTAAGAAGCCTACAAAAGAGTTTTCATTTGTAAATGAAAAGTATTCAAGCCGAAACGTATTTATAAAATCTAGCCTATCCCTATTATAAATCTGTGATTATATCACGGACTGGTAAATAGATTATCCAGGAAGCTTATAACTTGAAACATAAAAAGAGATTTGAGAAGATGAGTACTGTGTTCGCATAAAGTAGTATGTGGAATTATCTAAGTTTATAAGAAGATACACGTTGTTACTATGTATTAAAAAGCATACATCAAATTATAATTTATTATACTTAGTTATGACAGTATTGCATAATGTAGCTTATTTTATTGTTTACAACACCATAAAGTTAATTTTAAAATATTTTTCGTCATGAGCCAGCAAAAACAGCCTTTTCCCGTTTTTGATGCTTGCGTTGTGGTTCGAACGTAGCTCTTTTACTCTCTAGGGGGTAAAAAGCCTGTTTAGCCCTAAGCAGTAAAAGTCAGCTGTTGTAAGCTTATATTGTTGGCAATCGCATGTATCGAAATCTTGTATCTTTGACTTAATTGGTTGTAGCTTATCGTTGCATTCTTATCAATAATGTGTCATATAAAGGGTCTAGTACCCGAAAACAACACATAAAGACGTTTATTTGAATTAATTACTGAAAAGCTGTTTATTAATTTGCATTGCCAAAATTAAAAACTAGTTGGAGGTCGTCTTGAGAGGTTATCCTAACAATTAATGCATATTTGTTTGTTAAATTTAGTTTGTTGAATAATGTTTCTACATGTCCAAAAATATATTTCACAAGAGCAAAAAGTGTATTTTCAACCCTCACTAATTAGTGAAGCTTGAGCTCAGGTCAAATGAGATTACAACCTAAAATACAATATTTACTTTTCTAAATTAGTCCAGTTAATTTGAATAACCAGAGAGTGCTAAGAAGTGCACTAATATGAAATACGTTTAACGTGTGTATGATGGGTATTCATTTAAAGCATTACACTCATTCAAATGTGCACTTCACTCTGATTAGTGAGTCAGTTGAGTTACGTAAAGTGGATTTCTCTCGTGGGATGTTTGCGCTCGATTTATGGCTAGTAAAAACATCACGTAAAACCTGGGCTAATATATTGGTTTGCTCTGGTGTTTCGGTTTCTTCTAGGTGAGTAAGTGAGTTACCTCAATTGAGTCATTTTTTTCTTTATTCAAACGTACATGAATGTTGTGAAAATCTCCATGGATCCATGTATTATAGTATTTTGTATTTGAAGGACACTCTTTTATTTTGGCTAGATCTTTTTGAGCTGCCAAAACGAATTCACAAATTGGGAAATATCGTGGGAAAACACACTCAAACGTGCTAGCTAATTTACTGGCATTATTTAGTAATGTAGTAATGATAATAAAACAATATAGAAAAATCACAAAATCATAATTACTATTTATACATTTTATAATGAATTTGGAATGCAAAGCCCAAATCCGTCCTAGCATTATATATAGATTCAGATTCTTTAGATTCTATGTGGGGCATGTAAGGCACACTGTGAAACGTGGTAAATGGAAGACGTGATTAAAACAGAACGTAAAGACTTTGGACCACAGCATGCTGTTCATGATGTTAAATGGCGAGGCAAGCTATTTTGGTATAAGATACTTTGGACAAAACATGGACGAATATATAAGCACGTAAGAAAAAAGGTAGCATATGATCAAAATCTGTTTTGTACAACAAAATTATAAATGCAACATATTATAAGTCTTCGATTATTGCAAATTTTCAAAAATTTTAATTATTTTACCGTTTACGTTGATGAAGTTTTTAGCAACATATAAAGACTAATTTCCGTTAGCTCCGAACAATAAAAATAGTTCATACGTCCTCAAGTAGAAGGACACTGACCTACAAACTCTACATTTTAAAAGTTAATTGGAAAGTACTTTAACTTCGACTGTTACGTACATCTTGTCATGATCGATATTTATATGACTTATGTGAGTCAGAAACATTTTTTTCCAATAGCTCTAGACACACAAAAGACATATTTACATCTAGCATTATCCATAAAACATATAACACGAATATTAATATTCAAACACTTCTCAATATGGTTTGGAATTGGAGAGTAATGGCTGGAAAATCTCTGCTACAGATCGAGGCGCAAGGCTGGTGAGCTAAATATTAGCCTGGGGCAGTTGGCGCTGATTGGCTGACAAAATGTAGAGGCAGCCAATCACAGCTCTCCTAATGTGTGATGTGATTGTAAAATATGTTAAAGAAAAATCTGCTAAATGTAGGAATAAAAACGACAATCTGTTAACGCATGCATTGACACAGAAACTGTTAAATTGGTACACAGAATTTAACTATCCACTAGCTCATGTAAAAGATTACAGGCATATTGTAAATATATTTATGTTTTCATTTAATCCATATTCTTATCAAAACGTAGTAGTAAAGTTTACAATGTAGACTTTTTGCCATCGTTGCAGCCAAATTATTCTGTATAGTTTAAGTTAATACGGGGGTTCCGTAAAAATTTGAAAAAGAAAAATAGCACTCCCAAAAATGTAAAATGTAAAATCAATCGACATTAAGGTAGTCATATGGTTCCAACCTCAACAAAACGGATTACATCACTTTCATATGCGTCTTGAAGAACCCACTGAAATTAAACGACTGATTTGAACTAGCATGATTTATTCTAAGCTAGTAAAGTTGGAGCTTAATTTTACCAACCATAGTTTTTTTTTTTCAAACAAGCTAAATTTGATGACGTTGAATCCAGAGTAGCAGTTGACTTAAAGCGTCGGTAACTTATGATTTGGTGGTATTCGGTAAATTAACCACACTGTTAACCATAATGTGTACTATTGTTAATTTTAAAGAAATTGTTATTACCATCAAACCTAAACCTATAGTGCAGATAAATTTGAGTTTATATGTAAAAGTATTCTCTTCCAGACAGTTTTATCTTTATTTTTATCGTATTCTAAAATCTTTTCAAATCAACTTCATTATTTCCAGAATACTTATCATATAATTACTAACTCAATACAAGCAATGCTAAAATAGTCCGTACAACGATCATCATTGTTAAAATAGTGTTTACCGAAAAAATTCATATCACCACCTAATAAGTGAAACATATTTATAATTTAAATTGAAAAATTAAATAATAACTTTAGGATTTAAAATGAAAGTTTTAGTTCTATATTATGAAATAAATACAATTAGCATTGCTAAAATAATAATATGGAAACTACGAAATAGATACACATGAAAAGCATCAATTTCTACATAATCTATTGTTCAATCTACAGTTATCTAATATTTTTGTCTAAGATTGTAATTTTAAATTCAGAAGGTGATATCAGAGATACGTAAATGAGAAAAGTTAGTTTTTTCCAGATTTTATTGGCGGTTTACAGGAGCTGGAGTGGTTAGATTGGTGGGATTCATGGAGCGTATTGCACCTTTGGGATAGCTGAAGCTCGATATACGGTAGGTAAAACTTCAGCTAAACCCTGGGAATGTAGCTTTGCAGTTTGTGATCTGTAATTTTCTAAAATGTAATTAATTATTTTTAGTACAAGAGATGAATTGAAGGTATCCTAATTTAATGATAAATTCCAGAAATTGTTTCAAAGTAACTGTTCACTACTAGTAATTATTTTCTTCTCACGAGGGCAATTTCGGTGATGTAATTTAGTGTAGACCTATCTTCAACTTTGAACTCCCTCTGATAAAGGACGGACCTTCCTATGTATAAGTTACCCCTTTGTTGTTTCAAATGGTAATCAATTTGTGAACCTTTCATCTCGTAATAATACATTAGTTATTTTATTTACAATATTTTATTATATAAGAATTGAATTTCACAGTAAAATGCCAGAACCAAAAATCACAGTATTACTAGTTTCTGAATAATAAATTATAAAAAATGGCAATATTTAAATAAGCGGAGATACTTTAATTTATTTAACAAACAGTGGGCGTGTATTTATAGACAATACTCATTAGAAGACATGTTTATTGATTATACCTTACCTAACCTATTAGTTAAAAATTATAACTAGTTACACTAACTAGGCCTTAAACAATGTTTCCAAGCATCTAATTGTAAAGGAAGATGCTTACAGACCAAAATATTAGGGCCTATTATTTAATTATACTTCTAAATAGTTTTTATTTCACTGTACAAGCTTATTGAATGTATTAATAGTCTGATGGATTAAGTTTATTGGTCAAGTAACGAATTAGAAGGTTAAAAAACAATTTCATGTTAATTGGGTTGTAGTGTGCAGACAAGTAATACCAAACTCATATCCATTTTACATCATAATCAATATTGAAACGTGTTTATTCTATTTCTAATCAAATCTCGGGCCTGTAATTGCATTTTTGTAGGGCGTGTTTAATTTAAAATATGAAGGCATATAGGAATATTAAAGCTGTGTTCACATACAACCTAACATCTCTTGTTAGAAAATAATCTGTATGATTATTTATGTAAAAGAAAATAAATAATACTAATTACTTGGGCAATTCAACACAGTTCCTGAAGTTATTTTTAAAACAATAAGTGCTGTATATGCAAAAAAGAAGATAATGTGTTATATATGTATCACTGCTATTCTTTTAATTCATTGCGCTGGTTCACATGTTTGCTGCACTCTGATTAGTGAGTCAGTTGAGTTAGGTAAAGTGGATTTCTCTCGTGGGATGTTTGCCATCGATTTATGGCTAGTAAAAACATCACGTAAAACCTGGGCTAATATATTGGCTTGCTCTGGTGTTTCGTGGCTGCTGGGAGAATAAGTGAGTTACCTTTTCTTTATTCAAAGGTAGTTTTTTTTCATGATATTAGTCATCAGCTAATTTATTTATTACTTAAAGTATGATAAAATGTTTAATAACATGCAATGCAATTTTATCTCACAGTATTATATAATTTAGGATTTTATTTTAGGAGTTTTTACGTAAAGTATACTTTGAACATTTATAGTTATTATAATCAAAATATTTATTTCTGTACCAAAAACATTGATTGGTTACTCAAATTATTCTAAATTGATTTATATATTCCAAACTGCTTTTCTTACATAGCTACCTGCGTCTTATGAGGGTTCAAACAATCCTAAGTTAATGAGAAATCAACAGCTGTCTGAGCTACGTGACTTAATCTTGAGATCTACGTGACCTTCAGTCGTTCCCTCTATGTTAACCTGATTCATTTGACTAAGCTACAATGCTCTCAATGCTTGAGATTTTAATGAGTTACTCACTTTTTATTGATATTTCCTTGATAAACATGTTAATAATAAGATTCCACTAAGTTTATACTAAGTGCAACTTGAAATAACCAATTTTCTCTGATGATTATTATGATCATGTTGATTAATAATTCCTAATTAGTCAATATCGGAATTGGACATAGTTAAGTTTATAGATTTTCTTACGATATTCACAATGTTCTGTTATAAATTGGAAATTTAAATTGTTTATGGAATTGTTGTCTTATTACAGAACAAACCAGATATATTTAAAATCCAGATAATAATGCGTAAACATAGTGAATCTAGTAAAAAACTATTTATTGACTTTTTTCCCCACATATTGTCAATAGTGTTGAGAACTATTCAAGTAATTCATATATGTTATCATTTTATAATAATTAAGAAAAAGGAACATAGAACGATTGCTTGACAAAAATTAAGAAAACACAAGCATACACTTTCTTGATGTTTATGTTTTTTTTTTGTTTTTTTTTTATATATTATTGAATAACTGAATTGAAGTTTCAGTGCCTTGGATAATCATGTGATGATAAGATCAACCCAACATCCCCCTGAAGTGATCTGCAGTATCAGGAGGGAGTCAATGAAGGTGGCGACAGTCAGGGGTCATCAAAAGTCTCTTTATGTACATTAACACAACACCGATACAGAATAAATCTAGCTTATTTGTTTTATATTATCTGGAGTCATCCGCTCTGGGAACATTGTGCTTTAAAACAATGGCCGTAAAAACCATTACTTTTATTTCTATAACATTCTTGATGAATTAAATAGTAATAAGTAAAATTATCTCTGAAGATCCAAGGGGGCTTGGAGTTATTTTGACGATTTAGGCAGTTGTTAGGTATTTTTTCTAAACTAAGATATACCAGTATTAACAAATAAATATACTATTTTTTACATTCAAGCTAAAAAAAGGGAACTCTATCATAAGCAATATGCATCGGAAATATTCTTTAATATTCAATTGAATATATCAAAATTAAAGATCGATTTAATCTACAACATTTAGGTAAATATTATAGTTACGCTAGGATCTTGAGCAGTCTTTACTTTTATTTCCTTTAGTTTCATGAAAAAGTTTATAAATAAATTTTTGCAAACATATAGTTTGAATTAAGTTTAAATGTTTTACAGCTTTGCGTTTGATTGGAACAATACAGATTGAAAAATTCAATTTAACTAAATAAAATAGAGCTTAACTTACTAGAAAATATACTAGAGTAAACTCTATTTTTAAATTTATAAGAGATTTGACTTAAAATGTGTAAACTGTTTTAACATGTAACGTAAAAGGCTGATAAAAAATATCACTATTTGAACAGTATTACACATTTGTAGTATTAGGTGTTAGAAGATGGAAACCTTGGCCATTCATTATCTGTCAAGACATCTTCCCTACTCTTGCATTGTACGCTTTTTTCAACCATACAGTTACAAAAAAATGCAAATGTTAAAATAATTACCACTAAAGGCATATTTAAGCTATGAAACTAATTTTAGTTCATGGATGAATTCAACTGTATTCATCCTAATATTATTTGATTGGCTAAGACAAAACATTTAAAACTAAATATAGAAAAAAATATTAATTTTCCCAATTTTTTTGGGTATAGAAAAAACCATGAACTAAGTATTAATAGCCAACTCATGTCGATAAGCCTTTGATAATGAATTGACAATTATTTCCTCAAAGTAATAATATATAATTTAATTATTCTTCTGCTGTTTCATTTAAAGTAAAGAGCAAAAATAAATACTAGAATTGAACTCAAGAAAGTAACAGAAGAGACAAGTTGAATTTTGTTAGACATTGTAACTTCCAACTTTGCACTTTCACCAATGAATATTCCATCGTGGAATACCCTTGGAGAAATGAAAATTATGGCTTTCAACAAGCTTGCCTTATCAGTAATTGAGTGTATGAGGTAGCATTACTTTTTAATTACGTTTGATATATGGAGTTATTTAAAATGTGTTTCTAATTACTATTAAAGGATCACCCACTTTGTTCTTTTAACATAGACTGTAGAGTCACGATAGTTTTTCTAATTTAATATAATTGATTAAACTGGATTATACAAACCAGAAACTGAACATTGAAGGGCAAGATCTCTGCAAAACTATCGCCGTGTCCACTTTTTATTTAAACGTTTTGTTTTTATATGGGGAATCACTAAACCAATAAATCAGTGTGTACCTATTTTTAAAGGGTACGATGCTATTTAGCAATTGTTCTAATGAACTTGAAGCAAAAATATAAAAAAAACTTTTGTTATATAAAAATAATTTGTTACTTATATTTATTTTTATATCATCATTAAAATAAAAAAAAAAACACTTCCACAGGACAAATTAGCAAAACAAGAATAGTTAGAAATGTAAATAAATATCTTGACCAGAATACACAGAGCAGATTAATTACAAAAAACAATTGCATCTTTAAATCACGTTTTATCGTAGTTCCAAATAATAGATGTCCGTGTATCCCTTAAACAATTTAACGTGTAACTAATATTAGTGTTTAATATGGGGTTAATAATGGAAATGTACGAGTATTAATTAGTATCCCAGTAATTTGACACTGAAAAGTTCAACTTTTAACTTTAGTGAAAGTGACTTTTCTACTCTCCGATATGACACCTTGTCTTGTTTGGTGGACTGATTATGTTGACTCACTTGATGAAGTCTCATCCACAAACAACATCTACTCTCTAAAAATGATGTTTTCTACAGTTACCTGACAAACTGGGCTTCCTTGCACTGGTTATAGCATGTAAAGTAGCTTATTTTTGCATTTACTTACTTTTTCCGCACTCATTTAACGTTGCCGCTTGAAAATAAGTTGGCAACATTTGAAGATACTACGACTACGACCAGCTAGAGTATTGTTTCCCAGACTTTTACTATTGATACTACGACTTAACCTGTTGTTTCGGGTTAACGTTCAATTTTCGTTCAACGATTGGATTTAACCTAACCTCAAACGTATTGTTTAGTGTTTAAAAGACTAGTAACTGTAGGTTACACTAGTTACACATATCTGCTGTTAACTTTAAATCCGGTAAAATTAAGCCTACTTCTCATTATCTCTTTTCTTATGAATGCAAGACCAAAAATATCATACAAGAGTGAACCTAGGCAGTATTAAGTTGCCTAGGTAGTAGATTACCTAGTTTGTACTGAATATTTTTATTTCTGAGAGAAAACAGATGTTTTACATTAATTAGTGATAGGTGTTTAGTAGAAAGATATATTATTGTTTTAAATTCTAGCCTGTTATGCAATTATTAATGCCAAACAAATGTTATATGTTTAAGTGCAGGTTAAGTGTAAGAAAGAGCCATGTGGCCCTAGCTTTTGCCTTTCTAAATAAAGAATTTTCATTTATTAATATGTTTCATAAAACTAAAGACTGTTCAGTGTGATGGTAACAGTCGTATAGCAGTTTCTCGAGTGCGGTGTAGTTCAAGTGTAAATTAAAAGCCCGCGAGCCAAGTCATAAAGAGTCATAATGTAGCCTCTTCAACATCCTTTGTACCACAGTCAAGTGGCACCTCAATACATATCCTCTTAGAAAGGCTTATAACAGTGTGTTTTTATTGAGACCACCCGTACTTAAATACTTTTATTTTATGATGCAATTTTTTGTTAAGTAATTAATCTGCTCTGTGTATTCTGGAAAATATATTTATTTGTATCCCTAACTATTCTTATTTTGCTATTTTGTCCTGTAGAAGTTGAATTTTGATGATGTTATAAAAATAAATGTAAATGATAAA
Organism: Macrosteles quadrilineatus; assembly: GCF_028750875.1. Taxonomy (NCBI): domain Eukaryota; kingdom Metazoa; phylum Arthropoda; class Insecta; order Hemiptera; family Cicadellidae; genus Macrosteles; species Macrosteles quadrilineatus. The sequence continues at coordinate 199,535,117 of NW_026542595.1, forward strand.
TTATTTTTGTTTAAAGTTTATAAGAATAATCGCTTAATAGCCTAACACCCTTACAAGTAGGTTCATACCGCTTTATTAGTTTGGTGATTCACCATATAAAATAAAACGTTTTAATAAAATAAGTGACAAAGTGAAGAACAAAATGAGTGATCCTTCAATAGTAATTGGAAAACACTTTTAATCCCTAAATATATAATACATAATTAAGGAGTAATGCTACCTTATACACTCAATTTTTGATCAGGCAAGCTTGTAGCCATAATTTTCATTTCCTCGAGGTTATTCCACGATGGAATATTCATTGGTGAAAGTGCAAAGTTGGAAGTTACAATGTCTAACAAAATTCAACTTGTCTCTTCTGTTACTTTCTTGAGTTCAATTCTAGTATTTATTTTTGCTCTTTACTTTAAATGAACCAGCAGAAGAATAATTAAATGTTATTATTACTTTGAGGAAATAATTGTCAATTCATTATCAAAGGCTTATCGACATGAGTTGGCTATTAATACTTATTTTAAAGTTTTTTATATACCTAAAAAATAGTAAGAATTAATATTTTTGTCTATATTTAGTTTTAAATGTTTTGTCTTAGCCAAACAAATAATATTAGGATGAATACAGTTGAATTCATCCATGAACTAAAATTAGTTTCATAGCTTAAATATACCTTTAGTGGTAATTGTTTTAACATTTGAAATTTTTTGGTAACTGTAAGGTTACAATAAAGCGTACAATTAAAGGGAATTGCGAGAGTAAGGAAGCTGTCTTGACAGATAATGAATAAATCCATTAAATTTAATTTGTAAGTAATAAAATTAATTCCTGTTTCTACAATCTCCGGTATGCAAATGCTTTTAAGAGGAGGGTGACAGGTCGAGTTGATAATTCCCCGGAAACGCGTTAATTTTCTACCTTCAATCACAACAGGAAATGTTCGTCCTGGACCAATCACAACGTAGCTTCCGGCGCAAGCGAAGATGGCGGAGTTTGATAAAACCATTCACGATTAATATAGGTTGATGTTTCAACATAACTTTTTTCCATGGAATAATTGTGGTGGTATTGAACTGGTACTCTTACATAACTTTTACAGCCGAATAACGGTTTCTGGATTCTAAACCAATATTTGGACTAAAATAGTTATTTGTGTAACTAATGTGCGAAGTGGCACTTTGCTGCACAAAATATTTACGCTGTAGAAAAAAGTTTCTTGAGTGCGGCAAAGGAACTTTGCACTCACGTTAAACATTATATTTTCTTACAGTTACTACAAAGCATATAAATAATTAGTCTTTCAAACACTATACAACGCGTTTTGAGGTTAGGTTGGATCCAAATAGTGAACAAAATTGGAAACGTTGCACCAACGTAGTCGTAGTGTCTTTAAGTGTTTCCAACTAATTTTACTTTGCACGCGTATTACGTGAATAATTACAGCACATTTTTGTTCGGTTGGAATATTGGAGTGCTGCAAAAGAATGAGTGTGACAAAAGGAAGTGAATGCAGCAATTCACTATTTTGCGTGCTTTAATCAGTGCAAGGAAGCCCACTTTGTCAGGTAACTATGGTAACTGTAGGAAAAATATTTTGATTAAGTTTGAGGTTATAAACATAAACAACGTGGAAGCATTTTTCTATAAGTATAATCGATAAATGAAACAAAGTGATCATAATAATTAGTATCTATTGCATAATGGTGTTAACTTTATAGTAGGCTAGAAAGTATGTAACTATAAAGTCATAAATTGTATCGCATTCATATCTAACTATTAAAAGCATTAGATTTCACTTAAATTTATTTTTTAATCTGTTTTAACGTTTTACTGATCCACATAAAATATCGTCTCATGGTGAACCATGAAAAATATATTCTTCATAACATATTGTATATTAAATCATATCAATATCTTTTATTATATGAGAATAAAATTTGGTGCCCTTATATGCGTTTCATTTTAAAATTTATAGCTTTACGTTTCACCCGTGTATTATTATACACGGGTGAAACGTAAAAATAACGTGTTGCCAAAATGTTTACTTAAAAGGCAGGCGCCCCTAATCATGGTAAATGGGGAGCGTGAATAAAATAGTACGTAAGGGAGTTGGACCACAGCAAGAACTGTTCATGATTTTAAACTCGGAACTGAGGCAAGCTACGTAAATACAATAATCGGTCAAAATATACCTAAATTGATTAAGGGACATTAGTTAATATATATTATTAAGTTTTTTTTTTCTCTTCAAAATTAAATACAAATCACGGTCTTGAATTTACTGACAAATTTGCTAACGTGTTTAATTTATTTATTTTACTTATTTGTTATGTCAAGTATTTAATAGCAATATATAAATATTAAACTACAATAAATTATATTGGCTTTAAACAAGAAATACAGTTGATATATCCTAAGTAAGATTAATGCAAACTTCACATGGCCAAGGTAGATACTATCCTATTCTCAATTACGTATGACTACTTTAACTGCGTGTGTGTTTGAAACACTTATATTGCATAAAAAATACACAATAAAGCCAAGTTAAATTAAGAAAATATATTTTCACAAAATAAAGTATAATTTCATAAGCATTTTTTGTGTCCAGTAGTATATTAAAACATTTAACAATTATTTTTAAATCTGAACCCTTCAATACGGTTAGAATAGGAAAGTAATGGCTGGAAAATTGGCGCTCCAAATCATTGCGCAAGGCTGGTGAGCTAAATATTAGCCTGAGGCAGACACAACTGATTGGCTGATAGTGGGTGGAGTCAGCCACTAACAGCTCTCCTATCATCCTATGTGTCATATGATTGTAAAGTGAAATACTTCATCTAAGTCAAAAACATTAAATTTTTACGATATGAATAAACAGAAAATGTTTCAAGTAGCTTTCAGTCAAATTATTTTCAAAATATTTTAAAAAAGTCTGTAAAACTTATGGAAAAGAAGAAACAAAGGCTTCTTCGTTGGGGACGTATTTATAAGACATGTGTGTTATGTTTAATTATTTATTTGTTACGGCATAGTATATTTCATTACAAGAGTAGAAAGTGAGTCATTAAATATTTGAGACCATGTTTGAAGTGCGAGATTTATCGAGCACTTTGAATTGTCAAAAATATGTGTAGACTGTAGAACCACTTTAACTCGTGTTTTGAACGTTACTTTTCACTACACTACAAAGACTAATATTATCTTCTTAATTAAACAGACATTGCATATTGTTTTATCACAGTTAGGAACATTGCAAACTCATAATTTTTTTTTAGGTCATGCCTGCATTTTAAAATAAATATTTACTTTGGTTGTATAGTGTTGGTTTATGAGAATTGAAACAGTTGACAAAACAGTATCAAATCGTTATTTGTTTACGTCAGAAAAATCCAAAAAAAAGATAGTAAACAATACTTTCGCATAGTACACATTCTTTTGCCGTAGTGAACAATGTAATGATGGATTTTTGCAGATAATAATCATGCAACGAAAACAGGTAATTTCACAGCAGTGTAGCGAAAAAACTATTACGTGTAGTTCAAATGATTACAGCTGATGTGTACTTGATGACATACACTAGCTTGAAAAATGCTAAAATCAATTATGATGGTCATAAGAGTCATAAGGATCCTAAGGTCATAAGAAGAGATTAAGAGAATATTTAACAAATGGAAATATTGCTGGCATCCAACGACTGGGTTGGCATAATATGGCTGATTCGCGAAGCCATAATGGTGTTAAGACTGTCATAAAGCCCATGCTTTCTTTGAGATTTTATTTCAAATTCGTGAAATACGGGCTTTATATCAGTGAAATATTATGTTATAAACAACAACAAACCATAGATAAAACATACGAATGTTTCATCCATAAACAAACTTAGGATTTATTTTTTAGATTTAGATTTATGATTAGAATTAGATCAAATATGTTATAAATTATATCAAAGCATTATCAAATCGTTATATGAAATTATCAAATTTTTTTAACTAAAATCACTTAGGTAAGAATCAGTTTGCACAATTATCAATTATCAATTATTTGAGAAGGGGACGCCCCCAAATAGCGCATTTTAACCGAAATATGTGTGTATAAAATATTATTACTCTTTAAAGATTATCCATATTGGCGATAAAAGTAATTTAATAGCTTAGCCTTTCGTAAATATCGGAAATAGCGTTACAAACATAAGTTCACGTTTGTGATTGAATTTCAGAGTGTTCAGTTCATCGGTTCAGAATATTGTCAATACATGTGGCAGACACACCTCATCGACTTCACCGATGTTGTCGATATGAAAGTAGTGTAGAGTACAATAAAGGCATCTACATAAAGTATATTTTAACATATTTCTTTTAAAATAAAATAAAAATACTAATATGGATAACAGATGAATCCACAGTTACTTAGGATATTGGTAGTTTATGATTTTACGTACATGATGAGCTAATAACGGCTTTCTGAGATGTTATCATTCAGTATAGAATTTGTATAGAATCGAATAATGTCACATCTCGGGGGTATTATTAAATACAATCTTATAGCACAGGACTTAAACATGACGCTTCTTACAACACCATCTTTAGCAAACTAATCTATTAAAGTTGATCAAATAAATAGGTAACACAATATGTACTGTACAATATGTAGTATAAATGTTTATGTTGCAATATCAATAAAATGTAACATTATATCTTAAACCCTCGTATACAGTACTTTGATTTTTTTTATAAACTATGCAATGTCATTTAAATAAATGCCAACCTCACAAAGTTGTGACAGTAAGGTGAACTGTGCTTTTGACGTTGTTGTATGATGGTGATCACAAATGTATGAACAGACACCAAAGTTTTAGAAAGGCTGGCATTTTTAACACATTTTAATGACTATTTTGCGATAGTAATTCCCCTACATTTAATAATACAACGAAACAATAGTTTGTAATATCCCTTTGTTATTGCTACAAATTGCAAGATGTGTTTGTTGATGAATAATAAACATTTAATAGACTTAGCTGTTTTATACTTATCAGTCTCCGATTTCGCCAACTGCCAAAAAAGTTAAGGGATATCTTTAGTTTTCTGCTGTTCCAAACCTAAGCCACTTTCTTGGTAAATAAAAAAAAAACTTCTTAAGCAATGTTATTCAGTTAACATGCTAAAAGTGTTAACCTTTACAACTTCTAGCATAGTATAAAATCATACAAAACAATTTATGAAAAGTAAAAGTACGTGCCAAATAATAAGAGCACTTGTTTCAGTTTTAAGAGGTATTAAATCAAACCTTAGCAACATTTAGTGATCCAATCACGTGTTGGACACAACTTTGCCAGTTTCTGGACCAGGGAAGTGTCCAAGTTTGTCCAATCTCAACTTTGCTGAGTAGACAATCTGTGCTCTTCTGTTTTAGCTACTCTATAACATTCACACTAAATCTAACCTATGACAATGATCAAATTATATGTATAATTTCAACATGTGACATGATGCTACATAGCTTAAAGGGTCTGTAAAATGACCCTTATGATTATTGGGTAACATATAGAATAAGCATATTATGACAGATATAAAATCTGTATTATTTAACTTAAATAATTTTCCCGTAAATAACAAAGTAGTCGTCTAACATTATTCATAAGCTCTCCATCTCTCAACCATATGTGTTCCAAACTAGACATAAGTTTATTCCAATAAACATTACAAACTGGAAGAGTGTGTTCTCGTTTCTTGGAATGTCAATATTGCAAGTGCATAAGCCCCCCTCCCAAAGACCCCCTTCCAAAGCCCCCTCCCAAAGCCCCTCCCAAAATAACAGTAAGTACCCTTACCGTTCAGTAAAGATCATATGATATATGATTGGATTAACTCTTTTCTATTCCCATTAAATAATTTATTAAATACTGTTTGATAGTTAAATGTATCTCCTACTAATTTAATACATTAATCATACACTGAATTTTACTTTATCAAGAATATTCAAAATTACAATTAATTAAACAATTCTAAACAAGTCTTAATTAAACTAAAAACAATAGCACGTACTATAGCATAGTACGTGCTTTGCCAAAAAGAAAATCTTACACTGAAACATTCAAATTTAATTAACTGTCAAGTAATCACGCTCCTATAACTAATACACATTTTAACGAATTGAAAGGTAAGCACTAGTGTTATCACATTTGACGATGAAAACATGTGTTTCTTTATTAAATGTTAAATATATCATAAATATTGTTCTGTGCCTCTAATATTCAGGTTTAACTTTTATTGCATGGTATTCCTCCTCAGCTTAACAAAAAGCTTTTGGCTTTTATTCTCCCTCAGTCCTTTAGCTACACTTCCCTACCTGATCATTAGCTACACACAGCTAGGGATGCTGTGTTCAACCACGAGATATAACGGGAAAGAGTGAAACGAACCTCATACTGCGGCTGATAAAGTGTGTCTTAAACTGCGTTTTACCTTTTGAAAGATGTTTTGTGACTAACATATCATATCTTTGTAATAATACTTTTAATATTATAATAGTAAATGCAAAATGTTCATTACTTTAGTTTTGTATCCTTCGTCGTCGTTTGGATTTTTCTCATAAAATTTCAATTAACTTTTCCATGACATTTTTAACAAACAAGGTAATGGATTGCTGGTTAAAACTTAAATGATATTCTGTAGTGTTGAGACAGTCAATTCCCCAGTAACAAGATAAAGCCTTGTCTCTTCCAACAATAAGTGTTCTCGGGGAGCTGTTGTTGACTGTGAATATTGCGGCTTGCTGACTAGCCTGAGGTGAGAGCTTGTAAATGTGGGTTTAATTGTATCTTGTGAGAAGGTTTACAACTCCAACCAACAAGTAGGAGCCTAATTCCCTGAGGTCTTGTGGTAAACCTGATTGCAAGCATGTTATTTTACAGAATACAGTAACATACAATTTTCTATATAACACTTAAGGATTACTATTTAAAAGTTTTTTTGTAAGATCAATTACTATTATTGGTGCCATAACAAACTGATATTTTTAAGCCTTTTTGAAACGAAAATTATTTTGAATTCGATTTCTAAAATTAGTTTATATAGTTCAATTTATTATTGTAATACTGTAACCTATGAATAGTAAAAAACCATTGATCTGTTCAACCATTTTTTCATGACAACTTAGTTCAATGATAAACACATCGTAAGATCCCAACAAATAACCTTATTATATATTCTCAAAAAATAATACGGTAAGCATTAGGCCTTATATGTTTTGTAATCATACCAATTGAAATATTGTTAGTAAAAACTGTATGTGAACAACCTCCTTGCAGTTTATAAGGTCGGACAGATTCTCTGACAAACTCGTTTATTCGGGTATATTTCTCGAGCGCAAGAATATTATTTCAAACTGTTGAAGCGGCAAGTTCTGTCTGCTGATGTGTAAGAGATTCAGACATAAATTTTATTTTCCTGGTTTTTGCTTTTCGAGCGCAAATTCCAGATTTCAAAATTGTTTAGTTGAAAACAAATCATTTGACGTTCTTAACAACTATTTTATACAACGGCTCTATAATTTACTTTAAAACGTGTGAATTAATTTTTTAAAATTTGTTTTTCATATATTTCTTTGAAGTTTGTACAGAAGTTTATTTAACGGGAAGATAATTTGTATGAGGGAACCAATGAAGTCCGTGGCTGATAAACTGGATTTGACGAGGTTTTAACTGATGAAGACAAAATCCTCAGGCTCTACCACCGTTTACATGTTTACTAGCTGTTGATTGTTTCTTATTGAGCTATGATAAACACACCTTATAAGGTGTTAATTTAATTATAAATTAAATACTGTTACATGAACTAGTAAAAGAATTCCCTTAACTTAAATTAACCTAACTTTACTTGCTTAGCTTAGTGTTGACTTTTATCATAACTAAAGAAAACGGAGGGTAAGATTATTTGGTAATTGTAAAGACAATCGTCGTATTATACGAAAACACTGTAATTAGGGTTCATAACAAACGAACTTGTTTGTATTACAATTACTAGTCTAAAAATGTAATTTAATCTATTTTTTATATCGGAAAATTATACAGTTTATTTATGTATTTTATCTGTGTCTCACATATATTGTATATATACTATAACTCTTCTGATACAAATTGTAAACAATAGGCCTACACTGTTCATAAAATTTTAAAGCCAAAATTTGACAATTTGTTGTTTTAACAATTTGCAAGTAATTGTTTTTTTTTTCAATAACTAATAACACATTTTACGAAATATAAAAAAAATCAACTTATTACTTATATTTCGAACACGTTGGCAAAACCGAGGTTCTTCATACGTTGCACATGACTTGCCATTTATAACAAACAAGATTGAACCAAATCAACAACTTGACGAGCTACGTGACCCGATGTTGGGAGTTACGTGATCAACTCCTTCAGACTACGTGAGCTCACGTCTTCAACCAAGTGGGTTTAAGTCTAACCTAGCATTTCTTAACTTAACCAATCCCCAGTATTCCTAATATCAATCTCACTATACAGTATCGGGGTTTGGGTTTTTTTATGAATAGTAGTTAGAACATTAGCTGTATGGAGATAACTAATCCTAACAGTTTATTATAAGTACATTTGAGTTTGTGTATTTTTTTTTTAATTTTCATGAAATTTTACCATATATAATGTGTTAGGTATTATTACAAAGCAAACAATTTTAAATCTTGTTTACTTAGTAGACTACTAGTACCTACAATATTACTCGTACTTGTAGCTAATATAGTTAATTGAAGTAGTAAGCTGTTTTGCCGTATTGAAAGTATAAGATTATAAAGTTAAATTTAAACTACAAAACCTAACTTGACTTATCAAGGTATTATTTGTATTTTCAAGACGTAAACTACAATACTTTTAAAGTTCCCAGAGGAATATAAGCTTAACGACTAAAGCTTTTGTCTTACAATAATTATACATATAATATTCTGTATGAATATTATTCTGATCAATTGTATAACTATGTTTCGATATTACTATTTGTGTAAGAACTTAAATGTGAAATTATAGAAGGAAGTTAACAACAAGTGATCATTTACACACTTTGTCAACCGTAGCACAAATTGTTGTGGTTTTTCATCCCACTGGTTGTCCGTCATGTACAAACATCTGTATATGACAAGCCAAACTGTGCTGTACACTGCAAGGCTTAGTTCACTCCTTTAGAACATGTCAACTAGAATAATCACTCACTAATTATGATAAATAAATATATCTGAACTGAAATAAATTCTAGGAAACTCGTTAAAATAACGCCCTAATTGTCTACTGCAGATTGTACCCAAATCTCGAAAAGGTTTAACCGTAAGTTTTTTTGTTAAATTAATAACTTGTTATTATTCCTGCCAACTAATGATGGAGTGTCATTTTAAAATTGACTAGATTTTTATATTGTATTTGTACGAAATATATGGCTGTAAAACTATATTACGTTATTTTCATTTGGTGATAGTATGCGTTATTGAAATAAAAAGAATTGTTATAAGGTATTAACATAACAATCAAGCTTTATAATCAAACTTTATTGTTTATATTGACAGATATAAGGTTTTTTTTCAAGGCTTGTGCGTTTAGTATATTCATAAATAATTAAAATCTTACCTAAGTGTCAATACGTGTAAACATTAATTAAACAATATCAATTTTATGCCATGTAAATCACTAATGTAATTATTTTATCGTAAGAAGATTTGCATTTATTAATGATATTTTTACACAAAAGATGTATCCACCCTAGTTTCTATGCAATCTTTGCAATCCACTTAAATATATTTCTTTGTAACAGGTATTGCAATATGTCTCATAAAAATACATTTCCATGCTTATATTCGATACAAGATTTCATGAAATATATATATATATATATATATAATATATATATATGTAAATAGAGCTGCCTAACCTCTTATGAAACAAATATAACTTCTATGTTAATTAAACCATGTATATTATTGTTTGAATAAACATCATACATTATAGCAAATTGAGAAATCAACCTGCGTTTCCATTAGGGACTAATTTATAATTAATGACAAGTTGAATAGTCAAAGTAACCAATTAGTGATGAAACTGCGTAGCTTTCTGTCTCACTTGCTTTAAATAAATTAGGTTCAATACAGAATAATTAACGTGGGTTTACTAAGGCTGGGTGAGTTAACCGTTTATTTAGCTTGCGTACAATGTCTATGACAATTAATTACTTTATGCAATAACAGAAAACAAATGCTTGGTATTTGTTTGACAATTTATCAATTAAATCATTTGAAAATTACCAAAAAAGTTATGAATTTTTTCATCTTTATTACATTAAAACAAAATCCTCCATATTAGTACTGACAGTAATATATTAATTATTTATGACAGATGTTATGATTTTGATATATTTTAAGAACTCGAATGATAAGAGGTTGCCTTTGTTGTAGCCTGTGGTTCTCTGTAATTCTCTGTAAGCTAGGTAAAGAAAATATAATATTTATTGAAAAGAGAAAAAGTTCAACAAAATACAATAGTTCACATGACCCGTATACAAATGAAACAAAACTAGGGATATTATTTCTATATCTTTTAAAACTTTAAGGGTTAACTTATAGCTCTGCTTTAGAAAGTTAAATTAATTATATTTGTTCCTAAAAGTACCAAAATATATTATTATAGCTACCTGGCATGCTCCAGTCCAAATAAGTTTTTTTTGTACGATTAAGCAGTTTTTAACCATCGTAACAACTGTGGAATAATACTCTAATAAAACGGTTCAATAATTAAGTGATATAATCAAAATTTGTTTAAATGATTCCAAATGCATACCATAACCACATTCAACAGAAATTATGTTTCCTAAGTTAATCAATTCCAAGATTTAACTCACCAAACATGTTAGACAAGTTACAAGACACACACTTGGCACCTCACCTCTTATCCTTAAAGGATTTTAATTTAACTGATTGTAGTTTTTCAGCTGTCAAGTTAATCTCTAATTATTCTTTCCATTTAAGAAAAAGGCGATGTTTTTTTACGTATTGAAGAATACAAATAAGTTTAACGTAATTTGATTTTCTGCTGAACGTTTTATAGTCGAGAGACTAACTTCAGACATCTCTATACGTAGTTTACGACATTTTGTGAAACAGATACATCGATACATCTCTACTTGATACGTTACTGGCTGTAAACCATACGTTATGTATCGCATTGTATAAATCACCTTACATTGTAATTTAGCGGACGAACCAAAGGTACTAAAACTAGTCAAATGTTTTTCTCCACTTAAAAATAAACTGAACTTTGGCTCTAAATTAAAAAAAGTAAAGGACTGTTAAATAAAGCAGGCTTATTGTACTTAGGAATAAATACTTAATGAAAAATAAAAGTTCGAAAAATTGCTTTTAGAGGATCACTTAACAGATTCGATAGCCAAAGAGTTGAATATTTTTTACTAATTAACACTGCAAAACAACCATTGCAGAAAAACAACAACGACAATATGGCAAGGCAGAACACAAATGTATTAACTGATAATAGTCAAAATGTTACAAATATTCAGAGTGTTTAAGAAATGTGAAGATATAATTTACTAATTGACTCCTTGAGTCAAAATAAGCAAAACTATTCCTTTCCTGCTTTACGCCTTTAGTTTTTTCCTCTTAAGCAATGTTGTAACCTAGCATCTGTTTATTTTAACATACGTTATAACAATAATTAAAAGGAATAACTGTAGGTATACAACAAAGAAAATAACTTTTCAGTTATTCTTTATCCAAACTAAGCCCAATGTATAAATTAAGTTAATATAAAACTTACTAATGTCATGTAGCTTAATTTCTTTGTAAAACAACAGTTTCCGTGTTCTTATTCACGTTTTACACAAAGCTGGTGGCAAATAAGATGCACCTGTTTGCAGGCTCTTAAAGCTTGAACTATTATGAAGCTATTAATGTTTTTTCACACATACAGACAGACAAATGCTAAAAAAAACACATGGGATGTATTTTTTTTTTTTTTATTTGCAACTCGCTTCGTAAATTAAGTCCTCCATTTTATGAACACCCTGTGCAAACAATATATAAACAATGTAAACATAACAGGGGTATGAAACGCTATCCATACAATAAATACGAAAATACAAATATAACATTCAACAGTAATACCGGACCAATTGTTTGGTAAATACATATTAATACGAACGGTAAGGGTTAAAGAAATAAGGATATGTTTGGAAGTAATCTATTATGTTGTTGTTCAAGATGGAACACAATTGGTTGACACCTTAAATATAATCAACATACGAGAAACAGTAAAATAAATAGTAAAAAACAATATATTCAATATAATAATTCCAGGGTCGTTAAAATATAGATTCTAGTGAATAATTGAAATTGGAAATTATTAACATCATATTTTAGTTTACCTGTGGTCCAGGTCTTTTTTTTTAGGATGGTTTATTATACCAAGAGTGGTCAATAGAGATTTTGGGGTCACCCCGTATTCATAAAATAAAATGAATGCTACATGTATTTTGGGCAAACTTTTAAATAACATGTTGTAGAACCCTTTATAAATTAATTAAAAATTATAAATATGTACTCGTGGTACTAAAATGATGAACACGATTTAAATATTTAGGAACAAATAAGTAAATTACATTGTTAAGATTGAGAATTGCAATATTGATATTATAATTTCAAAGGTATTCATGACGACGGGATAACAAAAGGCACTAGTTTAACTTTGTTACCTACTGTAACTTCTAACTTTGTACTCTCCCAATAGAATATTCCAATTCTAAATATACCAAGAGATATTGTCACTTTATGAAACAAAATTTTAAGTATTAATTATTATTTTAGATTATAAGTAGTTTTAAATCCAAGCAAACGTTAAGTCCCCCCTCCATCTAAAAACAATGATTTAGTACTATTATGCGTTGCGTATGTGTGTTGCTCAGCTAAAATTTTTAATCTCAAATATATGAAGATAGAAATATAATGTTCTTGTTTATTTTTTCTCCCTTATTACGGTAGCTCATCATGATTTATTTTTAGTTACATATAAATGTAAGTCGTTAACGTATTTATTAAATTGCTTACTTATTTTTATTCTTTGTATGTGAACGTTGTATAGGTTTCATCTGGAGATTCTTTTTTGAGTTTAAGTTTAGTATTGTTTTTTTGATAATGCGATATTGTGTTGTGAAATGCAACAAAGAGTGATGCAATAAGTATTTTAATTAATACATTCATTTTATAACTCAAGACATAGTATTTCCCAGATTCTTTATTTTTGTAATAAAAGAGGCAACTCAATGATATTTACCACGTGGTCGAGATATACGAGGTAATTAATTTTACTAAAATACATTATAAAAAAAGTTTAATTTATTTTTCATAAGGAAACGTTGTTATTTAAAAAGCTGTGATGCATTGTAATACTGGCAAACAATGCAACAGACTAATTAAAAATGTATAGACTTTCCTATTTCTGGAAATATTTTCCAAGCAGAACAAAGCAGATTTTTATGCTAAAAGTAATTTTAGGGTGTTTTATTTTTGCGATTTGTTTTTATAAACGCAGCCAAAACAATAACTACCCCACACACTTTTCAACGACAAAGCCAGTTTATTTGGTTGGTATCACTGTTTCCCTGTTTTCTTTGCTCCCTTGCCAATCACAAGGTATGCATTGTTGCATATGTAAATCTATAGGATTTTGAGTTATTGAGAATATATTAGAATTCAGGCTCAACGTGGTATTTTTGCAAACTCAAAAAAAGAGTAGGCCTATGTATTGTAGTTCTTAGTTTTTGTTTGTTTTCTACATATCTAAGTTTTTAAGATTCTATGAATATTTGATTTTGAGGTACTGGAATCACACATCAAAACATAATTTTATACCTATTTTGACACAAAAGTTTCTCTTAAAATGTACAATACATATGATTGAGCTTGCAAAAACACAACAGCACATAACACATTGAGCTTGTACTAAACATTTATTCTCTCGTGACTCTCTCGTGAAATGCCACTAGCGTTGAAAGGAAAAGAAAGGAAAAAAGAAAAAAACACCATGTGTTTGGTGTTTGGTGTTAATTGGCAATACAGTAAAGAAAACACAGAACCGACTTATTGCCTTGTTTTCTCGTTAAACGTGTCTTACAGTACTTGCAATTTGAGTTGCATCTTAACAATTTACCTTGTATAAACAGTGGATTTTTCGTTAATATATTAAACAAATATCCTATTTGATTTGCTCAACGTTTAAGCACAAGTACTTCATTGCAACGCAAATACGTTTTATAAATAATCAGGGTTGTCGTAAAGGAAGCTGTGCAACGTTACTACACTGACGAATTAAAAAATGACACAAAAATGGATCGAAGCAAAAATTATCAGCTGTAAGTTTAATAGTCGGTTTAAATGTAGGAAAAGCATGTTTTTCACATGGACAGCTGTATGTTGCGTGCTTACGTGGTGGTAGGTACGCAGCTTATATATTTATACACCAAATGATAAAACAAACATAATTGTTTATCCACTGGCAATTAAGTAAAATATTATATTTTTATTTTTGGTATACACCTTTATTATTTATCGTAAATGACAAATTGCCATTTAAAATAATAGTTGTTAAGCGCAGCAACGCGCGCCGGGTAACTGCTAGTTGGTTTATAAAACCAATGTTTACAATTTTAAAGATTGGGTGTTGAGGATGTTGTATTAGGGATCTTTTAAATTACACATGAGTTATATTACACTAATCATTTTCTTATTACACATGAGGTAAAATCAATATAACGCTTACCCCTAGCATAACATTGACACATTGACTGTTTCAAAACTTAAGCCTAAAGTAATTCTTTTTGAGCTGAGCTCATTGATAACAACCAATTATTGGTTATATTTCTTAAAACTACTTGACTAATATGTTTGCTCCAATCAATATTACAATCAGACACCTAATAGATATATCCTTAAACCGTATATCTTAAACCTAATATTATCATGAAAATAAATTTTAAACAGTAATTCGCTACCATAAAAAACACGAATTTTGAACATCTGCTCGTAATTTTATATAATAATTCACTAATTCTAAGATTTTACTTTATTAAATTTCAGTAAAGAAATATAATAAACACAATTAATTTCAAAGACCTGCTTCTTCCCCATAATGATTGAGTGACGCCAAATCGAACCACTCCGGGGTACAACAGAGGGTCAAGCTTTATAACCAAATGCTTTTAAGATTATCAAAGAACAATGGGGAAGTTGGGCATAGGAGTGTATTTTTATCCGACAACAGTACTTACTTGCCTTTATTACCTAAAAAATTAAGGTTTATTTAATAGCAAAGAAAATAAATAAAATATTATATAAAGGGTATTCTAAAAAGTTGGGGCTATAATTTACGCAGATTATCCTTGGGTCAAAATAAAGAGAAAATAAAAAATAAAATGCTTTAAAAAATCGCTTTTTTAACCCCATATCTACCATTTAGTATAATATACTTAAAAATGTTTAACTATTAATTTTTGCAACAGATTTTTATGAAACGTTGGTATGTATTTTAAGGTAGAAGAGACTCACTTAAGAAAAAAAATCTTCTTGATTTAAATTAAAATTTTAAAATGGCGGCCATATTATTTTTTTAACTTAAATTAATAAAGAAATTCTGATTCAAAAATTCAATAATTCTTTTATTTAGAATTTATAATTCACTAGCAAATTATACTAAGTTCAATAAGATAGAAGAGTAGAATAAGGCAAAAGCTAGTCAGATTTGCCCCACTTAACAACTAAAAATCGTAATATTTCAGCTGTTTCTTATTAACGAAGTAATTTTGGAAAAAAAAATTGATTATTGACTTTCTCTTTATTTTGACACAAGGAATCAGTGCGTAAATTATGCCCCCAATTTTTTAACAACCTGTATACATATAATTTTAATTATATTTATTTTTATTTATTTCCAACGGTTTAAAAAGGTTTATAATGCAGTGGTCTGATAGCCTATTACATATCTGTACGATTTGTTGTAAAATAAAAAAAATACAGATATTTAAGATTAAGTGTAATTAAATACTGAAACCTATTTACAGTATATACCTATATACATCATTGAGATCAATAATCAATATGCCTACATAATATGTTTGTTTATATTTTCATCATAATAATGTTATACTAACCAAAGCAAATATATATTGTACTTTTACAAAATTCTATCGATACAAACGTAATAATAAACTTTCCTGTAGTCACTGACTCTCTCTAGAGCTGATATTAGTCAGCTGGTTAGTTACAAGCCAAGGTTGGCATCACCCCAGAGGTTTGTCTGCCATCAATTATACCCTCGTCAGAACACAGCTCTCCCATACTAAAATCTTAGTGATTTATAAACTTATTGCTCTGTAAGCATATTTAATTGAAAAGCTGCAATATTTTATCAATACGTAATGTAGGTTATATTTAGTATTGGGTAAAAATATGAAGCTTATAGTATGGTTATTATGATTTATTAGTCATAAAAACAGAATAAAACTTCTTTTATACTTACATAAATTATATTATATATTAATATTTTTGCGCAAACAGCTACTTGTAATATTAGTCGTTAAAACTACAAAAATGCGTATAACTGAAAATGCAAATCGTCTGTACATGAAAAATATTTGGTTTCATTACAAAAAATCATAGTTTAGTATATTTAATAAATGAAAAACAAATGTAATGTTTGACATCCATACGTGCATGAATAACATTGCAACCAGGTATTTTTCGATGCTGATGTAATACAAGTAGTTTATACAACATTACTAGTACGATAACAAGAAAATGATTGATATGACAGCAACAGCTTGAGTTGTTGAATTCGTGGTGGATTCACGGAAGCACCTTAATTTTCTATCTTCAAATTTAAGCAGAAAATGGCGTCCTGAACCATTCCAAACCAGCTTCCGACAGGGCAGCGGAGATGGCGCCATTCAAAAATCATCGCTTTTGATGTTCTTTGGGAGTCAAACCTTTCTGGATCCTACACTGTATTTTCAAGTATTAACATGACTAAAAGCAATGTATTTAAATTACTTTACCTACGACCGTTTTTAAAGTAGCCGTTTCAGTACAGTTCTTAGAATTGAAAAGTATCTCATAACAGCATTGTTTACTTTCATAACAGCATAGTTTTACTCATAACAACACGGGTAACGGACCAATGAGGTTCAAGGATTGAGACAGGAGAAGCAAAATTGTAATGATTCGAAATTCAACTAATCAGCTGTTCCGGCCAATTTAATTGTTGAATGGTGCAATTAGTGAATTAGTGTTTGATTCCTTGCTTCACTGTCAGTGGCAATGAGAGGTTATAAACAAAAATATAACCTCTCCTAGAAGTTATGAGAAGTGATTTTTAGTAATTAAAACACTGTTGTAGGTAAAGTAGTGTACGCAACTCGCGTAAATAGTGTTAACTACACTCGTAGAAGTTTTTAAGGCACTCGCCAAGGCTCGTGCTTTAAATTTTCTACTCGTGTCGTAAAGACTAACTTAACGCAATCGTTGCGTAAACTACTATTAGAAAATAATGAACCTATTACAATGGTAATTTACTTTTTACCTAATTTTACCTTTCACTATCCGGCTTAACCGAAAATAAAAGAATTATAAATTATATATTTTAATATAGCTATACTAATAACTCAAATCATATGGGTCACGAGGATATTATTATTTAACCAAGGACATTATTGTGAAAATCATGCATTATGAAAGACTAACACTAAGGAAAGGGAAGTAAGGAAAATCTTTGACAAGCCATCCACCAACGCCAGTTTGAGCTTAAAATGTTTAATAATCCTTTGAATAACCACCCTTCACTAGTAAACCTTTTAAATGGACCAAAATACAAATTTTCATTTTTTAAGCAAGCATAGAGTAGTCCTAAGGCATTCAATTTACCAAGTAAAATCATGGTTAAAACATTTCCATATATTTTTCTTCTTAACAAAACGTTATACATTTATCTAACGAAAGTAAATAAGTTAAGAAATACAATTTTTCTTTAGTACTGTCGCCTTTAAGTTAAATTACTTAAGATTTTCTCTGTTCTTATCGTTAACGAAAAACTAATCTGCACCGATATGATATATTTGAATATTTAAAACATTCATTCACGAATTTCGTTACACCAGAAACAATATCCCCAACATGAGGGATGCAACAATTATTTTTAACGTTACATTTTAAAGACCATAATCCCTATCATTTTAATTTTCTCATTAAATGGGCATAGTTACAATACACTTAACAGCTCTAAACCTGTTATACTACAACCTCGCAGGTTTTAGAGTCAGGTCAGTCTGTCACACACAGATGCCTGTATGTGATGCACAATCTAGGGACGACAAAATACAACAGGCTTGTACATACACATGTCGCATATTGTCGGGTTTAACAAGTTAATTGTGTTGGAGATTTTACCGTAGTAGATTGTATTATTTCTAAACAAATATTTACCGAAATTATAAGCAACATAAATTATATTAAAACCTTGATGATGGTTTGATGCTGTGTAACGTTATTGCCTCGTTGTGATTAGCAGTTTTATTTAAAACTGTACACATGTCATAAAGGTGCAAACTCAATTTCGCTTTGAGGTTGTTGCAGGGTCACGTAGTTGCAGGAGTTGATCACGTAACTCTCAACATCGATTCACGTAGCTCGTCAAGTTGTTGATTTGGTTTAAACCTTGTTTGTTACAATCGGAAAGCTATTTTGTGCTAATAAGTTACCTTAGATGTTCTGCTGTGAATGTAAATGAGGTAACAGAAAACTTATTGTTTGAATATCTGCCAAAACCTGCATATTAATTAGATTAAATTGTTTTGATTTTTGAATCAACCTAATAAAGGATCATTTACGCTTTGATATTCAATTGTTTACTAATTACCATAAAGCAGAATTGTGTAATAGTATATTACGTTACTAGTCCTGAAAATAAGTGTTTCCCGGACGAGTGTGGTCGTTCCCGTGCGAGACCAATTTCGAGAACGGGATTTACATACGAGTACGGTAAACACATTTTGGACGAGTGACGTACGATAGTTTACCCCATACTACTAAATGTGTACAAATCCTTATACATAACCACCAACTAAAGGACTAAAAATCACTAGTCATAACCTCTAAGAGAGGTTATGTTTTTTTTATAACCACTCATTGCCACCTAAATCCAGTATAATCAGCTGATTGGTGTCCGGTAAAACTCATTACAGTACAGTATTACGTAATGAAACCCCATTTGATCAAGCTGGCGGCAAACAGCTGTTTTCTGGAATAAATCCTTGCGTGGGAAGTTCGTCAAAATAATGTAGTGCGGCGTAAAGAGTTTGTTTTGTGTTACCTAATAAAACTGTTTACTACCCAATTGCTAAATTTCCATTAAAGATTCTACGAATACACAGATTAATTCTGATGATAATTAGCATAACAGATAAACAACAGTAAATGTGTACACGGTTGTTGGAGCCTGAGGATTCCGTCTATATTAATTAAACATCATCAAAATCCAGTTGAGCAGCCACGACCTCCCTCAGATGCTTCACACAAATTACCTCTGCGTTCCATAAACGTATTTGATAACCTTAAATGTTAACGAAATTCATAAGCCAATTTAGTTTTGAGCGTAATTTGTATCCCAAGGCAAATGTGTTATTCAAAATTAGTTGGCTAAAATTAATTACATTTTGTTAGCTTAAATTAAATTTTAATCGTAAATAACCTTCGTCGTGCCCTAAACATCAGTTTTGGGAATCTAGGGTGTTAATCAATTGAGTGAACTGTTTAGTTTAATAAATGCCTCTACACATAACATAGATAGACATTCACCAGTTAGAGCCTTTAAACCTGTTATTGCGGAATTACAAAAAATTATACACTTGGAAACAATACAACCGTTAACCAATAAAATGCAGGAATATATTTACCATTTGGATTGATATAAAACATGGTTATGGTCCTGGCAATTTTTACATGTATTTAGTTAGCATACTGCATACATGCATTTTTGAAGCAATACTGAAGTACAATGTCTCAATGCGCAACTAAAACAAGATGTTATAGAATTGTTGCATCATCGTTAGTGCTGGTCGGTCATTTGTGGTTGCAAATAGTTATTGTGTAAAAATTATTTTAGTGCCAGTACCTGTGTACCAAGTTTTGAAGCTCTGTATTTAGTATGTTTTGGAAAAATTGAGAGTCCCTGGACTTTTTTCCACCCTGTTATAAAAATAGTTGATGCAAAATTCATGATTGAACACTAGTATCTGAAACATACAGACTGTCCCAAAAGTCCCGGACCGGTTTAATATTTTCTAAACGATAACAGATAAATCAACAAGATTTGGTACATCAACACCACACCAAAAAATCTACTTTTTTAAGGAAATATCAATTTTTCTGTCACATCATGGGGACGTCCTGCAAGGAGTCAGAAGGAAATCTTAAACAGAAGCATAGGTTGACATTTACATCAAATTAAAGGTCTTTACTAGCAGAATATAATGCCGCAAATTTGAACTCAAACGGACAACCAAGTCAAGAATGACAGTGGTTCAAAGATTCATTTAATTTGCATTTGGGAGCACAGCCCTAGGAAGAGGAAAATTTTGTTTAACGTAAGCATAGGTCGATATGCACATCAAATTAAAGGTCCTCACTAGTAGATTACAATGCCGTAAATTCAAGCTCAAAAGAACGCCTGAGTAAAAAATGGCAGTCGTTCAAAGATTTTAAATGGCAGGTTCAAGAAATATTTGAACGGCTGCCATTTTTTACTCGGGCGTTCTTTTGAGCTTGAATTTACGGCATTGTAATCTACTAGTAAAGGTCTTTAATTTGATGTCCACGTCAACCTATGCTTCTATTTAAGATTTATTTCTGACTCCTTGCGGGACGTCCCCATGATATGACAGAAAATTGATAGTTCCTTAAAAAAGTAGATTTTTAAGTGTGGTGTTGATGTGCAAAATCTTACAGATTTATCTGTTGTCGTTTAGAAAATATTAAACCGGTCCGGGACTTTTGGGACAGTCTGTATAAAGAAATGTTCATAAAGTAATCGATTTTGTATATTTTTGTTCAAGAAAAGGTCCAAACCAACCTATTGACTATTATTAAAATCCTATGTTTAGTCTTTTTTTCAATACTCTGTTTCCCCAGATCAATTCCTGAGCTGCAAGTTTTAAACTCGCACAGCTGTTCAAGCTGTTAAGTCTTAACACTTTCCCCCTTACTTGAGAACGTGACGTGAAAACCAATAATATACTTCTGGTAGGGCAAAGATTTACGATAGTTCGAAATAAGTGTACATTTATTACTTTTAGCCATCGTAGTTGTTGAACATAAGTAACAAGTAATAACTAGTTTATATTTAAAGTTATATCTTTTGATTGTACGTTTCAAAGGATGCGGGTTTTTTGTATTCATTGGTTCAAATTACTAATATAATTTTTACCCTACGATACTTACGAACTGTTTTGTACCGATTTTGTTGTAAAAAGGCAACAAATCAATACAGGGTAACGCGAAGAACAGTCAGCTGGTTTAAACAATAGATCAGTATAGACCAGAATGCACCACGCACTAAAGTAGGAGAGGGGATAAGGTCTAGCCGGATGGTCACTTGCTTCCAGCAGGGCCAGTTCCTATCCAAATCTCATCGTAGCTAGTTCGGTAAAATTGTTTTTCGTTCGTGGAAATTAAATTCATTTCGCGGCGTTTGGTCGGGCAATCTTATTTTTCCTTAAAATCGTACAGCCTATATCCCTAAGGGATATAATTGCTCCGCGATTGGAAATTAGTATCAGTGTCATTGTCAAAAAGTGAAAAAGTTCGTTACCGGCCAACGCAGTTCCGCCATTTGAAAATTACACGTTCGTTTCACGAGTTCAATTGATCGCGTCTTGTAGAATACCGGCTAGTTACATTTCCCAATCCCTTCCCCTTTATTTGTGTCATATTTGTGGACGTCCAAACTGTAAGTAATTTGTGTTATTTATTTGTTAGTTTAAGATTTCAGTGAGTCGCACCTTTGAAAATTTTTCCTGTCTTGTTTTGTCATTTCATGTAGAGTAAGCACATGTTCACAGGTTCAAATTCAATCACTGATTTTCACATCCATTCATATTGTAGCAATCCGCTTTATTAATTAGATTGTAACAACCCTATAGTATTAAGAATAAATAGGTAAAAATGTTTTTATAGGGCAATTCAGAGTTATTTAATAAGATTTTTATAGTGTTGGAATTTTACACAGAGTCATTGTTAATTTTCATTGTTGAGCAAATGGTACAATTCTTTTAAAGAGTGTCACAGTCAGTATCTTTTGGGGGAAACAAATTATTATCAGAGAAGGGAGCAGGTAGCTGGTTCGATTGATGCGGAAGTGTTGTTGGAAGTTGTGCCAGTTTGAACATAGATGAACCACCAAAGTGCCAAATTAGCTATAAAATAATAAAGCAACATTCTGATAAACATTACTACGATTGAATACAATATTGTTCAATCAGTTGGACTGCGAGACGACCTTCGTTTTTAATCGTTGGCCAACGAAAGGATTTGCTTGGTACAGGTCATCTCAACCATTAGATTAAATACCACTCTTCCATTGATACTTTCGAGATCGGTGTGAAACCGCACCATACCTCCCCTTTGATAAATCCATTCAACAGTTTCAATAAATTTCCAACTGATTGTGTATCTCTAGGTCATTTTTACTTGAAAGAACACAACAACGACTGTAATCTGAAATAAGTGTATTATTAAATTCCGTGCAATAAATTCAAATTGTTACTCACTTCTAGTTCTCAATAACCTTGGTATTTTAGTATATGCAATAGTATTTAATTGATAAACAAAAGGTAATTCAGTAAATCATAAGCCACTACAAAAGATTCACCTTTTAAGTGCAACACTAGTCACTAGTGTAGTAGTGAGCAAGTAAATTCAGTGTAGAATTAAGACTGGTAAATTGATCTCATTAAAGGTATTACTTTATTGGAAGAACTACAAACAGTGCCAGGGGCGTCCCCTAAGGACCTTTGGGGAATATTTATATTTTGCAGGGTCCACTCATATTTTTCAATAACATCAAGCTTCCACTGCCAAAAAGCTCTGTCTGATATTTTTATTTTCTAGAGTTCTTCCAACCTAGGGGCAACCAACATTTGTAAAGAATTCATTAAAGAGCATTGCAAGGAGTAAATATATTTAAATATAACATTTAAATATATGAGAGTCTAAGTCTGAGTTTTTTTTCCTTTACAAATAAACCTTTTTACAACAAAATCGGTACAGTTTTTATGATTAGTTCAAACCAAAAACATTACATACAAACATTAAAAGTCTACTAAATACATACGTGTAAACATGTGATAAATACGATATGATTTATTATGCTAATTTATTATGTATATAATACATGAACTTGATATCACCTGTTCTAATTAGACAGTCAATTTCCCAGTAACAAGACAAAGCCTTGTCTCTCCCAACAATAATTGTTCTAGGGTAGCTGTTGTTGGCTGTGAATATTGAGGCTTGCTGACTAGCCTGAGGTGAGAGCTTGTAAATGTGGGTTTAATTGTATCTTGTGTGCAAGCTATAATTTCTACCTATTGTACAGGCATGTGCACAAATAAATGGACTGACAAGCAAATAAGTCATGTCAATACTTTGCTATTGATTACTACCCTAGAAATCTTTCATGTAATGAAGTATATTCATGCCTTATAAGCTCTTAGGCTCACGTTACCTAATCATAGTGTTTTGGTAATGTTTAAACATTTCAGCTTATGCATAACTTTGATTACGATTTGGAATTAGTTTAGTGCTAATATTGAAAGGCTTAAACTTTAAACAAAACAACAAAGTCTGAATTCGTCTTTCACTCATTAATCCTACTAATATTATAAATGAGAAAGTTTGGATGTATGGATGTATGGATGTATGTTTGTGACAAGTGAACGCGAAAAATACTGGTCGGATTGGGCTGAAATTTGGCATGATGATAGCTCACATTCCCGATTAACATATAGGCATATTCTTATTTCAAAAATCCATTCGGGCTCCGCCCCAGTGGCTCTGGAGTTTCCCATGTTAACCTTATGAGAAATGGAATTATTAAATCTTAACAGCTGTTTCAATTAAACAAGTTGGTTCTGTTCTATGATGTTCAATAGCATTAAAGTTACAAGGATTACCAACAGGGTGCAGCACTATTATTTATTTACATTTATGACAACAGCTAATTTGCAACCAAAAGGTGAGTGAGCGTAGCGAACGAACTTCAACCTGGAGGCGAGTTAGCGTAGCGAACGAGCTAACCTGAAGGCAAGTGAGCGCAGCGAACGAGCTCCAACCTTAAGGTGAGTGAGCGTAGCGAACGAGCTCCAACCTAAAGGTGAGTGAGCGTAGCGAACAAACTTCAACCAGGACGTGATTGAGCCATGCGAACGAGATAATCTTGAAAATTAAGAAGATAAACGGGGCAAAGCCCGCGGGCTACAGCTAGTGTTTATATATTTGAACCTTCAAAAGTTGTATTATATATTTTCAGAATAACTGGCTTACAGTTTACGTCAACCTGTTTTAAAAAGTTCTTAGGGACCATCATTTTCACTCAAATATATTAAGAATGATGGATTATTTAAATGTAGATACAATAAATTAATGTTGAAATAAGGTGTGAAGATATTCCGTAAATCAGCTCAAAAATCAGATTAGTAAAATTAATAATGTTTACAAACTAATAGCTTTGTTAGTTATATTGTACAGAAGCTTATAAATAATATAATCAAACTTATCATGCTTAGTAAAATAAAATACATATACTAAACTACCTATAAAAACCTATTCACTACTACAATGCTTTTATTTTCCTAATTATAATATTTTATCGTGAACTTACATGTACATGTAACATGTTTGTTTCATTTCGTATCATTCAAATAAATGATTAAATTATTGATACTTTTTAAATTTCTCTCCTAAAATGGGTTAAGTTCGATAAGAAAATATTCTATTCCTTTTTTTCATGCTATGTAAATCGGTTATTATTTTATTGTATAGATAATAAATCTAATATGTGAGTATTTATTTAATTATGTTTTATTAATTACATATAACGTTATTTATGTGCCTTACGATGACTTTTATATCATCACCGCAAAGACTATTGCAGTTGATTTAATTTATAATTACTCGTTCTGATTCCACGATGAATCTTTTAGTAGCATAGAAGTGATTCATAGATTCACAGATGTCAAGTTTGTACCCAAACAAGTTTCACAAAACTTCAGGTTTAACTTCTTGCTTTAGCTCAGTCAGTCTTGTGAGGCGTTAGGTAAGTAATATGTAACTAGTTTGCCTCTAAAATAAAATCCTCTCTGACTTCTTCATGCAAACTAATTATAAATTGTTTACTAGTCAAAGGGTTTCAAATACATCATAGAAATTCACTACTGTATTAGTAATTAAACTTATAAATAATTTTGCATTAAAACTCTTGTTTCTATCACTTTATCCAAACGAGGACTCGTAAAATAATGTCATACTTCAAATAAAGTTTATGTTACAACCTAACAAGTTAAAATAGTTACCCTGTAGAGAATGGTATTTAAATTATCTATTTCAGGTTTCACCGTTTAAAGGAAGTATAACCATTTCTAACGGAAATAAATAATTTCATGATAATAAACATAATCATAAATAAAACTAATTACATTTTGAATGTTAAATAAGTCATTTACAGGCACAAATATGATTGTGACAACTAGTAAATGAAAGAAAGATGTCCAACCTTAACAGTAAATCTAATAAATGAAACAAGCCATTAATTTAAACATATAATAGGTCTTTATTTTTATTTGTTTAATGCACGTTATAGTGATTATGTGCATTGAAATGAGTTATGGAAGGGACTAAACTAAATAATCCATCAGTCAGTTCATATGACTCGTCCCCTGTTAATGGCGTATTGTGACATTATATCCCTGGGAGAATTCTATTCCCAAACCAATATATTTTTATTGTTTTCTGTTGCAGATTGTAGGTATACGCATGAGAAAAGGTTTTAAAAATCTATATATTCAATGGGGTTTCATTACAAACATTTACCCCTTGCCTAATGAAATGTGATGCATACTTGAATATATGGCAAAAATTTTAATAACAAATTTATACATGCAATACACAATTTTAAAACTACCATTTGAGTGCAAAATAATAAGTTTTAAGACTCTAAAACTATATCAACTATCATCAAACTATGTATCAAGCTATATTATCACTAAAACAAATCATTCTCTTCGGAAAACCAATGGAAGAATTTTAAAGTCAAATCAAATCATCTTTATTTTGCACAGAAAAAACTGTTTAATAGCGTCACGAGAATGTATAATAAAACTAAATTATAAATGCTGTTAGAACTCAAACGTAGCTGAACAGTATCTTAATTCGATCGGCAACTTAAAAAATCTATCACAGTGTAGGAGTGCAGCAGTGCTAAGTCAGAACTTGATTATTTTCATCCCATAATTTTGAATTTGAAATTGGTAAACTACAGTTTATTTAAATAGAATATTTCAATACAACTGTATACAAACGGTTGTTGCAGTTATTTAGAAGCGATACGTGTTGCTCCGCAAACACTAATCAAGATATTGTATTAAAAACACGCACTCTAAACCATAGTAATAAAATATACTATTATTAAACTTAATGTTTTTTTTACAAACGTAGAAAAAAAATTATGAAAAAGTCCTAAGAAATGGATACAAAAAAGAATAAGCCATCCACGTTTACATAGTCTCGATAAATCCAGGATGGAACCGGTTCAGCGTTCAAATCCCATATTAACCTACAAATAAAATAATCCATAAGTAATAGATGTATTGATATTTAATCACGCGGGAAGTGCAAAATTAGTTTTTCCTACAGTTACCTAACAATGTACATGTTCTCTCACTGATTTGAGAAAGCAAAGTGGCCAATTCGCTCATCAGTGAGACAATGTTAACACTGTCTCACTCTAATTACTTTGTCTCACTCCAGATTTGCAACGTGAAGGCATGAAATAGTGAGCGTAAATGCAGACAAGGTCGTGTGCGCGCGAAATGCGTTGGCAGCACTGGCTGTAAATCAGCTGGTCAGCTGTTGTACTGTTTTCTCATTAAATGTCATATTAAAAGTTCACTTCTGTGTAAAAATATGTTACGTTTCTTTACCATTTTTTTTTTTTTTATGGTAACTGTAGGAAAAATATAATGCGCAACTCGAGTGCAAAGTGCAACTGCCTCACTCGAGAAACCATTCCTCACTCGCCTACGGCTCGTGAGTAAGTATTTCTCTCGAGTAAAACAATTGCTCACTTTGCTCACTAGTTGCACAAATAACTATACTTTCACTTCAATGTCCTACTAAAATGTAACTGTACGCCCTTGAGTTTTTTTTCTGGTTAAATTATTTATTTTATATTGTCAAAATACGAACGTACAGAGAGTGAAATATTTCAGTCCAGAGGATAAATATGTGAAACTCTAGAGTTAATTTTAAAACAAACGGGGATATGTCAGTAAACCTTAGTTACAAATGTGGATCACATTAAATCCCTCTTAGTTTTCAACCTTCAAAGGTAGGTAATTCAGAATGGTAATTCAAAAGTCCTTTATACCTAAGTATTATGTTTTAACAGTGTGTTTTGACTTTTTTACATTAAACGAATAATAAACATATCTTCTAATTTAAAATAACATATAAGTCAATTTATGAGTTATTATATTATTTTGTAAAGATATTTTTAAGGACAATATCAAAATTGAGAAATTATATGTGAGTAATATATTTTTGATTGTCAATAAATGAGAACTAATGAATATATACGTGTTAAAACATCCCTTTTTTGTTGACTTTGGTAATGATTGATAAGAACTGGCTGCATTCATTTTTTCTTTTACTAAAAAAGAACGTAATACATTGATCTAATCACAAAGTATCTGACTTCCATTTTCTCCGTTAGTTTATGTTACAGAAATAGTCTATCTGACATAGAAAAATGTTCAAGCGTAAAATCAGACGTCATATCAGCGATGGTAATTGACTCGTTTGAGTATATTGACTTGGTTAAAAAGTTGGCATATCTGACAGTAATATACTCCAGCGCACGCTGACAGTGGCAAAATTCCACTACGTATGTTTTAACCAGATCTGACTGGTACAAATAGTGGAATGTCTAGTTATATCAAAAGTCAAAGCTTCTGTTTAGGAGCTATCAATTAAAGGATTGTGTTTTGTTATTGTGATAATTCGATGTTTTATATGTTTAGCAATACTTTACCTCATTTAATCTGTAAAAAAAATTTATCACTATAAAATTATCTATGTTAGCATAGCCACAATAGCCGAAATGTTATATTTATTTATTTTTTAGCTTTTTTTGCACAGAGGATTTTTTACAAGACGCATATCTTTTTACTGTCTAACACTAACCATTAGTTAGATGACATAATTAATTGAAAAACAAAATGTGTGTATGGTAACGAACTCTTTGAATCAAACCAGCGACCTTCAGATTGAAAATACTTTTGCTTTAGTTCCTATTATGTAAATTTTTATTTGTGTAAAAGTGCTATTCAATATACAATGTATATTAACGATAAACGTTAGGATTGTCAAATGTCATTTTTCCCCACTGGTCCCTCGATTGGTCTCCCCTTTGTTGTGATTGGTCTCCACTTTGTTGTGATTGGTCCAGGATAAACATTTTTTTTGTGATTGGTAGTTTCAAATGAACGCATTTCTGGAAAGCGCTAATTTGATGAGGTTATCCCTCATAATTCTTTCATTCAATTCCATTTATGTTTGAGAAATAATGTAAAAATACAACTAAATACAATTTACTGTATTATTTATTTATCATAGACTTTATTCTTACAAAACCCGATTCAACGTATATTTAAAAATACACTATATTTATGAGGGGTTTTTATAAGTCTAAGCTACTTTGTAAAACATGTGTGTACTACGTACTGGATCGAATGTAACATACAGACATGAGTTAACGTTTGTGATTGAATCTCAGAGTGTTCTGTTCATCGGTTCGGAATATTGTCAATACATGTGGCAGACACGAGACACGTACCATTGAGCTCACCGATGGTAAAGTGTTGCGTCCGTATAGTGTTGCACGAGAAAAATAAACTATTTAGAAAAGTGTTGGTGTTATCACCGTGTAGACATACAAAAAACTCAGAAATAACATGAAACATCTTTTTAAAATGGCTTGATTTGTCTACAAGCCAATATGACAAGTAAAAACTAAACACGAATTTATGCTTAACGTTAGAGCATATTTTATTCCTCGAAATTTTTTTCATACGAGTTTTTTTCTCAGTGTAGTTTCCACAACGTGGACGTTTTCTTCGGATATTTTCTAAAAAAAAAACTTTACTTTTTGAAGGAAATTGAGACAACACACAAACCAACATTTGTACATACAATAGAAATTCCCACACCAACAACTGTTGTGGTCACAAGTATGCAGTGCTTGTCTTGTACTTACAAGTTGTGTGCATATTATGTTTTGACCTACCCTATTATTAGCGACACTGGTTAATTCTGGAAAAATCTGAAGAAGTTTAAGTTGTCGAAATGATCACCCCCGTAGAGGGTATTACAGAATCGAGGTTAAACATTTTTTTTTTATCAATTGCATAGTTGACTGCTTCGTCTTAAATTCTGAAACTTATTGAGCAAATTCAAGCTATATAATTAGGCTATGGTATAGATTCATAGTTTTGCATATCATAATTAAAATTAGCCAACATTGTATACTTTATTTTAATATTTTAAAATATTAATACCGAGTTTCTTTGGCTCAATTGAAGAATATTGTAAAAAAATAAAGGATAAAAAGTAAAACAAAATATGGATCTAATCACTAATGTATGAAATATAAATGAGCTATCACGAAATAAAGATTGGTAGGTGTCATATTAAAATTCACGAAGTTAAAACGAGGAGCTAGGAAAAGTAGTACTTGTCACTATTATTTCAACACGAACAGTCTATTGTTTACAGTTATTCATTGTTCACTCCCATTGTTGTTACTAAATGCAACTCGGGGAAAACGTAGTGATATCAGTTAGATCTTCTCTCAACTAAGAGTAAACAAATCGAAGCTGTAGGAAAATATGTAAATTTAGTCGTTGTGAATACATTTACAAAATATAGATATATGGTTTTTACCAAGACATTTATTCTTCTTAGCAAGTACATTTTAAAAGTATTCTTCCAGGTATTTTAAATATTTAAAATATATTTTTTTTATTATGGACACTCATAGCTAATATTTGACTTTTTTTACCGGTTAAAATGTTCGTATGTAGTCTAAACAAACCCTAGGTAACTCTTATGTATTTGTTTAGCATTGCTGAAGAATTTAGTTTAGAATAAAGGACAGACACAATAATTAAAAAAATGAGAAAAACATAGGTATTGCCTTAGTCTACAGCCCAACCTGTTACAACTTAGGTTATGGCCATTTTGGCATAACAATGCCATCATCAGACACATTTTTGTATTTTTGTTAAATCCTCGCAAAATTTAGTATGAGTTATGTGTTTCAACTTTGACGACCCTGCTTCAACTAAATATTCTGTGTTTGATGATGGCAGACACAATTGGTATAACCTATTTTTTATAATATCACAGATCGGGGGTTAAAGCATAGATTTTGATTAAATTTTTTAATTTTTATTTTAACTCCTTGTCTGGTTGAATTTTGAATTACACGTTCAACATGAGGACTTAAAATTCATTTCCATTCTAGCTCCTGAGCTGTTGTATTCAATATGTTGTTCTTTTCAAATTGAGCTGTTTGTCGGATTTATAAGGTATGTAACCTAATTATTATATATAACATGAGGAAACTAAACAGCTCTTTTTTCTAAACAAAATTTCTTAGCAATGCTGATCAAATACCAAAGGGTTGCCTTAGGTTTGCTTAGACTATATATGAACATTGTTAACCGGTAGAACAAGTTAAATATCTATAGGTGACGGATAAAAAAAGTAATATTTTAAATATTTCAGAAATTTACAAACAATTCATATTCTCGTGCGTTAATAAAATGGGAAATACTTTAGAATGTATTTAACTTTTTTGTGTATTTATTTACTTTGTAATAAGGTATGCTGCTATAAACCACCAAAAAGAATAACTGTGAATATTAGTATAGCATAATGATTGTGACATCAGGTTTTTAATGACATAAATTAACATAATTAAACTGTGATATTTGCATGAGCTGCTAAAAGCACGGTTAATGAACCTGGCTATCATCTCATTGTTAATGACTCTCGTGTTACAAATGACCTATCTGTCATCACTTTATTTATTCACCATGAATTTTCTCGTGAAATACACGTTTATGGATTTGTTTGTACTTTACTACAACAACCTTTGTAGTGCTGCTTAAGACAAATAGTTTAATTTATCTTTATCTTCATCTTTCGTAACGTTTTGGTAGTCAAAATCCAATATTGTATACGCCGAATTCCTTCTACAGAATAAATTACAATTTGTTTACTACTTCGGAATACAGTGTCAACAAATGCCTGGAAAAATCTTAATTATAAAATAGAACAGGCATTAAATGTAATTAAATAATATGAATGAATATCTCATTAGTGTTCAGTATTTTCTTTGTTGTTTGTAAGTAAAATACCCCAAACCCTGGTGATCGGAATGATATCTAGTAATTTTAGTCTGCTTTTAATAAATGAAGAAATTATCAATGTGAAGTGTATATATGTTTAAAACAGTTGGTTTTTATGTCGTTTAGTTCAAAAGCTTTTCTAACCTGTCCAACATTTGCACTCCAATATTTGTTTGTAAAAATATTAAAAAATTGTGAAATTTTTAACACATGGTGTTTTATACAAAAAATATGGTTCATCAAAAGGGGATACATACTAGGACTACTTAATTAAAAGTAGAATCGTGAATATTATGTAATATATTTAAATTGTCAGAGCTAATATTCTACGTAATAGTAAAAGTATATTGCCAAAATGATCAAAAGGATTATTTTTAAAAAAATGTAGTAAAAATGTAGGTAATTGATTGAATAAAATATTTTATTTTTGTTTGTTATTTTAAAAGTATTCGGTCCTCAATAACATTACGAAATATTTTACGTTCTCGCGTTTGTTATAAAATTGTTACATCGTGTCAGAATTCCTCCAAACACCATGTTCCTCTTGATGCCTCTTTGTTTGCCTTCCTTTCTCGATATAACGTATCGTTGCTATAGCGACCTGTTAGTTTACTGCCGATACATACTTCAGTCGATTCATGCTGTGATGCATCAAATGCGTAGTATTTTGTATAAATAAATCCAAATAGTTATGTGTATCTCCCTTTTAAAACATTTCATAAAATATCCTTACATCTTTCAGGCTTAACTAGACAGGACTTATACGAAGACATCGTCGATCTTCTAGCTATACCAGGTGTGCCAAAATGTCAAATTTTTTTTGATTTTGTTTACTCCTACCCCATAATACTTTCCTCTATTGATTCTCGTGTCAAATCGATTGGGATCAAGTTTTCTAACTATTTTGTCATGTTAACATACATCATGGCTAATTTTAAGTTCTCAATCAAATTTAATATCACTTCTTAAAATTGATGCGTGTATATATGTATTTGTTTAATAAAATTAAAATATTTAACATAAACCTTTTAATAACTTAATTAGAACCCTAAGTAGTGAATTAACATTTAAACAACTAAGCCCTTCCCATTACCTATACTATAAGTTTTTATGTCGCCGGTACTTCGAAAATTTGAAGTTATTACGTGTAACTGTGTAATAATATTAGTATATTCAATATAAATTATATAATAACATAATAATAATAATTTTGTGTCATTCACCTTGTATATATACCTTAAGCCTCTCCCACCGATCGAAGATTCATGTCTGCCAAAACTGATGCGAATGCTAAAATAATATTATTAAGTCTTAATAATCGTTTATATACCTCTTTTCCTTCTTAAAATGCATGCGATAACATTTATTTTACAAATTAAATCAACATCTACAACAATTAATGATTAATAACCCTCTTATATGCGTAAATGTGCATTGGTTACATTTACAGCCATGAAACCCAACAGAGAATAGAACGTAACCATTACGATCAACCGCTCTCGATTGAAGTTTCGACTGAAGTTTATTTTAAAATTCAAAAATATTTAAATAATTGAAATAAAGCATATTAACAACTTGTATTTAGTAATCCACAACAAATCAAAAAAGATCTTGTAAAAGATTATGTCACAATATCTATATATCTTGATATCCTACCATCCAAACACATTTTTAACAATATATAAAGACAAAAGAAAAAAATATAGGAGGGTTGTACTATCTGTTGTAGATTTTCCTCTATTTATATAAGGACATTGTGAATGTAAGATGTATGATTTAATGTTGTACGAAATAAATGATCATAAAAAACACAAACATATCAAGGGACCAAATTGTTTATCAAGCAGTTAGTACTGCTTTTAGTAATTCACATCGTAATTTTCCACCGTTATCAATTAACAAATCATGTTTTTAAAACTAATTTAAAATTTCTTAATGAGTACCTCCTGATACATCATAAACACATTTTAGTCACACAAAAATGCTCTGTTTTATTCACCAAATTTGTTAACTTTCGATCGCTTTTGGTTTCAAAGTCACTCATTACCAAAGAAGAATAAGTGAATAGTAATCGTTATAATATCGGGTCTAATTATCGTTATAAGCGATAACTTTGTTTTATTACAAAAACTGTTTAGTTGTATGGTATACGAATGGACTAGACTCCCAATATAAATAGTGAATGAATTGAAAGGCTTTATATATTTATATATTTTTCACAGAAAGTTGAAACAGAAATTCAAAATAAATTCAAAGTCGCAGTTCAACTCCAGCTTCTACAACTTTGCACTTCCTCTGAATACTATATAAGATACGTCTTCACCTGTCTAGTTTACTAATCTTTAGTCAGTTTATTTTTATTTGTGAATTTCAGTTTTTGAATTTCTAGTTTTCCCAAGTTGGTATTTTCCTTGTCAAATTTCAGGAGAGTTCACTTTTGGATAAAACTAAGTATGCCAATATAACAAAACAATAGGAATAACCAAAAATTCAAATCAATAGTTTTAAAAATTATTTCTAAAATAATTCTTTTTGTAATTTTCGTCGTGCGACAATCATTTTAATAATTCACTCATAACCCTTTTCACTAATATCGGAAATTAAAATTTGTAGACAATTTGCAATTGTACACACTAGTAAAATGCACATATCATCATTTTTTTCAATCCCGGGTGATTCAAAGGTTAACAAAATGTATTAGCCTACCCTCTTATCTTTAACTATAAATTAAAACCCCAGTCTGAAACGCTGTATTGTATTTGCCCTTAACTTTACCCCTATTTCTGAAATTGTTATGACTCTTCTAGGTTAAAATATATAATAAAAATATATATAACAAACTATATATAATAAATAATAAATATATATAATAAATAAACTATGACAAAACGTTAAAAAATTAAGACATGAACATTTTTAAAGTTGAAAAAAATTTGAAAAATGAGCTACGTACAACTTAAATCATGATAAAAACTAGGAGCAACTTATTCATTTGTCTAAAACATATAAACAACACCCTATGAGACATATTCATAATTCAATATTACGTAAAGGAGAAATTTATTCTACAGTAAATACCCTAGTTATACAAATGGGTAGACACACAAGCAAATTACTCGCAACCCTTAGGTTATGAAAACGTGTAGCAAGGCAAAATTGTCAACACAATTTGTAGATTGGTTGTGTGCTTATGTACTACCATGATGATGAATTCATCGTGGGCTTACGAAAATTATAGGTTAATATTGTTATATTATGTTTTGTCTAAGTTACAATCATATGTCTAATTCATAGACACTGGCTGAATAGTTAATTATGTTTTACGTTGGTTAATTTTGTCATTTTGAGTCCACTAATAGCATCGCTCGTATGGATATTAGTTGTTTATAATTTTTGTATATCTCTATGACCAAAAGTTATTTTTACGATCCGCTTATGAGTGGTTAAATATAGGACTGATTCGGAGATGATTGATAAATATTAAGCAGTGAATTCAGAGAGATAATTTCAGAACTGACCAGTGTTGTTTGGTGAAATATTTTTGAAAAGTTTGTATATCACTAACTTGGAAAATAAGCGTATTTAAAACGAAAATTTTTCAGAAATATATATTTCTTTGTGTTTTTGCTTGTGTTCTTAGCTAATTATCCAACAGATCTACTGTTTTAACTAAATTAGTATGGAAGATGTATCTTAATGATAAATATTGAATTTTGCAAATCCATAAAATCTGAAAACAATATTAAAAATCGACTTTTCACACTTCATATTTCTGTTTAAAAATAATACGATCACTTACAATAAGGCTTGCAAAAGCTTCATAAAGTATCGTCTACATCATAAAGCAATCAATCAATCAATTCATCAAATATTGAGATGGGGACGCCACCTAAGAGCGTATTTTAACCCAAATATGAGTGAAGGATGAGAATCAACATGGCCTAATCATTTCTCTGTCAATTTGTAAAACTAAGTACCAAAATTGTAATATGAATGTGCGTTTTTATTATTACTATATTCATGAATGCTAAGTGTTATTTTATCGCTGCAATCAGTTAAACACACGATGATGCTGCAATGCTCCAAGGATTACAGTAAAACACCACAATCCAACCATTGATTAAAGTTTGAACGTTGGTTATTTGTACTGGATACGTTGTTTTTAACTCAATTGATGTAGGTAATCTAAATGCGCATTTCCATTATGCTGACGACCTTTCGTCCAATAAAATATTAATTTACCGTACCATTATGAAAAGTTTAAAATTGATTTACCAATTTTCCCCTTGTGAATTGTGTATGCCATATTCCTGCCACAAAATATAAATACCACTTTCTTTAATCATAATGCTAGTAAAACTTCAAAATTTCCTTTGTTTATATGTGTTCTTTACATAACATCCATAACAGGTTGATTGAAATAAATAGTTGCAAGGGAAAATAGAAGGTATAAATATAAATAAACAACTATAAATGTTTGCTAGCTGAACATACCAAATTATAGATGGATTATCAGGTACTCAGGGTTGCCTTTGTACATAACCTTACAAAATAAAAAGCTTATTTTGCCTTGCTGAAGTTTGACCTAGGGAACTATCTTTTACAGGCAGATTATACCAAAACCTCTCGCTCTACTTCTATGAGCTAAGTACAAGGGTTATTTAATCCAGCAAATGTATAAATGACTTCAACGTCTAATAGTTTAATACTAAATTGACTGTGTAATCGTAAAGATTGACCATATAGATAGCATAAACTGTAAAGATATCTGTTTACACGATATTTATAACTATATGTTCTTAATTTCTTTTTTTATTAGCTTCACCCTTAAAAATCTACTCTACACCTTTAATATAAATGCATCAACTATATATTATAATTTGTATACTTGATACAAACTAAGTACTACACATAATTGGCTTACAAACCTTGTTTACCTTTGAGATTCACAGACGTATTTGCTGAACGCAGAGGTAATTTGTATAATACAACCGAGAAGGCCGTGGCTGATAAACTGGATTTTGACGAGGGTTTAATTGATGAAGACGAAATTGTCTGGCTCCAACAACCGTTTACATGCTTAACTGTTGATTATTTGTTGATTACGGTATCATTATCATCAGAAGTATATTGTATTTTGGTTGAATAACCTCTACACAAAGTAATATTATTACTATAGTAAAAGTGCCTTTTAGTAATAAAAACAGTAGTGCAGTTTTTTTTCTTTAGTTATGTAATTGCATTTTTAACTATTAAAAGGTTATACTTTAAATTTGGTTAAAGAGATAACATTTTAATTTAATTATAATGTAGGTTTGCATAGGAAGGGAGATTTTATGATATATCCAAGCAATAAAATACAGTATATAATGACGTCAGAATGGTTCAGGTAACATGGCGGCCCAAAATAGCTGGCCAATTCAAACAAACAATATTTGACCCAATTCAACCACTTGTAAATATAATAATAAATGTTACCTTACAATACCCTTATCCGTCAGGTACAACTACATGTTTCGTGACAACTCTCACATAATCAGGCTAATCCTCTTCTACAATTCGTCATGCATTTAAAATTAAATACACAAAACACACGTTGACATGAGACATTTAACAGAAAACTTTACATTAATTAGAATAACCCCCATGGTGCATGCACGCGTTTGAGTCAACACAATGCAATTATTATAAGGTCTTATAAGTTTCTGCTTCAGGAAGTAATAATATAAACGGTGTGGTTATCATTGTATTTTATTGAAAACTTCTTATCAGGTAATCAATTAGCATGTTGGATGTGCTCTCTAAAAATATTTGAAAAAGGATAAAAAAAACAAACATTGGTTGGATATTTAAAATGCTTAGTGTCTTTGTCAAATGTATGCATTCATTTTATATAAAGCCTATGATTATTGTACTTTTAATTTTTCTGTATGTCGTAAATTTAGAAAATATTAGTGTGATATCAGAGTTTAAGTCAATAGTTAAGGTTTAATATATTGATTCACTAATAAGCAAAATTGTTGTTGTAAACTTGGCACCATTGATATAGCATATATATAATTTAACTGTATTTGCCAAAGCGATTTTACATCTGCCACTTTACTTTATAATATTTAGATATTTGTATATACAGGGTTAGTAAAAAGTGTGGGACCCCCTGTTATTTTTTTAACGGCCCATACTAGAAAAACGAAAATCGGCACACCTTTATGACATGTTATGAAGTACTTTTTGGGCATAACCGTCACTTGGTGTACATCCCCAAAATGGGGGATTTTGGGGGAAACCCAAAAGTTTTAAATGATAAGCCCCATCGAGTGACCCCTCATTTTGAAGGTCCTAGGAAAAGAAAACTAACAACGCAAACTAGAGGTTTCTATCTCAATCCAGTAAACAATGGAAAACGATTGAAATCTTAAGAAATCGGAAATAACTTGCAATTTTATATTCAATTGGCTGCCATATTTTACTGTGTTAAGATAGAGACCTATAATTTGCGTTGTTGGTTTTCTTTTACCAGGACCTACAAAATGATAGGTCACTCGATGGGTCTTTGTATTTGAAATTTTTGAGTTTCCCCCAAAATCCCCCGTTTTGGGGATAAACACCAAGTGACGGTTATGCCCAAAAAGTACTTCATAGCATGCCATAAAGGTGTGCCGAGTTTAGTTTTTCTAGTATGGGCCGTTAAAAAAATAACAGGGGGTCTCCACACTTTTTACTAACCCTGTATAAGATATTTTTAGAAATAATTTGGTTTCAAGTTTTAGCTAAAGTATATTTTACAGTGAATTACTATCCCTAACTAAGTAGCACTGTTGATTGTAAGTAAGTAGTGTATTGACCTGCTCTGTAGGTGGTCATTATGTCCCACAGTTAGATGTGAGACAACCGCCAACCCCTGCTGAGATGGGCTCTGCACGATACCTACTATTGATGTATCCAAGTTTACAGTAATCATACGATATTTTGACTAAAACATGTTAACTGAAGTTTAAAATAGATTTGTTGACTTTGCATTAAAATAAGAATTCGAGCAAATTTCTTGAGCTAAAAGTATTTTTGTAGCTGTTCGTGAAAGTAGTAAACCAACACAATACGTTTCGTTGAAAGAAGTATTTGATACAAAGACATTTTTCTCCAAGTTAAAATTTGTACTGATTATTTTTATGAAAAGCCAGATGTAGCTCGAATTGTAGTCCGATTTGATAACCATATCGTCATACAATGGATGAGTTTTAAATCAGGTCAGAATATAGTCTTGTGGTCTAACCACCCACCAGCTAAATTCTTTAGTTAAAGCTAAACCCGTGAAATAGAGTGAAACAGTATTGGAATACCAACTAAATAGGGTTAGTTTCTATAGACTACTAATTAGATTTTTTTATACTTTCAG
Source organism: Macrosteles quadrilineatus (assembly GCF_028750875.1). Classification (NCBI taxonomy): domain Eukaryota; kingdom Metazoa; phylum Arthropoda; class Insecta; order Hemiptera; family Cicadellidae; genus Macrosteles; species Macrosteles quadrilineatus. Next base: position 199,574,303 of record NW_026542595.1, read on the forward strand.
AAAAATAGGTATTTTTGTATTTCTAAACACGATTGTGTAGGCATATCTGTGGAAAACTCAAGAATCCAACAACATAAATCGTATTCTCTTTATTTTACACAAATGTCCCAACGATTAAATGTTGTAATTCTTTGTGAACAAAATATCACAAACAGGTACGACTAAATTTCTCTGTTTAATTAAATATTATCATATTATATTCAATTTAGTTTGTAACGTACCTAATTCTGATACTATCATTTCGAATAAAGCAATAGTTTTTGACCAGTGATGCCTATTTTAACATTGGGTTTTACTTGTAAAACTGCATAGGATCTAGTACCTATGAATCTAGTTTGATTCTTATGGTGGAGATCCAAAATGAACAGCAAAAGTAACACAACTTTGAGAAAGTCTGAGACACCACTGGTGTCGGTAATAAAGGAAAGTTTGATTTATTTAATTACTAACTTTTGTGAGCTAAATGTATCGCATTGAATATTCTGGGGAAGTGTAAAGTTTAGAAGTCAAACTCAAGTTCTCTGACTGGTTCTAAAATGTCTTTAATGTAAGAACTCATTACGCAGTATCTTAAATGGTATTCCTCAGGCACCGTTCTGCCCTAGCGTTGACATTTTAATTTATTACGTTCACTGGTTATGCGGTCTGATTTAATGGGGGTGGGTAGTTAGTTTCGCCATTATAATCAATTATTTTAGGCTACCGATTGTCACTGACTGGTGATTGGTTGTGCCAAACAAACTTATTTAACTTTATTTGTGGACGATTCGTTACTTTATCCGTTACCTATCCCCAACTTATAAAACCATTATGTAGTTCTTAATTAGCTACTTGGAATGTGGCTTGTATAGGCCAATTTAGGAAAAACGTATTTTGATTCTCTAATCTTAGGTTGGTACCAACGATGATTGTTGTCACTGACTCAAATTAACAGCATTCGTTGCACAATTTAAAATGTATATTACTTTAAAGTAGCAAAAATGTTTAACTCTTATAGAATCAATACGTTTTGAATTAATGGTTTTTCACTACAAATAAATAAATTTATCTTACAGGAAATTTCCAAACTTAGGACAACAAGAGTGATAATTTTTGAATGACGTCATCGCCGCTGCACCTCCGGAAGCCGCATCGTTATAGGCCCAGGACGATAATATTCGGTGAATTTGAAAGGTAAAAAATAAACTTGCTTCCGTGAACGTAACCACTCGGCATATTACTCCAAATTTTATTCATTTTCCCTTCATCAAAATATTTATAACATTTTCAAATGTATTAGTTGCTAGAATAGCCTACAACACAGTGAAAATATCTTGTATGGATTACATTTCGTAGAACATGCCGTTATGAATTTTACTCGTATGTATTTATAAATTCCTAGAATGTGGTTGTTTTTATAGGATATATTGTTATCAGAACATATTGTTATTCGAATATAATACTTCTTTGTACGATTCAATTCAGATGTAGTACTTTCTGTGGGTTCAGAAATTAGTCTTGAACTTACCAGTTTGACACACATTTAAACAGAAAAAATAAATTCTGCAATTTGATCCCCTGCTTCGACGATAAATATACTAAACTAACAGGATATTGAATTACTTTCAGAAGTAGTGTTCCAAGTAGTATTATCATATTGTAAACTTTTGAGAGGAGCCTATACTAACCCAGTTATTAACGTAAACTCACACAGGCTTATACACAAGATGTTAGGGAGGTAGGACTGTGGGTTGTGTTCAGACGAGGGTATAATTGATGGCAGACAACTCTCTTGGTTAATGCCAACCATTGAATATAACTATGCAACTGAATAACTTTAGGTCAAGATAGGATTTGTAAATCATTTTATGACACAGTGTTTACATTATTTGTTAAGGTATAAACCATGCCGTAAAACAAATATTAAGGTCATTTTATTACTTTAAGATGCTGCATATTGGTCAAACTAAATATTGCATATGATAATCTCAGATTCTTATAGCATAGATAAAAGGTAGTAAGTTAATTAACGGAAAATTATGGATAGTCTATATATTTGCTTGTAGTGTTTTATGGTTGTTATATTTTGTACAGTTTCGAGTAATTGAAAATGCTCATTCATTTTTTATTTTGAATTATAAAAGTTATTTTTTCCGGAGATTTGTTAAACTTTGCTCTTTGAAAATACACATATGGTAGACCTACCCTCTAATATTTGTTTTATCTTGTCTTGGTAAATAAAAAAAACATTAACATGGTGATTTAATTAATACAAAGCAGGCCATTTACCTGAGTTTAATAGGAAAGGTTCCTATCAAGGAAATAAATCAATATTTAGACTCCAACATCCCCGCTGGTCCTTGATAATCTTAAAAGCTTTCGGGTATAAAGCTTGACCCTCAGTTGTACCCTAAAGTGGTTTGATTCGGCGTCACTCTTTAACATTAGGGGGAGGAAAAGTCTTTTGAACTAAAACAGAGGTTCTCTTCATCAGACATCGTTTTCTATTGAATAGATAGGTAGGAAAATTTCAAAGCCAAGCTAAATAATTTTGTTTAATGATCCTTAGTTTTTGCTTTTAGTTTTAAACCAAATTAGAAAAACAAATGCAACGGGAAAGTCGTTACTTTAAACAATCTAATTTCCTTTGTATTTAGCAGCTCAGAAGCAATATTGCAAATAAATAAAATAGCAATGCTCTAATTATTTAGCCAAAAGTTGTTTATCAAAATCATTACTCATAATCATATATTCGCATGTCACAAAATCTAATACTTTTTGACCTTTGTGACATACATTTTCCGACCTAAACACAAACACGTGTATTCCTAAATTGGTGATCAAGAAAACCTGAAAATAGAGTACATTTCTGATTTGTTTTATACCACAATTCTACTTTTAAACAATGAGAGAATCATATAAGCCAAGATATTTACTTAATTTGTAAGCTAACAATTTCGTTGGTCTCATGCCTTCCAGTATGTATTTTAATGTTTAAAAATATAATATTACAAATCATGAAAGTCTATATTTTCTAAACATTTGCTCTAACATCGTGTCAATGCTGAGATGTTTAGCTGCTGTTTGTAAAAATTAAATACTTATGATCATTTATGTTCAAAAACTAATATAGCTGATACAAATATCTTTCTTCCCATTTTAAATACAACTAACAAGAACTTCAAAAAGTAATATCAAAAGTAGCTACTGCTGGTAGAGTCAATAAAAAGTATTTGTTTTCGCTACAAATTTTGTCATTAGAAGTATCCGATTACTTTTAAATTTAAAAACAACAAAAAGTTATCATGATCTGCCTAGCTTTTGTACAAAACTACTAATGATATTTGGAAACTAAAAATTAAATCGGGAAAGTACAAAGTTTGAAGTTACGATTTCTAGCTAATTTAAACTTGTCCATTTTGTTATTTCATTGTCTTAAACCTTGCAAATTAATACATCGATATCTAAGCTCTGAATCATTCATGTTTACTCAGATTATCTTTTTACTATTCTTAAATAAAAATACTTAAGGTGCAATATTTCATTTTTGTATAGAGTTTATTAAATATTGGTGCAAATTTAATTTCATATCAACTAGTAAAAAACGTCACTTTAAAAGTTAACTCTTGTAAATCCAATATACAAAAAAAATTAAATATTATCATCTTACTAGTCTTTGGTCACTATAGAAATACTGCTACGTCTAGAATTGGTTGACCTACGCATTTAAAATATATTTTCAGTTTGTTTTTAAAGGGTGTATTTCATAATGCTTTTAAAATTATTCGATATTTTTTTATAGAACTTGCCCGAAAACCTCTTTCATACAAAGTTATATCATGAGTGCACCATTGCACGCAACAATCAAACAAGATTCAAATACTTTTCCGAATTGGTACGTGTGAAATAAAAATAAAATGTTTAATCTTCTAGCTTACCAAATATCGTAGTTTTAGTACATATGGCATGCTAAATTTCATTGCTAGGCGGTTTATATACAGTAAAGGCAATCCAATACCAGATATGATAAAAGGTTTATGACCAATAAAATAAAATGTAGGAATGTATCTGTTTGACGAAAGATCGTAAACAATGTATTGAAATGTGTTGAGTTGGGCTCTGACATAAAACTGAAACAGAATCGTAATAACATGCATCATGCTTCCGTCTGCTCTGAAATCAAATTGTATGATATTTCACTCTAAAGGTTCAGGAAATAAACTGGTTTACAAAAAAGCTGGTCTTAACAAAATTTGGCAATAATTGTTTGCTTTGATTGATTATAAGGGTGGCAGGGAATCAATCTCAACTCATCAAAAGACATTTGTATAGTTTTTACTTTCTCACCTAAACATAGTATGTGGAGAACGTATTGTTTTCGATAAAAAAAGTTTGAGTTATTGGTTTGATTCCTAAACTAGTTTTAATAATTATTGTATACAGGATTTTCAATTATGTAGAAGATAGTACAAGGCATATTGCTTCTAAAATCATATTTCAAAAGTTATTTCAAATATATAATTTTCCCCATGACATAGTTCTAATTGCTTACCCATATGGGTTGTTGACAAGCTAACGGGAGTAAGTATGTGTCGGATTGCTGATACTTTTTATCCTTATATATAAATACGTGAAGGCGATTTCTACGAAACACTACTCCTCCGTTAATAATGAACGGATTTTTACAAACGATATGTCAAAATTAAGTATTTTTTGTGTAGACTCCCCCTTTCACCAATTCCTGTAATAAAAGTCCTCGAGCTTTGCCCCACAGGCCATCAAAATCCCAATGTATTTCTTATCACGAAAAGATTTTGTTTACTTAAACAGACGAATAATTTGTATTTATAACGCCTGTTCATAGTAAACTCATGATATACACAAGAGCGTTCGTTTTCAGAGTGAGTTCGTTTTCAGTTTCAATAACTGGAGTGGAGTGATAGACTTGTTGTGAAATAACGTCTGTAATACTTTACAATTGCTTGAATTCGAGCAACAGGTGCAAAAGTCTATTAATACAACTTGCAAATTCCATCTTTAGATCTGCTTTAGATCTTTAGATGTGATCATATATCACATATTTATATGTGATGCCAGACTTGTACCTTAACGATATTGGTGAGTAAGTACTAAGTATCCAGTCAGTTGTGTTACTGACTTCAATCCAAGATAACAACGTCATAAAATCGTGTTCTGTGCCTCTACTAATATTATGTTTAGTTTAATTTTTATTTACTACTGATCAGGCTCACCCTTTGTTTTTATTGTCAGGTTATTCAAATATACGAAATATTTACGTTTGGTGGGCAATTGCATGACCAAAAGAGGCCACCAACACCATTGAAAAGAGGAATATTCAAACACACATTCTAAACAATAATTAATATAGTTTAAACTAGTTTAGTTATAGTTGTGAAGCCGTAATTAGTTCCACTAAAATCCACTTAAGCATAGTTTGTTCTAGAGGTGTGCCAAGTTGTAAGTCTTGTGTAACTTGTCTAACACGTTGGGTGAGTTATAGACATTGGTGTTAGTAAACCTGCTGGAAACAATAATGTATCATCCTTGGTTTAGTGTGTAAATTTGAGTCCTTTATTTAACCGTAAGGGTAATGGGTATGTATAATTAATATTGTACTTTTAGAAACTGTGTATATATAGGCAGTATTTCTTTTGCATCTAAATAACTAATACGCTACATGAAACTTTGTCGGTTGAACTCCTCCGCCTTTCTTAACCGATTTTATCCATTGACATCTCATTGGAAAGGGCGTGTCGCGTAGATTTGCAAACTGACCTTACATTTCTAAAAAAGTAACTTGGGCTCTGCTTCAGTGGCTTTGAAAGTTCCCAAGTTATCCTTATGGAGAACATAATTGTTTACATTTTGATCAGCTGTATAATTTGATTACTGTTATTTATTTTTCGATTCAAAGTCTTTAAAACTCATCGGAAATTATCATGACTTTTATTTGTTTTTAAATAACTACTTTACTACTTTGCAATTGCTCGATTTCGAGCAACGTGTTTACTAGTTTTATTATATTAATCACTTAAGTTGTATAAAAATCGTTAACGTTCATTAGATCTCTTGAAATTCAAATTAGAATCTCTAGCGTAACACAGAATGTAAATGCAATTTACTAATCCTTAACAACCTTTCTTAAAAAAATAAAGACAAATTATACTTTTTAATTACACATTTTATAAATTTTTATTGATTTGAAACTTGAAACGCCACACAGGGTCATCACTAGGTAACCTTTTTTGCTTAATAAATGTTGTAATTTAACATATCTTCATGTGTAAAAGATAAATTTGTACTTTAATTTGAACTTGTTGGTATTTATTGAGTTGTCCAGGGTGCGTTGACGGGAATGTAGTCAATATGTGTGGTGGTCTACAGGTGTCGTGAGAGAATTCAAATAACACAGCGAGGAATGGATATAGGACTCGTGCCAACCCACATAACCATCCAGGCAAGTAAATATTAGTCGATAGTTATTAGTCTGTTGGTTAGTTTTATTTGGAAGAGAGTCAAAATGAATAGAACAGTTTAATTGCTATGTCATTTCCGTTTTAAATTTGTATAAGAGTATAGTCTATCATGACTAAATTCCAATTCGTAATTATTTAATATGCGACTGTACGAGTGATTATACCAGTAAAAGGCTGAGCAATCAAAAAAAGGATGAATGAAATTAACTACTCCATACTAAACCCATAGTTAAATCAAATCGTATGCTGGGTAACATTTGAATGAAAGGCCTAGTATTGAAATAGATATTTGGTAGAAAATGAGGAGAGGTTTGTGTTCATGTCCATCCGAACCCCAAATATTACAAGCCAACAACTTAATAATCGACATTTGTGAAGCATACATACATAGATATTACTACAAATTAAAATGTGTTGCTTTCCTGAGTTTGTTAAAATGTTTATAACATTTATTTCATTTTGTCTTTATGATGTAAACTTTATATATTTTTCTCTCTACCTGTGATAGTTTTAGTTTTTTTTTTTTTAATAAAACAAAGTAAATTTTTCAAGTGAATATAGATCACCATTCATCATGTAAATCTGAAGATAAAAATATAAATTTTGAAGCTCCAAATTTCAAGTTTTTTTTACGAGTTAGTTAGATACTCAGATTGAGAATAATAGTTCGATCTGATTAAAGTGCATTAATTTACGATTTCTGAAAAGAGCTTCTATCCAAACAATTTATAAATCGCTAATGAACGTAGTTTGTGACATCACCAAACTTTCTCTAATTAAATTATTTAGACTATTGTTTCTCTTTTTTTCGATTGTGGTGTATTAAACTTCCATTAAAACTTTCAGATGAACTGTTTTTGTTTTTGTTTTTTTGTGGCAAACATGAACAAAGTTAGTTATATTTAGATCATTTTATTATTTGTTTTTAATTTATATTGCAATTGATTTAAACTCCTTGAGGTTTTGTGGCAGGTTGGTCTGTCACTCACAGATGCCTGTATGTGATAGAGAATCAAGAGAAAGCAAAACCTCTACACTTGTGCTACGGTTACAACAGCTGCAAGTGACTGAAATGGTGCTAACAATGCTGTAAATAGTTGTTATTATTGTTGATAAAACCCCTGTTACGATAAAACATATTTTTACTGTAGATTTATTCATTAATTTGAAAAAAAATTTGTATTAAAATAAAAAGATTTTAGGTTGTATAAATCATTAACAAAAACACTTTATATTGGGTCCAGGTAGACAGGTAGTTGTTATACTCTCCTCCAAGTTAAAATATTACAGGTTTGATGACGTAAGTTTGATTCTGGATCTAGATGTATGGATATCTAGCCAGGATTATATAAATCATTCTGGATACAGAGACTAGTGTATAATAACATGCTCAGTAGTTTTTAATCATGGAATTGTGGCTGACTTTATTTAATGTTGAATTTACGCCTTTAAAATAAAGATGAACTCATAACTTGTATTCAAAGTTCACATATAATGCTCGATGAATATTTCATACCTTCATTTAAGCATTTACCAGTAATTGTATTTATATTTTGCATCTAAGCTCTGCGTAACTCATTGCTTATTTGTTTAATTTTAGGACTTAGGCCGGGCGCGCACTATCCCGACCACGACCACGACCACGACCAAACGCCCGACCAGTGGTTGTCATTCACCATGCGACCAGAGCACGACCCGACCACGACCCGACCGAGGCAACGAGTATTTTACAAACTTCAGTGTCAAGATGATTGTTGAAGAAGTAGTTGTTATGGCGCATTTGTATTGTAAGTACGTTAAGCGGAAGAAGAAACTATACTGGGTACATCCAATGTTAATTGTCAGGTCTGAAAGGGCATTTTGCAACATTTTATGAAGAGCTACGTCAATATGAAGACAGGTTTCAAAAGTGTCAAAATCCTGCGACATTTTACCAAATGAGTCACTTTACAGACCGGCGCAAAAAACTAGTGCTCACCGTTTGATTGGTCTAGGAATACTGGGGGTTGAGTGGTGTACTGGTCGGGTCGGAGGCAAGTCGGGGGTAGTGCGCGTCGTCCCATTACATTGTGTGCTATTTTTGGCTGCAACGACCAGCGGGTCGGGCCCGACCAAACTGGAAAATTTTGGTCGTGCGACCAGGGCCCGACCAGGGTCCGACCAGTCGACCAGTGCGCGCTGTTCCATTTATTCCTATTATAAAACTGGTCGTATCCGACCAGTCGGAGTCGTGGTCGTGGTCGTGGTCGGGATAGTGCGCGCCGGCCCTAAGCCTTGATTCCGTTTATTTTGCATGATGTACACACCATTAAGTATCGAGGGATTTTTTTATCACAATATTTGCAAATTTGATTTTAAAGATGGTTATTTTGTTAATAGGCTGGCCTTCCTTTGATAATTGTGGTTTTAGTCAATGCCAAGGAGCTGTAACTAGTAAGCGACGGTGACATGCATTGCAATACACATGTTAAATAAGAGCTTTAACCATATGAATATTGACGTACGAAAGGAAAATAACAATTGAATGGTGCTTTGAAACTACACTATAGTTAAAAATAGAAACATGCTAGCAATATGATTTTTTGAGAATTAAAAAATCTTTATTTCATGAAGATCCACACAATAACCACTCTGCAAATTATGTGGACAATTTTCTCCCGACACACAATCTTTGCCTGAGGCACGAAGAAGTAATTTTGCCTTACTACATCCGACAAGTATTACCTAAAGCCAGCCACTATTATCCTTATTTCATGTTTATCAAATAAAAGCTATTATCCGAAAATGTGTTATTAAATTATGTCATGTATAATATTCCGACATAATAGTACTATGGCATTTTAAATTTAAAATTAAACTGATTTTCTAATGTTTATTGCATATAATTCTACATCATATTTTAACTACATCAATGATTATATTTTTAAAGCTGTATGTTTGTGACGTTTGGGTATTTTATAAGATGTAAAGGAGTCCCATATCAGAAACCTCAAGTCATTAAAGGATCTTCGCTATTTTAAAGTGCAGAGTGACGCAGTTTTTCAGATTCAGCCTCATTTGTATGTTTGTGTTTATAAAGATTAATGGCTTATTGGAGAAGATTTTGGCTGTATTGTAGAATGTCATGCCACGATAGTATTTTCTGTTCATATATAACAATTTTGCAGTGCGATCAACTTTGTTTCTCCTTTACCTTAATCTATTTACAACTTGGTTGTGAAAGAAATGGTCTGCTTCTCATTGAGGCCAGGTGTATCTGTATTGTTTGCTGTTGTTGTTGTTGTAAGAGTTTTGTCTGACCGTGGGCTAGACTACCTTTGCGAGGACCCCTTAATCGACATTGGTTTAGCATGTGTAGGAAATAGTGTGGTGTGGATATTTACTTCCTATAATTTCTATTGAGGTTGAGATGAATTTCGCTTTTGTATATGAAGTTTACAATGGGTGTTCAAGAGTCAAATAATAGTTGAGTCCAAAATGTGTTGAAGAATGATTTTTTTTTTAATGGTATTCGGAATAGTATTAGACTTGTACACAATAGTTGTTCTAAAAACTTACTTGTCAGAAAAACTCCAGTTATTCTAGAATTAATGGAGAGTCTTATTTATTTATTAACCTGTAGAGACTTTAAGTAAAAGGCAGTGATAGAATACTATGTAGGATTTTACAAATGACGTATTCTGTAACATTAAATACTTGCATGATACTATCAGGTTTACCACAAGATCTCAGGGAATGAGACTCCTACTTGTTGGTTGGAGTTGTAAAGCTTCTCACAAGATACAATTAAACCCACATTTACAAGCTCTCACCTCAGGCTAGTCAGCAAGCCGCAATATTCACAGTCAACAACATCTCCCTGAGAACACTTATTGTTGGGAGCGACAAGGCTTTATCTGGTTACTGGGAAATTAACTGTTTCATTACAACAGGTGATATCAGGTTCATGTATACATTTACGTGTGTTGTAACAGTTACCTCAAGGTTACTCAAATATACATATTGAAGAATACACAATTTTCAAAATTATGGAACGATTTCAGATTTGCTTGGTTTTGTTAAAATAGTGTAGTTAATGATTTCATTTATTGTAAAAAAAACAAATAAAATATTCAACTGTAGTGAATTTTCCATTCTAGTTAATGTATGAGTTTTTTTAATAATTCTGTAAATTTGTTTGATCATTTTATAGCTAAATAAATACTTATTTTTCAGGGATTTGTAGATTATCAATACATTTTTATTATATTCTATCATATTTCTCAAATTTAACACTTAACTAGCCCTCTTGAATTTTCATGTGATTTTCGATGTACTGCAACCTTTTTGTCATTACTTATGTCCATTTTATTTTTATGTACAATTTAAAGTAGTGTTTGTGTACTGAAAGTGAAGAATAAAATGTTTTGTAGAATTTCGTGACTTAAGCTGTCTCAGGTTATAAACTAATTCTTTTCAATGGTCAGATTACAATAGCCTAACTATTTTAACTTAATAAAATTGAGCAAGGAAAAGATAGAAATATAAAAGGTCAAGCATGTGAAACGTTTTGTTTTAATATATTTAATATGTTTTATATGTGCCATTTACTATAATTCATTACGAAAACATATTTTATTGGTTAAAATGTCAAGATAAAAATACATTTCCAATGTCCTCAGTGATATTTTTAACCACAGCATCCCTTCATGAGCCACGTGTATCTAATGAGCAGATATGGAAGCATCGCTAGGGGAATGAAGAGATCTTTACAAAACAATTATAATAAAAACTGAATGTCAGTAGGACTAACATACAGGCAGAAATGTCGATTAGTACAACCACGTATATTTAGGTTTTAAATGAATACAGTCTAAATTATGGGTATTTAAAAACTAAACAAAAGTGGACTATTCTCTTAGTCAAGTATTATTACATTATTTCTCAGCACAAACAGATTAAGCTAAAGCTGACATGATGAAATTAGGATTCCCTATATATTCAATGTATATATATAAGAGTATAAACATAATTCTTAAAGATTGATAGTTCAAATGTGAAGATTTTTACTATTGTAGTTCGATTGGAGTTTATTGTGCCCTGTATGAATTAAACACATATTTGTTTCAGTATTTTCTGTATACTTCTGTATGAGACTAAAACACATATAGGATATTCAGGTAAAGTTTCTGTAGGCCTAATCCGTAAAATTGCATAGCTATATTTTATTTTTTATATTTTATCAGGTTCATAAAATATCAGACATGTCTTACGTCGCATATAGGTTCAAACTATGAAATGTTTCAATTTCTATTAACTGGCTGAAGAAGGTGTAGAAAACATTGTCAGACAATATTGTGCGAATTCTAAGAAACGAAAACGTCAAAATATTCTTCCCTTTTTCAAATTCACTGAGTAAACAAGCGTCAACGTTTGAAAACAAAAAGTTTTCAGAAATAGAGAAGAGCTCGTGAAATATTGACTTTACTCTGTCATTTATAAAAGAAAATGTAGTTTTTGGCGTATTTCCCATATAGGGAATAAGCTATTACCGTAGTACTCATGGTAAAATCTGGACCCGGGACTGATTTACTTTTTACGTTTTGAGGTCCCTAGAGGCCAAAAACACCATCCGTTCAAATTCATATGTATATATAAATATAATGTTAAACATTTCTGTATAACATTTCTGCCTGAATGTTTCCAATTATATATATATATATATATATATATATATATATATATATATATTTACATATATATGTGTCCGTTAGCGAAATAACTCGAGCAAAAATCATTCGATTTTGATGAAATTTGGTACAATCGTGTAAACCTACATTTATTTGAACGAGTTCGCGAACCAGCATGATCGGGCTATGGGGACGGGGGTTAAGGGGGGTTTTATGGGGTAAAAATAGGGTTTTCCCATTTTTGACCCTAAAAACACAAAATTTCACAATTTCTTTCCAAACCATTTTGTAGAGCTTATAAATACACTAAACTATTAACATTTTACAACAAAAAACACTTTTTCACCCTCCCTGTTGCAGCAAACCTAAGTACTTATTAAACTAATTCTATTTAAATAATTAATAAATGTGATATTATTAAGGAGGCATTTTAGTGTAAATCGAATCAGGCAAATAGAAATTCGCTTAGTCTGCAGGTTTGCTGCGGCGGGGGTATTCTTGTGTTCGATCTTAAAACTATGAGCTTAAACACATATTATATTAGGACGTATGGAAATAATTGAAAATTGTATAAATTAAAATTTCTGTACTCCATTTTGTGATTAAATATCATTTTGACATAGTTGTCAACATATAAAAATGAATATTATAACGGATAAAAAACTACGTATAAAAAGGTTTCGGAGAATTTTTCGTTCACAAATCTATCTTATCATAAAAAAAGATTGCCCTTACTTGGTCTTATAATGAACAGAATCCAGAAGGCGATAACGGAAGCCCACAGATTGTCTACTCAGCAAACTTGAGATTGGACAAACTTTGACACTTACCTCGTCCAGAAACTGGCCAAGTTGTGTCCAACACGTGATTGGATGGCTAGTTGTGGCGAGGAATGGACAAAGTTGAAATATTATGCTGTGAAAATACACTTACATCTCCTTTGCCTTTGAATGTTGATCTTATTAAATCATTTAAATTGCGTAAGACGAGTGGTTAAGTATATAGCAGTATATAGCATAGTAATTATTTATTATACTGATTGCATTAATTATGTAAGGGTTGCTTCATTTAACAACGTTTTATAAATAATAAGTTAGAAATCCATTATACGTCAAGAATAAGATTTAGTAAATATGTATTGAACCGAATAGTTTTGAACATTGTTTAGAGAATTTGACGTATGTACTTAATAACTATTTTACGAAATATAGCAGTTACATCATAGACATAATCATAAATATTTTATCTTTATCAGTGGAATGTAATATTTGATGTTATATCTAATGTTTAAAAACGAAGTTTCTTTACAGTTTTCAAAAATAAATACATTCTTAAATAGTGTTTATGTCTATTTTTCGTGATGCTGAGTATATAAATTTACAAAATAAAATAGTTTGCACTACTAACCCATTAACAGTTATTATTGTTTCTTTATGTGACCCATGTAAATTTCACAAGTTATTTAACAAGGTAATATAGATGTCGTGATTGCTTCGGCAAAAATCCTCAAACAAACAAACCCAACAAGTTACATATTTTACAACAGAAATTGTAAGAAGGAAAGTTTTGAGTCTTTTAAATATGAATAATAATATAAAAAATATATTATAAATTGAACTCAGAAATATCTAGATTGGGTTGTACGATGATTAGGTTATAAAATTTGGCTGCTGAATTTAAAAGCTATACAAATAGTAGTATAAACATATGGAAAATTCCAACATTTACAGAAAAAGTTGAATTGAGGTGAACACGACTATAGTTTATGGAACCTGATTTGAGAAGGTTTGGAACACTAACAACCAAAAAGGAATTAGTTTTTAATTTTCAAGAGTGAGATCACATAAATAATTAGTTTATAAACTAGATTTGGAATTCCACGAGTTATAAAACAAAGTTACAGTAATAAAAAAACTCAATTAAGTATTCTATATTCCAACAGAGTCATACCAAAGTGTATAAAAGAATTTCACAAACTGCCATCTGTGTGAGTATCCATCACACAAAAACGTCATATGCACTAAGTTCATCTCATCATCATACCTTGTATAAATTATGACATTTATACTTTATTTCTTTATTGAATTAAAATTAATAGTCGATAACAGGGTCGCAGATTTGTTTATTAGTTGACATAGTTTTTTTGGGTTTTAATATCTTTGTTTGTATTTTAATTTTACCCGACTCATAGAATTTAAAGCGAAAATAAGGATTTTTTACATATTTTATGGAAATGTTTCAAATTATTTCCAAACTTAAATACAACTTTCTCCACTACCTTTAAAATCGATCTTCAGCCTGTTAGAATCCTCACAGAATTGTAGTACTTTTTTTAGAATTATAGTAGTTTAGAATTATTCTTCAGAATTATAGTATTTTTTTTAAATAAAGGAATAATAGTTTTAGTATAACTTGGATAAGCTAAACGTTAGAATAGTTTATATATCTACTTATTAAGTATACATACATCAAAATACAAACATATTGTTATGAAAATCATTATTACTAGAGTTACAAGCTATACTAGAAAATGTATATTTCATTCATTGTATCCAATATATCAACGAATGAATTAGTATGATTTATTTTAAATCGAAAAAAAAATTATCATCCACCTATCTACGAATACATTTTTAACATAGTAATTACGGGTCTTCCATTATTGGAATTACACCCTGCAAATGGACAGGTGATATTAACGATATTCCAAACCTCGATTACCGTAACATTATGTCTTTATAAATCCATTAGGGCTCTTACATTAATGTAACAATCGTTGAATAGATTCGAAGTAATTTCGGAGTCTTTTCTGTCAAATGTATCGGAATTACAATGAACATCGATGACTTTGAAAGTTCTTACTATTTTAGATTTTTCGGATTCTTAGGCAAACAAATGTAAAAATAAGATACAATTTTATGGTTACGACACCTGTTACATACATAATGGAAATGAGTTATAGGAGTAGTATTGTTAATACTACATTAACTATAACATCACATGGACATTTGCCAACACGTACCGTATGAAGATCTAAAATAATGTATACTCGTGTTCCTTGGCTATTCCTACCTTTTTAAGTTATTCCTACTCTAGATTCACAAATAATTGTAACCAATTTAAACAAACATCATAAATCAATTAAATTGTGATAAGTTCTAGAGTAAAAAAGCGTTAATACATTTACAAATTCTAAAGATTTAAAACATTACATGATTCTCTGATATAATCTAAATACTGTCAATAATGGCTGGATTGAAAGGGTAATGGCTGGAAAATGAAAATTCTTGCTTCAAATCGACGCGCAAGGCTGACGAGCTGAATACAGTTTAGCCTGAGGCAAACAGTGATGATTGGCTGATACACGGTGAAGGCAGCCAATCACAGCTCTGTCAGTATGAGATGTTGTAAATGACATTGCCATGGGAAATAAAATTATAATAGAATAAGATATAATAATAAAATACCTTATCTGCGGTCATAAAAAACTAATGCTTATACTAATGAAAATTGTAATATCTATAATTGGAAATTACAGGATGGTTACGAATGGACACCTCATTAACGTTTTAATGGATTACACCAGAGAAACGAATGCACCCCTTTATACAACATAAAAATACATTTTTTTTACTACTTAATTTAGTCCAGATCTCCAAAATGGGGTATTTTGGTGGAGGTTCAATTTATTAAGTTATAAGCACAACCAAACGACACCTGATTTTTAAGACCATTAGTATTTAATTAAATCGTGCACTTATTTTTTTAGTATTTCGGAATTTCCTGTTATGAATAATACGAAGCTTTTAAAATTCTAAAATATTTAAATTGACAGTCACGAATCTGTAAATTACTTAGTATACAGTGTTTAGAGGAAGTGCAAAGTTTTGGTGTCAAACCGAACCGAAGCGAGGCTAAAAGTAACAAAGTTAACTTCCGGATGAGTTTCGTTGGATGAAAACTACTTTAAACTTATGTCATCAGATATAGAGCAAATATATGTTTGGTGTCTGTCTTATCAAAAAAATCATATAATTGACATGCATGGCAAGAACTTAAAGTCAATAAAAGATTTTTTTTTTATGCAGTAGTGTTAACAAAATGCAATTGTATCAAAGGATCCTTAGAGATTAAGACAGGATTAAAACACATTTCTTGTAACTAACAGGGGATTAATGGACAGGTATTTAAACGTAATGTCTGAATTTAAAACGTATACAAAAGTATACAGCTATAAACATTTGAACGTTTCCATATTAATAAATGCAAATCATACTTTTCTTAAGGCGGATCAAATACGTGTTTAAATTACAGTTTATATTTTCATAATAACATCATTGTAAATTGCGCTGAGGTGGTATTTTGCTCGTTGTAGAGAGTCTATCACAGACAGACATCTGAGCTTGACATCTCCTAGTAATACAAAACATGTTGGCTCTCAGATCACTATGTTTTCTCTTACTTTTGATCCTTACAAAATAACTTTGTTAGTAATATTTTTAGTATAAAGCTTATGATCAACCAAATAAGTATTACGAATAAACCGGGTATTATAGGGATTGACAATGTTTCTAAAATTAATATTTCAAAACGTTGACCCTTAAAATACAAAAATGTTAGTTTCATTACTGCTACAGCTGAAAAACTATCTAAAAAGACTTAATAATTGTGTACGTTGAAGCATTTTTGTACAATTGAATTGTACGGAGAACGTTAAAAAAAACTGTACATTTAAGATTACCATGCTATTTTTTCAAAGACGGAAAGGCAAAATGTTGCAGTTTAACTGTTTTTAAATATATTTTGATATTACTAGGTAAATTTATTTATTTAATACCATACTATTAAATATTACAAAAAAAAACGTTTTCCTTCCCTATAGCAGCAAACATAAATATTTGTAAAAATAATGTTATCTAAATATATAAAAGGCAAAGCCCTCACTGACTCACTCACTCACTCACTCATCACTAATTCTCCCACTTCCCATTTACCTAGGAGGCTGAAATTCGGTACACTGATTCTTTGGGCATTAAATAGGAAAACTAGGTGGTTTTTGTTCTGATCGGGCTTTCGGGCTCCGCCCCAGTGGCTCTGGAGTTTCCCATTATAACCTTATGAGTAATCATATTTAAATGGAATTAATGAATCTTAACAGCTGTTTCAATTAAACAAGTTGGTTCTGTTCTATCATTGACTATTGGATAGTCAAAGGTTCTATGATGTGCAATAGCATTAAAGTTAGAAGGATTACCAACAGGGTGCAGCACTATTATTTTTTTTAATTTATGACAACAGCTAATTTGCAACCAAAAGGTGAGTGAGCGTAGCGAACGAACTTCAACCTGGAGGCGAGTTAGCGTAGCGAACGAGCTAACCTGAAGGCAAGTGAGCGCAGCGAACGAGCTTCAACCTAAACGTTAAGTCAACCAGGACGTGATTGAGCCATGCGAACGAGCTCATTTATGAAGTTAAACGGGGCAAAGCCCGCGGGTACAGCTAGTAGTGTATAAATAGGGAATAATACAGAAAATGTTACAAAAATATATTAGTTAAAATTGAAATTTGCATAGTGAGCAGGTTTGCTGTGGGAGTTATTATTATACTTAGCTTAGCAATCAGCATTAACTAGTAACTTTAAATTAAATTATACATTTTATTTTTACAAAAAAGTTGTTTTGTATTTCAACATACTTATATCACAATAGCATTTAATTGTGTCCTAGTATTTCACTGTTTGGAGATAAAGAAGTTTTCTTGTGCGTTCTTAAAATATTTTTCTTATGTAATGAAAATGTAAGAGCCCTTTCAATTTATGTTCAGTGATATATAAGGTATATGTACAAGGCTAGAAAACCGTAAAGTATGTGTGAGATGTTTGTATTTCATCGTATGCTAAATCTTCGTAATATATTAAGTCTCGTTGTCTTGGAGTTACCCCGTTAACTTTGTATTTTATATTTTCTAAATCTTTGAAATGAATTTTGACACAAAAAAAATATTACGAACGTATATACTACTGTATAAGTTATGTATAATTTTTAAAATCGTCTTTACTGTATTCAACGAAAACCATTGGATTTTAGATTGGCTCATTGGATTTAATTAATTTTTCGTACATTTGTTATCTAGTAAAATTACGTTATTTAATTAAAAGAAATTGCAATACTAGAATTTTTTATTCATATATCGTTTCAAAATGTTTCCCAATTAAGGAATTATAACCAAATCACATACAGCTATTATGAAGCTGCACGAAATGATTGAAAATTACGATTACAATTTCATAAACAGACAAATTATACAACTGCTATGAAATATTTTTACTTTTTTTCGTGATTATTCACGAAAATCACCATCTCCGCTTGCGCCGGAACCTGCGTTGTGATTGGATGGTGAAAATTAACGCGTTTCCGGGAAATTACCAACTCGACCTGTCGCCCTCTTCGTATCTATAATTATTTTGGATTGCAGCGGAGATTGTAGAACTGACTTTATAAATGAATTTTTGCCAGCTTGTTCGACGATTTTAGTTCCTTCATTTATAATAAAAGCTTTCGATTAATGTCTCAAACTAAGTGCTTTACTAGGTACCCTTTAAAAAAATCTCTAATAATTTAGCATTTTAGTAACACACAACTTTATTTCAAGGTTCGTAGCTTAAATACGATTCATTATTGTATATGTTAATAGTATTGGTCTTTGCTGTTAACATGTGTGATTTTATCAAGTATTGCCAGGCGCCATCTTGGGGGACAATAAAAACTCACCTGTATAATAAGTTATAGCATTATACAATTATAATAACCGCAGTTATTCTTATTTCTTCCAACAAATGTTAATAATGTTTCTAACACTAATTGCATAGGATGACTTAAGTAAGAAAAATAAGTCATAAAGTTCACATAAGTCATTCGCTATAGGTTATATATATATACTTGTGAAAATAATTACATAATTAGTGCTATGTGACTATACACAAACTGTAACAGATTGGTGTAAACAAAAAAAGTAGGTATTATTCAGGCTAAAATTCTCATGTAAGGTCATTACCGGGAGTTCATTTAGTTAATTATCCCAATCTTTGCTTGATATCGACTTTCAGAAAAAAACTGAACAAACTTTTAGAAGTTGTGTCATTGTGATAATTACTAAATTATAATTGGCGATGTTTCCTAAATTCAAAACTTATTTTTAAATTTGTAAATAAAAGCAATACACAGTTTGAATGTAAATTGTACAAACTAGTTTTTACATACGAACTAAACGTAGAATCTGAATATTATGAAGTGTATAAAATTCAATAAAAATAATAGGGTTCTATAATACTTCAGTTATGAATCAATTTTCTACAATATAATTGAACACAAAATTATTTAGAAAGCTATTTGGTATGTAAGCATGCTGTGTTGCTTAACCACGACAATATGATAAGCTTAAACAACTTCTTACTATGAACGTTGGTAGATTCCTTAATTTAAATGCTACTAACTGGTAAAGACAGAAACAAAAAAGGCTAAAAACCCGCAAAGACAGTTTTAGGGAAGATAAAACCACATGTTCGTAATAAACTATACACTGAAAACTTTGAATATGCAAATAATATTATCCGTAGCACGATAATTAATTGTGAACTATACAAAATACATTACTTACCAATTTTTTTATTTGTGAAGTAACATGATATTTGTTTACTTTATCCTTTGGTTACCAGAATATTTTTTAATATGTTTTTTTTTCATTCCGAGGAATCTTTAGGCTTCTAAGACACGTTAATAAACAGTGATGCAATTATAAGCTAATTTCACAGTACCGAGTTCGTGATAATCCTGAGTAAAGGTTTGAGATATAACCACCCACTTTTCCTACTTTTAATTTCACCATCATAATGTGTACAGAAACTTTCCCACTAGGTAAACTGACACCCTCTCTTGTTTGTCAGACTGATAATGTTGACCTAGTTGATTAAGTGTCTTCTAAAACCTTCATCCACGCACTAGAAAACATTTTAAACAATACAGTCTTGCTACGATAAGTACAAAATTAAAAAATCTTAAATACCGTAGATTGACAATACTTTATTAATATATAGCTTGCATTTAACATTTAATTAGCATTCTATTGTACCAAGATCGTTCCATTGGGCAACCTTTCGTCTGTTTTTTTTTTTTTTTTTTCCATAAATACAAGTTTGAAAGTTAAACGAAATTAATACGAGTGTTTGTGTCACTAATAATTTAAATGTATCTCTAAATAATATTTTTCATCAAACTGAAGATTTTCCGTTGTAGAAGTAGTCGTTACTAAAGTGTCAAGTGATGTTTAGTTCAAGTGTAAATTAAAAGCCCGCGAGCCAAGTCATAAAGAGTCATAATGTAGCCTCTTCAACATCCTTTGTACCACAGTCAAGTGGCGCCTCAATACATATCCTCTAGAAAGACTTATAATAGCGTCTACGTTGTTTAAGGAGAAACCCTGTCATATAAATACTAGAACTTTATAAATATAATATTTACCTTCACCTAGTAGTTGTCTTGTGACTTTGTCATCCATATCAATTTATTTGGTACATAATTATTTCCTGTATATAATCTTAACAAAAACAAAATTAAAATAAGTTATAAATTATGATAATAAATAGCCTACTTGAGTTTAAATTTAAAGCCGATCCCATTACTTTACCAGCCCTAGAATACATTATACAATTTAAGTTCTGTAATACTTTAACGGCCATTTAATATCACTTTACAATGGTATTTTTTGTACGTGTTTTAAAATGGTTTCCAAAGCTATAAAACTCTTTAAGTAAAGGTTAAAGTGAGCTCATAGAAAGCCAGAATTTAGATTTCTCTTGAGATATTCCGCAATGGAATATTCATTGGTGGAAGTACAAAGTTGGAAGTTACGATGTCTAACCAAGTTAAACTTGTCTCTTTTTGTCATTTTCTTGAGTTGAGTTCTAATCTTTTATATTTATTTTCCATTTCTTGTTTAGTGACAAAATTATAGTTAATTGTGAAAATAGTATAATCTAGCAAATTCAAGTGCTTTACTTACTTTCCTTTCCGTGTCCGGAAATCAGACTTCGCTTTTCCAAAAATTAGCTACCGACATGGCTTTGTCATTCGCATGTAAAAGATCATCTAATGTGCAAGACTGGTCTAGGCAGCTCAAGTTATTTTTAAGTTATTTGTTACTATTTGACAATGTAAATATAAAATTAAACAAAAGATTTTTGTTTGAGATTTAAAAATATTATATTTTAACTATATTAATATAAAATCAGTTGATAAAGGAGAAGTTTGTGTAGGAATTTTCATGGATTTGTCAAAAGCATTTGACACTGTTCATCACCCTACACTCTTGCATAAACTAAAGTTACTTGGTGTGCATAGAACTGCATTGAAGTGGTTTGAGTCATACCTGTCAGGAAGATTTCAATACGTTGAATTAAGTCATACGGAGTATAATAAAATTTCAAATGAAAAGTCAGATTTAAAATTAATAACACATGGTGTCCCCCAGGGGTCTGTTTTAGGCCCACTCCTCTTTATCTGCTATGTAAAAAATATTGCACAAACACTAAAAAAATACCACAAGACAACTTGGTGATGTATGCTGATGATTCAAATCTGAAAGTGTCAGTGCAAACCGCCGAAGATGTTGAAATCCTATCTTGCCTAGAGTTGGCTAATTTAACAGACTTCTTTAACAATCATAAATTAAAATTAAATCCATCAAAAAGTAATTTTGTTTCCTTTAAGACTGCTCAGTGTAGGAGAAAGTTTGAACCCACAATTGCAATTGACTCAAAGCTAATAGAAATTGAAAAGTGTACTAGATTTTTGGGGTTGGAAATAGATGAGAATTTGAACTGGAATCGTCATGTGGAAAAAATCCTTCCTAAAATTAACTCAGGAATATTTGCCTTACGCAGAATGTCATATTTATGCACTGATGTAAGTGTCTTAAAGATGATATATCATGCGCATATTCATTCCCATATTTCATTTGGCTTGGCTTTATATGGGTCAACAAAAAAAGAAAACTTGAATGAAATTTTGAAGAAACAAAAGGAAGCTGTCAGAATAATTCTCAATTTGAATCCTGAAGAACCAGCAAAAGAGTATTTCAAAAATTTAAAAATATTAACTGTATATGGACAATATATTTACGACACGGTATTAATAGCAATTCATAATCCATTAAAACAGAACATTGTGCAGTCTCACCGATATAACACGCGGAAAAAAAATACCGTCATACCCACTCACCACAGATTAGCATTTTATGAAAAAAAACCTTCGTATATTGGAGCAAAATACTTACATAGACTTCCTATTGCGTTAAAAACAGAAAATAACATATATAAATTTAAGAAGATGTTGAAAAATTACCTTTTTCAGAAACCACTGTACTCGTTTGAGGATTTTTTTACTTTTAGTCATAGTCGTAGTATTAAGTTTTGATTTGACACTATTCTCATGTACTATGTGTGCGTATTGTGAATAAAGATGATTTGACTTTGACTTTGACTTTGACTTTACTAAGGAACCTTACATTTTCTCTTCAGAGGTTGTTTTGTTTCCTCATCCCAAACTCTACTTCTATTTTCCCTGATCTCGCTGTTTATTTCACCTATCGTATTGGTGGTGAGAATACATAAGATTCGGTAGTCGCACTCGTTCAGTAGGGGAGCTACCCTCAAACGTTAATGAGTTTATATTCAAGTTTCAATTAATTTAGGTGCTTGTAGAAATGGCTCTGTCAGGCTTGTTTTCATACGTAATTTAATATATTATTTAAATAAGTTTTAACATTTTAAATGATAATTTATTACCGATTTTGGATTACAGAAAAGAGATGTCGGGATATATTTTAAGCGTTTTTGAGGGTTGGCGCTTAACTCAATGCAATGGCCTTGGTTTCTTATATTTGTTGTAGTTTTTTAACATAGTATATTCGTATTAAGAAGTTTATATGAAACCTATTGTTATTGTAATATTGAAACGCCACGAAAACAGGCAAAGGGAAAATTATATGGGGAATATTTAAACAGGTATAAGCACGTATAGCAAGTGCTTAATGTTTTGGGTTTTTGAAAACCAGATATATTTACTCCATACCCTTTTTTCAAATATATTGCATTTTGCAGTTTTTGCATTCAAACATATTCGATATCCAGATACAGCTCCTGAAAAATCTTACTCACATTTGTGAGAAATTGTTGCATTTAAATTTGTCTTTGTTCCTTTAAACAAACTTAAAGCTTCCACGTTCTTTTGACTATTTATTGAAGCTTTTGTATACTTCCACTTCTTTCAAACAACAAAAGATCATTGGTTTTGTATTTGATAAATTTAGTATAAATCTAATATGTACCCCCTTAACCGTAATGTCCAAAATGTTTCGTATAACGTAATAGTATAATCCTTTTATAACACACTAAAAGACTGTACTCAAGTTTATGTACATCTTACATAAGTTTATATGAGTTTTCTAGTTTTAGTAATACTAATGAGTGAAGTCTTGGAATGAGTATAAGTACAACTAGTAAATTTAACTTAGGAAATAACAAACATTCCCATTTTTCACGTTACCTATACATAATGGTACTATAATAAAGTTAAAGTAATTTGCAACCCAAAAGAAAAAAATTATACTTCATAATTAAAAAAAGATATTCTGCAACCAAACGCATATAAGAAACTTATGAAAAATACATCTTAGGTTAGGGGGTTTACATTGTTTTTTATAACTATGTTTATAGTGATATAAGTTTATCTTATACTAAATTTCAATTGCTTGATAGTTAGACGCAGCCCAAGCGTAAAATTACTTCCTAACGTTGTTGGCGTTTAAAACATATTAGAGAGCTGAGGGGAGATAAATTAAATGAAGAAAATCAGTGGTTTGAAATTGGATGAATTAATGAAGTTATCAAGTTAATCTTATCCAATATTTGAGGTACACCGTATTGCAAAAATTATCAAAAATATGGGGACCTAAGAAGAATCACCAATCACAGCTGCCCAAACATTTATAGTAAATCTATTTTGAAAGGCGTATTGAGGAGAGCATGGTGCTAGAGAAGATTTCTGTCGTTACCTCCTGAATTCTGGCATTGAACAATACCACTTTTTCAAAAAGATTTTATGGACGGATGAAGCTCTTTTTACAAGACAAGGCGACATAGTGCCCTGGCCCCCAAGATCTCCTGATCTGAACCCCATGGATTTCTTTTCGAAAGAGAGCAAGAGCCTGCATCAGAGAGAATGAAGGACATTTTGAAAATAAATTAAAATGAACTTGCATTTCAGTTCTATTATCAATCCAATACTTGGAATTTGTTTTGAACTTGTCTAGATACAAATTTTGTTGCAGCCTCAAGCTGTTTCTATAATAATAAAAACTATCATGTGTGTCTTTTTGGTTTGTTATAGTGTGTTTTTGTTTTCCTTAAACCATGTTTTCCACAGTTATAACTGGAATAGCTGCACTTAAAAGGAAGCAAATTAAATGCCTCATCATATCTTTTAAAAGCTAAGATTTTAGAGCAGTTTTTGTAGCCAAACGTTTTTTTGTGAAAATCAAAATCTCTTAGTTCTAATCAATTTAAATAGCAATTCTGAAGCTTTGGGCTCACCAAAAGCTGTCTATTCTTACATAGAATTTAATGGAGAATATGACGGTAGTGTCAAAGTTATTATAAAAATGTATGAAAATACTAGAGGAATTTTAAAGCTTTGTGTAAATGTACAGGTTTTTCTATAAAAATCTAAATAATGTTTCTGCAAGTGGGTGTATGGAATATATTTTTTTTAAATTGTGGATTTGAGTCACACTTGTGTTGCTCTACCACCCGAAAAAATTTTAACGCTAGGTCTAGACCACCCTGTATAAATGCCACGGTAGATTTCATTCAATGCTATGACGAGTCACTTGGTTCTCGCTCCCTTTTTGTCGACACAAAATGCATAAGTGGCTTTTGTCATACGCAGAGGTTAAATCGAAGAATTGGAATGCCGATAATCTTAAATCAAACCCTTGTTTGACTGACCATATATTACTGATAACTCTAATAAAAATTGTATGTACGAAAAGAACTGCCACTTGCATTGATAATTTTATGTCAAATATTCCCACAAATTTAACTAAAACTGAAGGTTTAATTTTTAGTCCATCCAATCATGATGCACAACTTATTGATGCAAATTTAGCAAATTCTTTTAGAAATGATGATGAATATATAACCATAGACTAAGCAACACAATTCAACATTATTCACATACCTTGCCTTCAAAAATGTCCGTGATGATGCTGCGGTGATCTTTCTAATCTTAATTCTAGTCTTGAGTTTAATAGTGTTGAAGAAAGAGAAAATCCTTTATTTAGCTTCCAT
Source organism: Macrosteles quadrilineatus (assembly GCF_028750875.1). Classification (NCBI taxonomy): domain Eukaryota; kingdom Metazoa; phylum Arthropoda; class Insecta; order Hemiptera; family Cicadellidae; genus Macrosteles; species Macrosteles quadrilineatus. The sequence goes on from NW_026542595.1 coordinate 199,599,850, forward strand.
TCTTTAGCTTGCAAGCACTATACAACAACAAAATGTATTACGTTTAAAAGTAAAATTTTCTTTAATATGTACATCAATTTAAATAATTAAATGGGATGTGATTAAAAAATTACCTATACATGTTGTCGCCATTAAGTTCTTCAATCTTAAACATTTCGGCAAGGCAGTGTTGAATAGTTATTGTGGGGTCTCTGAACAGACTGCTCACCCAAACCCCTGGCCAGGAAAGCAAACCCTGTATACCCTACAAACACAATAGAAACCACTAATGTACATGTTAGATATCTTGAGTCGTATGAAGGTTGAAATGATTAGGGAAATTTTAGAGAGGAGAGAATAGTTTTAGGCTTGATGTATAATGGAAAAGGATAGAGAATTTACCTTGAATAGTTATATCTTTCTAATCTTGATTCTAGTCTTGAGTTTAATAGTGTTGGTGGTGTAGAGTTCCGCACACTTTATATGTTGACAGACCCCTGATGTAAATGTTAGATATCTTGAGTCGTATGAAGGTTGAAATGATTAGGGAAATTTTAGAGAGGAGAGAATAGTTTTAGGCTTGACGTATAATGGAAAAGGATAGAGATTTACCTTGAATAGTTATATCTTTCTAATCTTGATTCTAGTCTTGAGTTTAATAGTGTTGGTGGTGTAGAGTTCCGCAAACTTTAATATGTTGACAGACCCCTGATGCAACATGGTGAGATGGTCCTTGCTGGGTATGGGTAGCGAGAGGTCCTGAAACGTCTCCATCCTGGTATTTATCTTGTTACACCTCAAACACTGCACCGAGCTAAGCAACTTGCCTTCAAAAATGTCTGTGATGATGCTGCGGTACTTCACCTGCTGCTTTGTTTGATTACTCCCTGTTGAGAACGTATTAATATTTATAATCATCCCCACATTATTTATTTAAAACTCTTTGATTTGCTATTTTCATATTCATTTTTACCAGCTGTGTTTAATTATTAAGTTCCTGGGGACCGAGCTTTGCTCGGGAAACTTTATCACTACACTATACATGATATAACGTTACATTAAATAAGTTTTTCAGAACAAAATAAAATTTTCAAAAATGTTGTCTGGAGAAAATTGGTTAAATGAGTATTTTGCCCCAGTTTAAATTAAGTTTGTAGTATTTCTAGAAATTCTTTTATATTATTTTAATGTATGTTTTCCTAAAGTAAAATGTAGAACCCCTTTAAAACTAAGAACAAATGGATGACTTATGATTTGTATGAGTTGCAATCAGAGCTAAAAAAAATTAACTGGACCAAGCACCAACCAACTCGTAAAAAGAAGGTAAAGGATATAGTATCTATATAATTAATACGTGAACACTAAGTTTGGCGGTTGAACTCCTCCATCATTTCTTAACCGATTTTATCAATTGACGTATCATTGGAAACTTCAGATTCCTTGGGATATCCATTGCTGGTATGACTGGTATGTGTGCTTGAATAATTGTCGATCCATTTGCCTGTATCTTCAATCACGCCTTATCCTTTGGGAGCTTCGTTTTAATTTTAAATTGCATTTTACATATAAATATTATTTGAATATAGTAGGGAGTATATATTCATATTGGGGGTGGAATGGACGATTTGAACGATTTGATCCAAACCTTGTTCTATCCCATTTTTTTATACCTAACTTTATTTTTAATGTGCTGATGCTCTTTAAAGGGCTAAAATGAACACCGCTGTGCTCAGCGCTCAGTCGCAGCCTCAAATTTGGGTTTTTCAGTTAGACTAAGATAGTAATAATAAAACTCTTCCATATCTAAATAATTTTAATAGCTTGATCATAACTCTTGTTCAATTAAATTCGTTTATTTCCATTTTAACACCATTTTTACAAGAGGTACAGTAAAAATTCATCCCTTATGCAACCTATGTGAATGCGAAAAACGTCAAACAACCCTTTCATATAAAACATATAGTGTTCTAAACCAAAACGATTTTTATTGAAAATCTATTCCTACATTCAAACCGGAGTCGTTTTTTATAGCCCTAACCTACTAGCCCAGTGACCAATCCGTCCAATGTCCTACTCCTAGCCTATCCTATTCTAAAAAAATTCTCATTTCAAAACTAGGTAAGAAGAAAACTATAATAGTGTTTTAATTTTCAACAAAAATTTTATTAAACATAACACAAAGAAATTTTGAACGATATTTCCAAAATTTTCCAAACAGGTTTTTTTTTTAATTAATTTTCATCACTATTCTTAAATTTAGCATCCATCCTCTCTTCTATGACCTTCCCAATGGTGGCTCCTACGATGGTTCCCAGTGCGTTTGTAACTGGCCCCCTAGCTTTGGTGGCTATTGAGCCAATCATGCCACCTAATAGGCAGCATGGCTGACTGACGTTGATGGTTATTGTTATCGGGCAGATATTGCAATCTTCCCCTTTAGATTTGGGTGAATCTTTTTCTGCCATGATGTATGATTCTGGAACAGAAGTGAAAAGTGTAATTTAAAATTCCATGTTATTGTTATGAAGAAAATTAAATATGTTGTAGTTTACTTGTTTATATGTTGATAAAATTTGGAAAATTTATTTATTTTTCCTACAGTTACCTAACAATGTACATGTTCTCCCACTGATTTGAGAAAGCAAAGTGGCCAATTCGCTCATCAGTGAGACAATGTTAACATTGTCTCACTCTAATTACTTTGTCTCACTCCAGATTTGCAACGTGAAGGCACGAAATAGTGAGCGCGTAACATGCAGACAAGGTCGTATGCGCGCGAAATACGTTGGCAGCACTGGCTGTAAATCAGCTGGTCAGCTGTTGTACTGTTGTATCATTAAATGTCATATTAAAAGTTCACTTCTGTGTAAAAATATGTCACGTTTATTTACCAATTTATTTGTTTTATGGTAACTGTAGGAAAAATATAATGTGCAACTCGAGTGCAAAGTGCAATAGCCTCACTCGAGAAACCATTCCTCACTCGCCTACGGCTCGTGAGTAAGTATTTCTCTCGAGTGAGTCAATTGCTCCCTTTGCTCACAAGATGCACAAATAACTATTTCTGACAGTATTTTAGTTAGGCCTAGACTATACAAATTGCGTTGAAAATCGGTAACTAAGTAGGATAACGTAACTGGTCTGCTTGTTCCATTTACGGTAAACTAAACTAGAATAAATTTATAAAAATAAATGTATAAATGTAAGAAATTAATATTCTACAACTTACTTGTAGGGAAGGTTCCTTGCAAATAATGAGTTTGTTTACTTTTCTTAACAACAGCTGTTACACAATTATTTCAAGCAGGTTGTGAATCTTTCAATCCATGATATTACAAACAATTTACACATTTACCATTGATTTTAGAAACAAAACGTAATTGAAACTCTTGAATTGATGAGTTTTATTTCAGTGTAGGATGAAAAATGCACAGATATTAAATATTTTCCCTAATGGATTTATCACACTTATTGGACGAAACGAAGTGAAGTCCTCACTGTCAGCCTATAAAAATTCCATGCTAAAACTATGTTAATAAAAGGCTCTTTTATTACAGCAGTAGTATAGTATATGCCGTTTCTAAGCCGTCCCAAGAGCCGAAGAGCCGAGGCATCTGATTGGTCGAGACGGTCACGTGACCGTCCGTTTTTTCCTGAATTTGCGAATCCATCGTTTTTAAGTCGTCCCAAGAGACTGTTGGGACGATTTCATTTGTTTTTCCCTGAATTTGAGAATACACCGTTTTTTAAGTCGTCCCAAGAGACAGCTCTTGGGACGATGTCATCTGATTGGTCATTGGACTAAGGGATATGCATATATTTTAATTTTAAACAATTAAAAGACTGTTTAAGAGGTAAATAATTTATATGTTGAAGTTGCTTTTTAAGAAATTTAAATGAGCATAATTGATACTACTATACTGTCATACTAGTGCAAAGAAAAAAGACAGTATGTTTCAAGAAAATTGCAAAAAACATTTCTAATTAATATATATCAACTATAAAAATTACAGGTATTTTTTACGCTTTTATGGTTTAGTAGTTCAATAAATTTAACAAATGCTATACAATCAACCACAACGTAAAAATATTATTCATAATGTCTGTTATTGTGAGAAATCAATGTCAATGATTCACAACATGTAACTATTAACCAAAATGTTTTAAAGCCGGGTTTTCCAAGGCGCGGAATCGGCGAGCGGAGACAGGAACGTGGAGAGCGGACTCCACTTGTCTTAAGCTGGGTTTTCCTAGGCGCGGAATCGGCGAGCGGAAAGAGGAACGCGGAGAGCGGAATTGAAATTAACATGGCATTCCGCTCCGCTTCTAGGAAAACAGTAACATTAAATTGCCTAAGACAAGTGGAGTCCGCTCTCCGCGTTCCTCTCTCCACTCGCCGATTCCGCTCCTAGGAAAACCCGGCTTTAGGCAATTTAAAGTTACTGTTTTCCTAGAAGCGGAGCGGAATGCCATGTTAATTTCAATTCCGCTCTCCGTGTTCCTCTCTCCGCTCTCCGCTTCCGCGCCAAGGAAAACCCAGCTTAAGTTTAAAAACACTTCAAATATATAATAAGACAATCTTATACAATTAATTTGTTAATAACTGAATGTGGACAACTTAGCCTAACTGTAATTTAAACCATCCGTATGGGAAAAATAAATGAATCACTTCCTTAAATTTTTAACGTACGGTAGATGTTAATAAAGGCTTGTTGCAATGTGTGTGGTAGTGGATGGCTCCTTAGTAATGATGGATATAATTATCAGAAAACCTGACCGAAAAACATTCTTGAGATGGAATAGTTTATTTTTAGAGCATCGCCTATGAAACATTTACTAATAAATTACAACCCCACGGGCAGAATGGATGACACACAATATCACCTGCTTCACACAATGTAGTACTCACTTTGTTTACCTACCTTGTATTATATCGTTACACGAGGCAGGTCTTTACAAACATCACTGTGCCTCGTGCCTTGATTGGACATTGTTAATAAAGTAGCTTTGTATAGTAACGGAAAATGCGTTGTCACAGTGTTCACTTTGTTTACAGTGTATGTTTACCATCGATTCTGTTAAGGTTTGATAATATACTCTAATGTAACCATGACAATATCGTTATTATACAGTTTTTCCTTTGTAATTATCTCTCTTAACTTCTTGATAACATCAAAACAACCAAGATTATTTGCAACCAACAATAATAAATAGAGCATTACGATTTTCTCCTTTATTATGAAGTTTGCCTTGTAAATATTAGGTTCATTATGTCAATAATTAAGAACCAGGTAGCTCTATGGGTATACACTCCATCCTTTACTTAAACGAATCCTGTTTCTATTCTGAGATATGACGGTGAGTTTTTGAGGATCGTAACTGGACCTCCTGAAACGTGTTCACTAGGATTTCAATAAGTCCTAATGAGCGCTTCCCAAGATGGGCAATTTATATTGTAGTCATTGGGTCTTAAAGATTTGTTCTAATAACTGTTTGAGTTAAAACTAAAACAACCAGAGAATGGACACTAAAATTACAACAACAAAAAACACTTAAATGTATTTGTAAAATACACTGTTCCTCACTATTTTTCGTAAGAATGTGTGACAAATTTAATTTATATCAATTGTGTACATAGCATTATGTAACATTATTTTTAAATGTTTGTGATGTGTTTATATACCTTAAACCAATAAAATGACCAACACTCTTCATTACTAAACTTTACCAACATTTACAAAACTTACTTAACCAAAGATTTTTTACCAAACACGTAAGAAAACATAATGCACATATTTTATTCCACTAAAGTCCTCCCCTATATTATTACAGAGTTCTATGCTCATCCAACCAATCATTACAGAAATTCCCACCAAAGGAAGGGGTTTAATGACGTATTCTACAAATTTGCTGGACCATACTAATATAATCGGTATTGGGAGGTTTAAATTAAAATAAAAAAGTGATATTTTAACTAAGAGTATAAGTAGTTTCTGTAAAATTTTTGTTTACATTTATTTACATGTTTTATGACTGCATCTGACAGTAACCTCGTTAATTCATGTAATTTCCATCCTACAACGTGTAACAAAATTAACACAATTTATGATTTTTAAGAGACCATATTACCTTAAAATTTGTTTACCCTTTTCGGAGAAAAAAACCCAATTAATTATTCTTAATAAATTAGGATAGATTGTAAATAAATAGTTTAAAATAAAAATTTACTGCGATTTAATGATGATAAACTATATTCATCTCTTGAAAAATAATAGGACAAGTATAGTGTGTTTCTATGGAACCTAATTTGCTGTGGTCAACAAAGATAGTAAGTAAATATTTGGTTTTCCAACCACGCCTGCTAGCAGGTGAGATGTTTTGTTTAGTTAAGTCAAACGTAAACGACTTTTTACATTTTTTGAGCCTAAATATTGTAGCTTCAAATAAAATACATACATTCCATTATGTAAATCTTATTGAGTATTTTTTAGTTTAGAACATATTGCATAATAATAATTGCTAAGGTTGAAATGTTTGTTTAAATTATCATCTAATATTGATAACACTAAGAATTTTAGTCCATACCCGATCTTAAAATCGTTACACATTTAGGATGTGACTCATACTTGCAATAAATATTATGGACAAGTAAAAAGTTTTGTTAGTATTGTATTTTTATATAACTGTGTTTTATCTTAAGTAATACTGTAGTAAGAGTGCAACTAACTCAAATTCGAGTTACAAATGACCTAACAAACAATGCATCATTGCTAGCATTCAATTTTGTAAATTACAGTAAAATACTTCATTTAAGATTTGTGATTAAAAACTTAATTGATTATAATAACCTTTCTTGTTTAATCAAGTGAAAATCACTTCAGAATAAGATACAAGATAACATAGCATGTTTCTCTTGGCTCCGAGTCATTGTTTACACTATAATATACGACCTCCCTCATGAATGGCTTGTGTTTTGTCGACCTAACAATGTAATCTATACAGTTATTTAACAGTTTCTAAACAAAACCTTTACACTTTGAACTAGTATATAACGGTTATGTATTTATTGAACAAATCTAGTAAGGAAAGTTCTCAAATTGGGAGAGTGTTTTTTCACCAAAGGGAAACCTTTTTTTCTAACTAGTAGGACCTTTAGCTTAAGGTAGTACCCAAATCTCTACTTGGGTTTTTAATGAAACGAAGGAATAGAACAGTGGCTACGTAATAATCTATTTTAGAATATTGAGATAAGCGTCAACTACTCAGATTAATGTAAAAAGGTATAATTTTTAACTGATTCTACGGCACAAGAATACACACATAAATGTTTTACCCTTCTGCTAACACTGTTGAATAAACCTGCACCGTACTATAGTTATTAACTTCCGTCGGCTGCATGTTTGTTGTTTTAAAAATCTCAACTTCCCCTCAAAGCTGAGTTGAGAGGTATTTTATGACAGTATAAAAGTCCGGAGCCCCTTCCAGGACCCCTCCAAGGGGTCACTAATTAAAATATATCTCCTCACTAAGGTCGGCCATCGCCATTGGGGCTGGTCCGAGGAACAATCTCTTTAGTGTGGAAGGAAAAATAATGGAGTACTGGTGATATATTGTTCATTACCTGGGTTTGAGCTGTCATGCAATATGTGTTATACCGGTATCAATAGTTGCTGCAACTAAATAATCCAATATAAACCTGAATTAAGCTTAAAGACAATCAGATAAAAAATTGTTTTATGAAATTTGCTGGACAAGCTTTGGTAAACAGACATAAAAAAAATATTATATTAAAAACAGACTATCTAGCTCATTTCATAAAAAAGAAACTTAACTGTGTTTATACACCACATTTATATGCTTCCCACAATAATTAAATATTGAATTCATAGCGAGTCGACGTAATTGAAAGATTGTCTACATCAGATACAGACTAAACACAATGCCTGCCTATGTAACCTTTGTCTGTTGTCATTGTATCTTGTTGATACAACAATTCTATTGTAGGGTTGATCTAAATAAGGTTTGCCCTAGAGCAAACATAAATTTAATTCATAAGTAGAAGCAACCAGTTTTTATTAATTTGTTATTATGTAAAGAGAAAGTTAAAATCTGTATCGGTTTATAATGCTTGTTAAAACACTCATAAATTACTTCCTAAAAATTAGGAAAGTGGGAAGCAGTCAAAGATTCGTTTTTTTTTATTACGAGAAATACAATAATACCCAAAGTAAAAAGGACGTGTAAATGTATTGCTGATAAAAAATAACGGGAATACAAATAAAAACTCATATTTGGTACATAATAAAAATTTTACTCTACCCTCAATTACAATAGGTAGACACGTGAGTGGCCACGATAAATGCACGAATAATCACATGTCCCACATGGTAATATATCATAATGATTCCGTATACTGTGTCCAATGTATAGTAGCTAGTAACAATATAATATTTAAGGCTTTAAAATGTACACAATCTAATGCTCAAGGGTTTCTTTTGATTATATAATATTGTAAATACAAATGGTATGAATACACATTTCACTAAATACAGCTAACAATAGTTGAAATCAAACTAGCAGTGTTTTTCCTTTATACTTAGTCGCCTTTAAATAGACAGTAAGGAAATTCGCAGCATTGACACTGCAACTTATTATTTACCAACAGAAAACGATTAGAACAGGAGCCTGGATAACCATCTGAGAATCACTAGACCACGGAAATTAAAATTGTAACGGTTAACATCATCAAGATACCCAATACGTGCTACTGCACTTGACACCATTCCTTAATTATACTTTAGCAATACAGTATATGCAATAATACTATTATTAACATTTATTTTGCGATTTAAAAGTTATGTGATTTACTCTATTGGCATTATTCAATTACAGTAGAGTAATATATTAACGAACTCACATAATCCATCATGAAAAAACATATAACCAGCAATTACAATATTTTATATCATAAATAGCTAAACATAACGCTATTTAATTAACTAATTTATGTGATGGGTCTACGTATTTTAGTCGCAATCAAGGCTAGCCTCGCCTAGCTCTATTCAATATGGACACACTTAAATTACAAACATAAATTGTATACTTAACAGAATTATAATGTAGGTATTATAGTATAGGCATTTTATTATGCTTATTATAGTATTTCAAGCACAACACTTTAGGGATAAAATAAAATGCAATACATTATTTATTAACATACATACTCTTCAAAGAAACCTATAAAATCAGCATTTAGAAATTTTCTATCATAAATAGATACAGTCAACGTCAACAATAGGTCATAAAAAAATAACTAGATTGGAATTTACTTGATTGGTCTAACCTTTACATGAATTTCCTAGCTTTAGGTAATTCAACATCAACAAATTTGCATTACCACTATTAAATTGGATGGTCCACTAAAGGACTTGATAATTTTAATAAACAATCTCCCCAGCCTGTTATCAATTAAATTCCCTCCTAACCGTAATTTCCCACCACTTACCCTCTGGGTATCTCTGGTATAAATGTAGACAAGGTAGGGGGAGGGGGGAGGGGGGAGGTGGTCACTAGGGTGTTTAGGGGGTTCATTATTTAGCACGGCAAAGTAATTAGAACAGAGGGGCTCGGCGAGGTAGAATATCTAAATTAGAGTAAATATCCCAGGTGGTAAATGAAACTACTATGTTGAAAAGTTATTTCATAACATTTAAATGAAGATGGCTCAAACAAATTTCGAACGAAAAGAAAACTCTTAAAAACCTAGGCACAATTTAATAGAAAACAGTACTAAAAGTAATTACATTTTTAGATTTTAGTAATTTAATGTAACGTTGAAACTGTTCCTGATATTTGGGTTTTAATGAATGATCCTGACAAATTAGATATTAATCAGTAACAAAGCTATATAGATCATAACCCACTATTCTACACTCATTCTTAACTCATATTTGGGTTGGATCAAATACTCACCCATCTCAATGATTATTTGATTAATTGATTGATTGATTCCAATCGTACCTTAAATAATTGATAATTCATACTAAGGCATTACGGAATTTTTAGGTGCAGAGTGTGCAGACTATAACATGACAATTGACAAAAAATTACATGATAAAAATACTAACCCAACTTTGATAAAATACTTAGAATATTATATCACAAAATGTTCAAAATGTGTACATTCACAATGTGAATATAACCTAGACATATCAGAAAACATATCCTGGAAAATATATTTAAAATTTCTTCCCTGACTCTAATACAAATTCATTGTTTTATCTTCTAATCACTAGACTTACTCATCACTGTTCCTCACTCAGTATCACTGCCAATCACCCGCCATCTTGTATCCCAAGGCTTGCTGAGAGATTGGCTGTTGATATGTAACTGGCAACCAACAGAAAATGAAATTGTCACCCTTGACATAACGGTCCTGGCAGTCTTGAAAATCTACGTTGATACCTTGCCCAAAGATTTGTGTGAAGTCTCGCATGCCTGCTCAACAAAAAATATTTATAATATAAGGATCCAAGTATAAAAATGTTAAGTTGAAAAAATTCTCCAATTATTGCATGCGCATCAAACTGTATCATACATGTAAGACTTAGTAGAATTCCAATATATACTATAATTTATATCAAAATGTAAAAATTTCTGTTTTTATTAGTGATCCTATTCATGAGTCTCTTGATCAAGTTCAACATCATTAGTGCAGTTATTAACAACATTTCCTGAAGAGAACAGTAAACAATTACTTTTTGGTATGTAATGCAAGATAGACAAAACCTTTTTTAGATAAGACATATAATAATATTAATTCAAATGAACCTACAACTAAGTTCATAGGTAATTTAGTGGTAGTGGGCTGGTAAACATGAATACGGTTTAGTTGTTTATTCATTATAGTGTTTTAAATTGCTCCTTATATGGATGTTAAACATTTAAAGAGAATAACTTCATTTAAGGGAAATTAATAATTGTAAGTTTATTTTATTTTCGTCTAACATTTTAGGGGAAATTTATTAATCCTTAGACACTCGTAAATATTCCTTAGCGTGAGATGTAATTGTAAAATAAAGTAATAAATGTTGCGTATATTCGTCGGCCAGCTATATTTATTTTGTGTCATACGTTTATTAAAATGATACAAAATGTATCAATAGAATGATACAAATGTTCATACTATGAAAACCTACAAAAATTATGTCTACCAATTAATTACATATAATGTTATGTAACCGAGTGTTTAGAAAATGGGCTTTCTGTGAGGAGCCTAGGTTCGTAGTCTATTTTCGTCATATAAATCATTGTTTTAATTGCATTCTTTGATAATATCAAGTGGGTATACCTAAATTATTTAAATAGAACATTCAAACTTACTTAAAGTATAAATTATAAAACTAATTACCGATTTAGTTTATATCCTCCATTCTTGCTTCACGGTACGTATTTTCAAAACGAGACCAAAAGCTTAAATGAACCCCATATAAAGTCTACCAGCACGTGATGTCATTATGTCAAACAAAAGCTACACAAAGCTACACGAAGCAGTTACGATATGTTAGCTTTTAAGTACTTTGAGGCTTTGAGTTTTGGAAACTGCAAGAGTGGATGTAGCGTTTGCCCTCAGGTCGCAAGATGTACATGATAATTAGTAGAGTCCTTTACTTTAAAGCATATGAAATTATCAAAACATATTCCTTTGAGGGAACTAAATTAACCGTTTGTCCTTTTGAGCACGAACCTCATAATGCCGTGTTGTGAGTGTACTACAGGGTCCCTCGACCGTACAGTGTTTTCATACTTGTTTGAAGTTTAGAGACGTCAAAAGAGGTTATAGTTACAAGCTGCAAACATTCTGGGAATTAATTCAAACTGGTTGCTGCATTTGATTTAAACCCGTCTTGAACTAGTCAAAAGTACCATGGTCAAATTAGGGAAAAATCGTAAACACGACCGATATATATATATATATATATGGGTTGTAAAAAAATAAATTCCTTTTTGACCTTACAATTATATGCTGCTCCTTACCATGCATATTTTTTAGACTATTTTTGTTGTTTTTTTGCATGGGACTTGTAAATCTATAAACAATTCTTAATTAATTATTATTAAGCCATCTTTTATTTTAATTTCTACGACCTAGTATAGCACCTAAAATTATATATTCTGGCTGAATAGATGATTTGAATTTATTTGTTAAAACCGATTAAAATATAAAGTTATTAGTTGATTTGTTAACATTGAAAAATTATGGTTTGCCATGTTGGTTATACAAATAACAGATTAAACGTTTGGTTTATTACTATTGAATAGACAAGTTTTTATTTTGATTACTTCACAACAAATTAGACTCCACTGAGCATGTCTGGGCCCCTATAAGTACTATTTAGAAAGCAAAAGAACGTGCTTACAAACTTAAGATGTTTGATTATAGAGAGTTTTTAATATAACTCCATTCCACGCTAATAGGTAATGCAAATGTTTTACATGCCCTACAACAACTTCCACATAAACAGAACAATATTGACCTAACAGCTTCTGCGAGGTAGCACTGTTTTTGAACTTCTCCGGGTGGAATTTATCTTAAAAACCCTCCTAAGTAAAATACAAATCTAAAAAATACTTAGGATTTATAAACAGCCGTGGCAACATTTCCTGGACAACATTTAACTGCATTTTATGATATCATGAAAGTCAAAGCTCCCCTACCCCGGTGTAGGAGGGTCAAAAATTAAGATATATTGACATTCTCTGCCCTTGATAGAGGTGTACTTTTAACTGCACCACACTTAAGAACTTGTTGGAATAACTTTGCGTTATTAATTTTTTTTATACAACAACTGCTATGAGAGGAAATAGTGTAGTGAGTAGACCTAGTCTCGATTGATTCAAGCTTAAAAATTGTTTGTGTCTCAAGCATAAAAATATACTTCAAGTACTATGAGTATTGTTTTTGTTATTAAGGAAGCAGCAATACACAATTTACTTGACTGATAAATGACCAGGGAGATACTCTACATTATTTCATGAAATCTTGGTTTCCTTTCATCCCTTAAACAAGAGAGACTATATTTTATAATATGTGTGTGTTTTATTATTTTTTTTTTAGTTCATGTTGATGTTTGGTTTACGGTGAATTAACCAGGTAAACAAATATAATTTTAAAATCTGTGCACCTAACTCAACTATGGGAATTAAAGTGGGATTATGACTTGATTTAAACAATTCTAAATGTGCTTAAATTAAACTATACGTTTAAAAATAAAGTTTTATAGTTAGATTTCAAAAATAATTTATAACGTGTTTTTTTTTGTATCGCCAGGAAAGTTGTTATTGTAATAACATTTTAATCATGGCTGTTTTGTTAAACAATCACAGAGTAATTTATTTCACATCAAACACGAAGCGAAATGTTCAAAAGCAATGTAGCTGAGTCAAGTGGTTCAGGTAAACATTAAAAACAAGATCTGAAGGTCACGTAGATCTCAAGAGTTGATCACGTAGATCTCAAGATTGAGTCACGTAGCTCGTCAAGCTGTTGATTTAGTCGTTATCTTGTTATCGTTTTGAACCTCCATTGGATTTCAAAAGGTTACGTCAGTCCGACAGTTCTAGATAACACAAAACATACACATCAACTGACATATGTTTTAGTTACTAATCTGATTATATTTTTATTTTGTAAATTTGTGTTTAAAGAATTCCTTCATACTTACTATATCCGTTGTGAAGATGCAGTATTTTAATAGCACATATAAAGCAGATTGTCTATCATTTATTTTTAACGGGAGATAAACTGCACTATTAAAAGACATTATTTACCTTTTTTTTGTAAACAAATACAATGACAAAAACATTTTTCAAACTTTAAACACAGTAGTATATTTTATTTAGTTGCATACAAGTTATTTCCCGAGATTATATTTCAAAACTAATATTTAAAATCTAAAGATAAATATAAATATTAAAACCACTTATATTAGTGATATTAGACTATGTATATAACCTTGAATGTTAAATAATTAACGATTGTAGTAATTGTACATAAAGTGACCTGTACAATAAAAACAAGTCTGTAGTTCTTAGTACAATAGCTGTACAATTAATATAACCGGATGGATAATCTTTAAATTAATTTGCTGTATGAAACGGTCGTTGGGAATTAAAATTAACAGTTTTTCTTAGATATATTTTCTATTACCTAAGTTGGTGCACAATAAGCTGTTCTAGCTGTGATGCAATTTCATGGTCATTTGTAAGCCTGGCCCAAGATGTATGGAGTAAAAGGCCCTCTGTTTTTTATTACCTAAGTTCTCAAATACTTATATCATTAAAGATAATCCTCTTATTGTATGTGCATATTAACTAAATACCCTCTGCTTAACCTATGCTTTTTAACATATGCTTTAATTTAATGTTTTTTTCTGACTCCTAGCGAGCCTTCCCCGTGAAAAGGTAGGAAAGTTAGTGTAACACTGAATAATGTATTTAGTTTATTTCAATGCCCAGTAACTGTGTACCAAGTTTTGAAGCTCTGTGTTTATTACTTTTTTAAATAATTAACCGTCCCGGGACTTCTTTTGCACCATGTATAGAAAATATACGGTAAAAGGATAAAAAAACGTTATAAGATACAAATTAATTCTAAAATGAAAACGATCGGTTCAAATGAGTGGTAGACCTTTGTACGAAAATATTGTTATGAATAGTTTCACCCTCTTCTCTGTGCTTATACACTACAGCTAGAAACGATTAGTGTAACTAATATGACAGTATTAACAAAACGCATACTGTGTTAAAATCTGTAGTGAACAAAAAGTGGGTTTTTATTTATGATCTTAGATTACTCTTTATAATGTTTGGAACTTATGGCAGTATGAAACACAACATCTGTCAACAGTCAATTGTGTTGTCATTAAAATTTTGCCCGACAACATAGTAAGAATAAAAAAGCCTTGCTAAATGATAATTCCTTTAAAAAATATATCACAATCATCTAACAGTAACAAACAGACTAACGATCAATTGTTATGGATTTGTTGTCCAAGGAGTTAGTAAAGTAATTTCAAACACACATAAAAAACGTAAAATGTTAATACCTGAGCTTCAAATATTGAATTTATGCTACCACATAGTTAATTACTTCTGAGTAATCCTTACCGAATCTTAAAATGTTGGATTGTATTTCAAAAGACTGTGATTTAAAAGTACCTAGGACTTAATACACGGTAATATTATTTTATTTTCATTCAAGGGGCTTAATCTATTTCTTTTACTATTCTACAGTTCAAAAATATATGCATACAAATTATCTTAAACTAAAGATGCAGTATGAACTAGTTGTTAAAATATTACTTATAAAATATTTAGTGAAATAATTTACTTAAAAAAATATATAATGAGTAATGTTTCAACCCAGCTTCGTTATCTTACCCACTCTCCCAGCAGCCACCGAAACAGCTGAGCAAGCCAATATATTAGCCCAGGTTTTACGTGATGTTTTTACTAGCCATAAATCGAGCGCAAACATCCCACGAGAGAAATCCACTTTGCGCACTTCAACTGACTCACTAATCAGGAGTGAAGTGAACATTTGAAACAGCGCAGCGGTTGTAGAAGAAAAACAGTTTCACTCACGAAACAAAAAAGTTTTTTCCTCTTGTTTCAATAGCCATAAATAATAAATCAATCACATCTGTAGCATATAGATGAATGTATAGCTGTTTCCATCATCTATGCTAAAATGTGGGAGCGACTAGGTTGTTAGATGAACGGGATTGAAAGTCATGGTTAAGTGTACTTACTGTAGTTATACAGTAATAAGTAATAAATCAAATGAGTTCTACATATTAAAGTTAAATTCACAGTATGATTTTGCAGGAGTTTGTAAACATATTTGAAATCATGAGTTGTAGAACAAAATACAAAGTCATTCATCGTAGTATGAACTATTAGTAAATTAGTGATTATTATAAGAGGCCAAAAATAATAATAGCCTACAAAGTTCGGAACCGATTACCCTCATAAATTGATTACTCGTTAAAACAACAAAGGGTTAACTTGCATACAGGAAGGTCCAACCCTTATCAGGGGTAGTTCAAAGTTGAAGATAGGTCTACACTAAATTAGATCACTGAAATTGCCTTGGGATGAAACCTGGTGGCTTTTGCTGTCAGCAGTAACAGCAAAGTTTTAGTCTCAGCAATCAAATGATTTTTTTAATCCACTTTTTATCTTTGAACCTAGTAAGCAAAATTTGTTTAGCCTTAAGAGGTTAAACATCGAAAAAGATTACTTCACTGATGACCAACCATCGTAAATATATTTTGAACTTAAACTCTACATTTCCTAAAGGATGAAGATGGTTTAAGGTCTACAAGTGTATGACACTTCTGGGAAGACTTAAGTCGGATTTATCACACATAACACACCAATCAACCTAGTAACAAACGAGAACAACCATGCCTAAATTTAAAATTATACTTTTAACTCCTGGTTTCATAATTTTAGTTTATTTAATTTAATGAAAATATAATAGTTTTTAACACAATAGTACGCACACAGTGGACATATAATTTCACATGTAAAAGCAAGTTTTTACAATATTACTCAGTAATGTGAATCTACCTGGTTTTTAGGTGTATCGTTACAATAAAGTGTATAATTGTTCAGTTCTACGTAAATTGAACGAGTTAAAAGTGTCTGTCATCTGTTAATTTACTTTACAGTTCTAGTGATGACTTTGGTAAAACATAATATTGATGTAGGGTTTACCTGAAGGAAAATCTTTTGATTTATTCCCTTTAAACTCTTTAATAATGTTTTCTAGGGCAGTAAAAACTACTATCTTGATACAATTACTTAGCTTTCAGTAATATAGGAAGGTTTTAAAAGCTAGCAAAACCTTGATACTTCACAGTACAATGGAGCTGCTACCAAACAAGATACAAAAGCAGCGGACAATGGTTTGAAGAAGGGTATTGTGTAAACTTCTATTATCTAATGTATGGTATAATTTAACTATGTAATACCGTAGGAAAACAGATAAATTGAGGTTGCCAAACGCTATGGTTTGTTAATTATTCATTTTAACTTAATCGTAATAGTGTATTTAAAAAAATTATAATAATCTTTGCCAATGTCCGTAGAGTGAGAAATATTTACTGCTAAAATAATAGTTATTTAATAGTAATTTGTTTGTTTTGTACTTTTATTCTTAGTATTGTATAGCTAAATCTAAAGTAAAATAATCACGTTTGCAGTGGCAATATTCTAAAAAAGAGCAATTAAAGATATCATCATTAATTGTTTATTCTGTTAACTAATAGAGGGAGTAAACAAATCTTAGGTGTGTATTGAAATAAATTCTTATTATTTGGCTTAAGACATCGGTGTCAGCAATGTCATAAAGTTTATTTTCATAGATAGCAATTTTAGTTAGGTCTCCCCCTTAAATGTTTTTTTGTTATATAGAATTTGTTGTCATTAAAATTGGTTTGTAAAAACGTACAATCTATGATTAAATTAATATCCAAGCTTGAGATCTGCTTGTTTTATGTCTCTTGTTTTGATGAGACAATTAATTTCCCAGGAACAAGATAAAGCGTTGTCTCAGCTAACAATGAGTGTTCTCGGTAAACTATTGTTGTCTTGCTGATACTCAACAAGATGTTGTGATTGGGGGTTTTGTTATTAACTTATATGATTAAGTTACTTTTTTAATATATTTAAATTAGAATGATTACTACTGTACTGTCATATTAGTAGCCTGCGAAGAAAACATATAGTATGTGTAAAGATCATCACAAAAACATTTCTGATAAATATTTATCAACTATTAAATTTCAGGTATGTTTTACGGTTTTATAATTTAGTAACATTTAATAAATTTAGCAAATGCTGTGTTATCAACCATAACGTCAAAATATTATTCATAATGTCTGTTACTGTGAGAAATCAATGACAATGATTCACAACATGTAACTATTAACCAAAATGTTTAATTTTAAAACACTTCATTAAAATATTGTTTTTTATTTGATACGTATTTCATGGTTTTTAGGTCCGGTAGCCTATTGGTACGTGCAAGTTTTTTTTTTCAAATGACAAAAACTAAACTCATAATGTAGTATACAATTTTATGCTGGGATCAATCGAGACTAGGTCTACTCACCACACTATTTCCTCTCAATAGTATTTATTGTATTTTTTAAAACTTAATAAAGCAAAGTTATTCCAATCAGTACTTGTGGTACAGTTAAAGTTACACGTCTATTCGGTGCAAAGAAAGTCTTATATATCTTAATTTTAGACCCTCCTACACAGGGGATGTAGGGGAGCTTTGACTTTCATGATATCATAAAATGCAGTTAAATGTTGTCCAGGAATTGTTGCCATGGCTGTTTATAAATCCTAAGTATTTTTTTTTTATTTGTATTTTACTTAAGAGATATTTTAGGATAAATTCCACCATGAGAAGTTCAAAAACAGTGCTACCTCGTAGAAGCTGTTAGGTCAATATTGTTCTGTTTATGTCCAAGTTGTTGTTGGACATGTAAAATATTTGCATCGCCTATTAGCGTGGAATAAAATTATATTAAAAACTCTATAATCAAACATCGTAAGTTTGTAATTTCAAGCACGTTCTTTTGCTTTCTAAATAATACTTATAGGTTCCCAGACATGCTCAGTGGAGTATAATTTGTTGTGAAGTTATCAAAATAAAAACTTGTCTATTCAATAGTAATGAACCAAATGTTTAATCTGTTATTTGTACAACCAACATGGCAAACCATCATTTTTCAATGTTAACAAATCAACTAATAACTGTATATTTTAATCGGGTTTAACAAATAAATTCAAATCACCTATTCAGCCAGAATTAACAATTTTAAGTACTAACTCGTAGAAATTAAAATGAAACATGGCTTAATAATAATTAATTAAGAATTATTTACAGATTTACAAGTCCCATGTAACAAAAACAACAAAAATAGTCTAAAAAAATATGCAGGGTAAGGAGCAGCATATAATTGATAGGTCGTTAAAGAAATTTATTTTGTTACAACACACACACATATATATAAATATATATATATATATCGGTCGTGTTTACGATTTTTCCCTAATTCCACAATGGTACTTTTGACTAGTTCAAGACAGGTTTAAATCAAATGCAGCAACCAGTTTGAATTCATTCCCAGAATGTTTCAACTCTACTAACTATAACCTCTTTTGACTCTCTAAACTTCAAACAAGTATGAAAACACTGTACGGACGAGGGACCCTGTAGTATCCTCACAACACGGCGTTATGCGGTACGTGCTCAAAAGGACAAACGGTTAATTTAGTTCCCTCAAAGGAATATGTTTTGATAATTTCATATGCTTTACAGTAAAGGACTGCTAATTATCATGTACATCTTGCGACCTGAGGGCAAACGCTACATCCACTCTTGCAGTTTCCAAAACTCAAAGTCTCAAAGTACTTAAAAGCTAACATATCGTAACTGCTTCCTGTAGCTTTGTGTAACTTTTGTTTGACATAATGACATCACGTGTTGGTAGACTTTATATGGGGTTCATTCAAGCTCTCTGGTCTCATATTAAAAATACGTACCGTGAAGCAAGAATGGAGGATATAAACTAAAACGGTAACAAGTTTTATAACTTATGATTTAAGTAAGTTTCAATTTTCTATTTACAAAATTTAGTTATACCCATTTGAAATTATTAAAGAATTCAATGATAACAATGCTTTTATATGACGAAAATAATAACTCAAAACACTCAACCGTAGTGTTTTCATAGTATGAAGATTTTTATCGTTTTCTATTTTATTTTGTTTTCTATTTTGTTTCGTATCATTTTAATAAACATGTGAAACAAAATAAATATAGCGGGTTGACAAATATACATAACATTTATATTTTATTTTACAATTAAATCTGACGCTAAGGAATATTTACAAGTGTCTAAGGGTTAATACATTTTCCCTCAAATGTTACACAACAATAAATAAAATAAACTTACGATTATTATATTCCCCTAAATGAATATATTGTTTTAAGTTGTTTAACATCCTTATAAGTAACAATCTAAAACACTAAAATGAATAAACAACTAAACCCCTTTCATGTTTACCATGTTTATGTTTACCCTACCACTAAATAACCTATGAACTTGGTATGAAATTGGTTGTAGGTTCATTTGATTTAATATTATTTATTTATCTTATCTAAAATAGGTTTTGTTTATCTTACATAACGTACTAAAAAGTATTTTTACTACTCTCTTCCAGGAAATATTGTTAATAACTGCCCACTTATTTACAGTAAGTAAAATGTTGAATTTGATCAAGAGACGCATGCATAAGATCACTAATAAAAAATAAACATTGTTACATTTTGATGTAAATTATAGTATATATTGGAATTCTACTAAGTCTTACATGTATGATACAGTTTGCTGCACATGCAAGAATTTGAGGGTTTTTTTTAACTTAACATTTTTTGTATTTGGGTCCTTGACATTTTTAGTAATATCATATAATTATCAATTGATACATAAGCTATGATCGACTGTAAACATTTTAAATTAGAATAATCCGTACCACTATTGTTACAAAAATATATCTATTTTTTCAACTCAAACTATAAAAAGCTGTTTCTTAAGCAGGCATGCAAGACTTCACACAAACTTTTGGGCAAGGTATCAACGTGGATTTTCAAGACTGCCAGAACCGTTATATCAAGGGTGACAATTTCATTTTCTGTTGGGTGCCAGTTACATATCAACAGCCAATCTCTCAGCAAGCCTTGGGATACAAAATGGCGGGTGATTGGCAGAGATACTGAGTGAGGAACAGTGATGAGTAAGTCTAGTGATTAGAAGATAAAACAATGAATTTATATATTGAGTCAGAGAAGAAATTTTAAATATATTTTCCAGGATATGATTCTGATATGTCTAGGTTATATTCACATTGTGAATGTGTTTTCTTTGGGTCAAGACTGTAAAAAGACCGTATTATTTTGTACACATTTTAACAGCTGAACCAAAAAGCACAAAACTAAATATTAACGTATTGAAAAAGAAGTAGTTTTCAAACTGAGTAACTCTTTCCATATTTGGAAAAAATGTGTAGCAAAAATGTATTTTGCCTTTACCACTTTTATCTAAGAGATTAAAAGAGTTAAATTTAATTGGAATGTAATAATTTTGTGTTGCCGACTACGTGTTATGTTGAATAAATCCCCAGGTCGTTGAATTAATCAACAGCTACTAAACAGCATTGTTTCTAAGCTTGGTTATATGGGATGGCTTTAAAAACTAGTTGAAAGGTAAATTGAAGGCACAATATAATAATAACATCAGGCTTGTTGTCACTCGAGCAAAACAGCATTGTGTGATATAATATTCTAAGTATTTTTTTCAAATTTGTGTAAGTATTTTTATCATGTTATAGTCTGTACATTCAGCACCTAAAATTCCGTAATGCCTTAGTATGAATTATCAGTTATTTAAGGTATGATTGGAATCAATCAATCAAATAATCATTAAGATATGTGAGTATTTTATCCAAGCCAAATATGAGTTAAGAATGAGTGTAGAATAGAGGGTTATGATCTAAATAGCTTTGTTACTGATTAATGTTTAATTTGTCAAGATCATTCATTAAAACCCAAGTATCAGGAACTGATGGTCCAGTTTCAACATTACATTAAATTACTAAAAGCTAAAAATTTCGAAGGGCTCCCTGGAAAAACGTTCCATACACCGGTTTGTAAACTTTACAGAAACAAAAAAAAACTTTAAGAGAGTAATTTTTTTAAGATTATTTTTGGATTTTTTTAGATTCTACTTGATAGGTCTAGTCAAAACAATGTTATAAGGATTTTCTTTTTCAAGTAAAAATCCAAATTATTAAGCTTTTGACATTTTAAGTGTAAATGTAGTGGAAAAACGTTGCTTGGGCGTAGTTGATATGCACAAGCAACTTTTTTCTACTGAAACATAGCACTCTACAATATTGGCGTTTGGAACGTTTTGTAAAGAATAAAGTTTTAATAGCTGCAATAATTCATTATTTTCATTGCTGAGGTACAGTGATTCTCAAACTGCAAGTGAAAGTTTTTTTTACAATATTGAATCTTATTTTACTAAAAGAATACACAATATCTTGTTAATGAAACGTACATAACCCATAGCCTTTGTATTAAGCTGATATTTTTTGTGTGCTTGGGACATTTAATTTTACAATATTGCACTTCATTTAACTAAAAGAACACACCAAATCTTGTAAAAAAACGTATTATCTTGGTATCAACAGTATAGTCAGCCACAAAAGGTATAGTCTTGCAGCCGTTGTGTGTGCAGGAACATGAGAAATCCTTAAATAAATCAGCCCATTCTCTTAACAAAAATAACATATAAGACAGTAAACAGTAAATTGACAACAGCTAGGTTGTAATTTACTAATAATAAGTATTTAGAAATGGAAATTACATTCCTATGTCCTGGTAAATATTCTGGATCACAAACGTTATAATGTTCAACTGTAGTGAGCATTGTAGCACAAATAACGCTTTTCCAATTACTTCAGAAATAGGTACTTTTTTCAGGCACTACTTCATTTTTGTAGTTTTTTTTACTCTTTCCCGCTATTTCTATGACTCTTCTTAACTTTCTCCTTCCAAAAATCGATGTTTAACTTTAGTTTTTTTGCCTCTATTTAATTGTTTAGTAAGGCCTGACACCGGTGAAGACATGGTCTTGTCTGCCCAATACGCTGCACAAGGAACGTTCTTCCAGGGAGTGCCAAATTCCCCTACCCATAATTCAATGTTTTAGTTTAAAAAATCGGCCAAAAGATGTCACGACTTGATAGACAAAAGCACAAGGAACTTTTTTCTATCAAAAACCTGCAAACTCTAATTCTGGCGCTTGGAACATTTTTCCGGGGAGCCATTATGACGTTTAGTATTTTATTAAATTATGCCTAGGTTTTTAAGAGTTCGAAATTTGTGTGAGCCATCTTCATTTAAATGTTATGAAATAACTTCTCAACAGATTGCGTAGTTTAATTTACCACCTGGGATATTTACTCTAATTTAGATATTCTACCTCGCCGAGCCCCTCTGTTCTAATTACTTTGCCGTGCTAAATAATGAACCGCCTAAACACCCTTGTGACCGCCTCCCCCCTACCCCTACCTTGTCTACATTTATACCAGAGATACCTAGAGGGTAAGTGGAGGGAAATTACGGTTAGGAGGGAAATTTAATTGATAACAGGCTGGAGAGATTGTTTATTAAAATTATCAGGTCCTTTAGTGGACCATCCAATTTAATCGTAATAATGGACATTTGATGATGTTGAATTACCTAAAGCTAGGAAACTCATGTGAAGGTTAGGCCTATCAAATAAATTTCAATCTAGTTATTTTTTTATTAACTATTGTTGACTTTGACTGTATCTATTTATGATAGAAAATTTCTAAATGATGATGTTATACGTTTCTTTGAAGAGTACGTTTGTTAAAAAATAATGTATTGTATTTGATTTTATCCCTGAAGTGGTTTGCTTGAAATACTATAACAAGCATAATAAAATGTCTATAATACAATACCTATATTACAATTCTGTTAAGTATACAATTTATGTTTGTAATTTAAGTGTGTTCATATTGCATACAGCTAGCCTTAATTGCGACTAAAATACGTAGACATAAATTAGTTAATTAAATATCGTTCTGTTTAGCTATTTACGATAGAAAATGTTGTAATTACTAGTTGTGTGTGTTTTCATTATGTATTATTTCAGTTTGTTAATATGTTACTCTACTGTAATTAAATAATGCTAATAGAGTAAATCATATAAGTTTTAAATCACAAAATAAACGTTAATAATAATATTATCTCATATACAGTATTGACTTGAGTATCGTCATTGCGTTAATGAAAGAATTCAAGTGTATTAGCAGTTATTAGATATCTTGGTGATTTTAACCCAGGCTCTTATCGTTCTTTGTTCTTTGTTCTAGGTTCTTATCGTTTTCTGATGGTAAATAATAAGTTGCAGTGTCAATGCTGCGAATTTCCTTACTGTCTATTTTAAGTCGACTAAGTATACAGGAAAAACACTGCTAGTTCAATTTCAACTATTGTTAGTTATATTTAATGAAATATGTATTCATACCATTTGTATTTCCAATATTATATAATCAAAAGAAACCCTTGAGTATTTAATTGTGTATATTTTAAAGCCTTAAATATTATATTGTTACTAGCTACCATACATAAAATACAGTATACGGAATCATCATGATATATTACCATGTGGGACATGTGAATATTTCGTGCATTTTATTGTGGCCACTCACGTGTCTACCTACTGTAATTGAGGGTAGAGTAAAATTTGTATTATGCACCAAATATGAGTTTTTATTTGTATTCCAGTTTTTCCAACTTTTGATCAAAAATCGGTTTTACTTTGGAGATTATTGTATTTCTCATCCTAAAAAAACTAATCTTTGACTGCTTCCCACTTTCCTAATTTTTAGCAAGTAATTTACGAGTGTTTTAACAAACATAATAAACCAATATAGATTTTAATTTTCTTTTTACATAATAAAAAATCAATAAAAAAGGGTTGCTTCTACTTATGAATTAAATTTATGTTTGCTCTAGGGCCAACCTTATTTAAATCAACCCTACAATAGAATTGTTGTATCAACAAGATACAATGACAGCAGACAAAGGTTACATAGGACGGCGTTGTGTTTAGTCTGTATCTGATGTAGACAATCTTTCAATTACGTCGACTCGCTACGAATTCAATATTTAATTATTGTAGAAGCATATAAATGTGGTGTATTAACACAGTTAAGTTTCTTTTTTATGAAATAACCTAGATAGTATGTGTTAATATAATATTTTTTTAATGTCTGTTAACCAAAACTTGTCTAGCGAGTTTCATAAAACATTGTTTTCATCCGATTGTCTTTAAGCTTAATTCAGGCTTATATTGGATTATTTAGTTTCAGAAGCTAGTGATATAACATATATTGTATGAAAACTCAAACCCAGGTAATGAACAATATATCACCAGTACTCCATTATTTTTCCTTCCACACTAAAGAGATTGTTCCACAGACCAGCCCCAACGGCGAGGGCCGACCTTAGTGAGGAGATATATTTTAATTAGTGACCCCTTGGAGGGGTCCTGGAAGGGGCTCCGGACTTTTATACTGTCATAAAATACCTCTCAACTCAGCTTTGAGGGGAAATTAAGATTTTTTTAAACAACAAACATGCAGCCGACGGAAGTTAATAACTAAAGTACGGTGCGTGTAGATCCAACAGTGTTTGCAGAAGGGTTAAAAATATTATGTGTGTTTTTTTGTTCCGTGAGTCAGTTAAAAAAGTTATACTTTATACATTGATCTGAGTAGTTGACGCTTATCTCAATATTATAAAGTAGGTTATTGCGTAGCCACTGTTTTATTCCTACGATTCATCGCAAACCCATGTAAGGATTCGGGACTACCTTAAACCAAAGGTCCTGCTAATTATAAGAAAAAAATAAAAATAAATTTCCCTTTGGTGAAAAAAACCACTCTCCCAATTTGAGAACTTTCCTTACTAGATTTGTTCAATAAATACATAACCGTTGTATACTAGTTCAAATTTATTTTTTTTTATTTTAAATATCTACAAAGTGTAAAGGTATTGTTAAGTAACTGTTAAAAAACTGTATAGATTACATTGTTAGGTCGACAAAACACAAGCCATTCTTGAGGGAGGTCGTATATTATAGTGTAAACAATGACTCGGACCTGCGAGAAACATGCTGAGTTATCTTGCATCTTATTCTGAAGTGATTTTCACTTGATTACATAAGAAAGGATATTATAATCAATTAAGTTTTTAGTCAGAAATCTTAAATGAATTTTTTACTGTAATTATTAAATGGCATGCTGGTATGATATTCGCAATGATGCCTTGCTTGTTAAGTCATTTCTAACTCGAATTTGAATTAGTTGCACTCTTACTACAGTATTACTTAAGATAAAACACAGTTATATAAAAATACAATACTAACAAAACTTTTTACTTGTCCTTAATATTTATGGCAAGTACGAGTCACATCCTAAATGTGTGACGATTTTAAGATCGGGTATGGACTAATATGCTTAGCGTTATTAATATTGGATGCTAATTTAAACAAATATTTCAACCTTAGCAATTATTTTTATGCAAATATGTTGTAAATAATACTGAAACTAGCAATAAAATGCTCAATAAGATTCACATAGTGGTATGTGTCTTATTTTAAGCAAAATGTGTTAGGCTCAAACAAATGTAAAAAGTCGTTTATGTTAAGACCTAACTAAACAAACATCTCACCTGCTAGCAGGCGTGGTTGGGAAACCAAATATTTACTTAGTATCTTTGTTGGCCACCGCAAATTTGGTTCCATACTGTAAACACACTATACTTGTCCTATAATTTTTCAAGAGATGAATATAGTTTATCATCGTATAGATATCGCAGTAAATTTTTATTTTAAAATATTTATTTACAATTTGTTTCTTATTTATTAAGAATAATTACTAGTTTTTTCTTCGATAAGGGTAAAAGGATTTTAATGTAATATGGTCTCTTAAAAATCTTAAATTGTGTTAATTTTTTTGCACATTGTAGGTTGAAAAATTACATGAGTTGACAAAGTTATTGACAGATGCAGTCATTCCCTTGTTTCATTGACATGGTACTGCACCATATAAAACATATATATATACATGTTAACAAAAATCCAACGAAAATGACTTATACTCTTAGTTAAAATATCACTATTTATTTTAATTTAAACCTCCCATTACCGATTATATTAGTACGGTCCAGCGCATTTGTAGAATACGTCATTAAACCTCCCTCCTTCGATGGGAACTTCTCTAATGATTGGTTGGATGTGCAGTGAATTTCTGTAATAATATAGGGGAGGACTTTAGAGGAATAAAGTATGTGCATTATGTATTTTTCGTGTTTGGTAAAATGTTTTGGTTAAGTAAGTTTTTTAAATGTTGGTAAAGTTTAGTAATTAAAAGTGTTGGTCGTTTTATGGGTTATGTAAACACCTCACAACATTTTAAAATAATGTTACATAATGCTATGTACACAATTGATATAACTTAAATTTGTCACACATTCTTACGAAAAATGGTTTGGAACGGTATTGTATTTTACAAGTACATTTAAGTTTTTTTGTTGTTGTAATTTTAGTGTCTATTCTGTTGTTGTTTTAATTTAAACTCAAATAGTTATTTGAACAAATCTTTAAGACCTGCCTACAATATAATGCCTACAATTTAAATTGCCAATCTTGGGATTGAAATCCTAGTGAACACATTTCAGGAGCTCCAGTTACGATTCTCAAAAACTCACCGTCGTATCTCAGAACAGAAAACGGATTCGTTTAAGTAAAGGATAGAGTGTATACCCATAAAGCTACCTGGTTCTTAATTATTAACATAATGAACCTAAGTATTTACAAGGCAAACTTCGTTATACAGGAGAAAAAAATCCTAATGCACTATTTGTTCTTTTTGGTTACAAAAAATCTTGAATGTTTTGATGTTATCAATAAGTAAATAGAGATAATTACAAAGAAAATTGACGTATAATAACGATATTGTAGTTAGTCACGGTTACATAAGAGTCTATTATCAAACCTTAACAGAATCGACGGTAAACATACACTGTAAACAAAGTGAACACTGTGACAACGCATCACATCAGTCTTTAAAGCCACTTTATTAACAATGTCCAATCAAGGCACGAGGCACAATTGTGTTTGTAAAGACCTGCCTCGTGCAACGATATAATGCAAGGTAGGTAAACAAAGTGAGTATGACATTGTGTGAAGCAGACGATATTGTGTGTCATCCATTCTGCCCGTGGGGTTGTAATTTATTAGTAAATGCTTCATAGTATGCTCAACAATATGCGATTCAATTTCAAGAATGATTTTCGGTCAAGTTTTATGATCCACCATACCAAAAATGAGGAGCCATCCACTACCACAAACTTGACAATTATTGCAATAAGCCTTTATTAGCAGTTACCGTACGTTAATAATTTTTCGCATTTTCTTCTCTATTACATTGCATTCATTGTTACGACTATTCAAAAACATTTTAAGTTTACGATGGAAGGGATTAATTTATTTTTCCCATGCGGATGATTTAAATTACGGTTAGGCTAAGTTCTCCACATTCAGTTATTAATAAATTAATTCTATAAGATCGAATTACTAGAGAGGAACTTTATCGAAAAATCGAGTCAAGTTACCATTAAGTTTCAATGCGTGATACATTATTCCGTAATTATTGGGAGAACATAATTCAACAAGTTGTTGTGTGGGTAAGCAACATGAGAGACATACAAACAATACAACTAGAATACCGGGCGTTGAATTTAATTGCTTGAATTGCAAATACTGCACATCCTGGGAATGTTCCAGAGAATATTTATTGGCTGTTATGTAGTTTGTTTAACGATCAATATCGTGCTATGTTTATGTTTATGCTGGTGTTTTCCGGACAGTGTGATGAAAAGTTGGGTACTTCAGTATGAAACGGAGGCCACATTTTGTCAGCGCGCTGCGGCGGTTATGTTAGGTTGGGTTATCATAATAGAAAGTATCGTTCGATTCATAACGAAGCGAGGAAAGTCCTACACACATAATATTTACGATAACCCAACCTAACATAACCGCCGCAGCGCGCTGACAAAATGTGGCCTCCGTTTAATACTGAAGTACCAAAAGTTGTTTTATATATTGTTGTAAAATAAACGTGCTTACAATATTTAAGAACAACATTTTTAAATGGTGCCATTCTGAATTGTTATGAAGGATCTTGCATTGAGTTTTGCAAATAGAACAACAAATGTACTAAGATTAAGGTCAGTCATGTACACACAGACCGGAGAACAGGCACACAGATATAATCCAAATGTTGATCGTGTGTTTTTTTTATATTTTTACTATACGAGTATCATCCTAAGATAGAAAAGAAAACAGATTTTAAAGGAATAACGTATACTCCCTTTCAATGAATTCACTGCATTGAATGATGCCATATAAAATCCTTGTAAATGTCTTGTATGAGTGCAAAATCGATTGAGGGCTAGAAGACATTGTATCCATATGATGAAGATAGGAAAAAAGAACAGAAGATACAGGAAAATTGCTAGGATACCACTGAGGGTGAGACCCTTCGCTGGTCACGTGACTGCGATGACCCGTTCACACATTCACCAAATCATCCACGAACCAGCTGATTGACTCATTCGTCCGTAACATTGCTGAATCATGTCCCGCGAGTCGTGATTGATTGATGCGGCTGTGGAACGATTTCTTGTTGAAATATTGCAATTGAATTGTGAACTTGGAAAGTATGTATGTATTATTAGCAATGTTCATATAGAACCGTTGACACTTTCAGTGGTGGTGCGTGTGGCTTGGTTGAATACTTAATTAAAATCTCGTAACATACAATTTACTTAGAAAAAGATTTTTTTTATTTCATTGTTTCAACGGTACACTTTTTTTCTATGTACAAACATATTTTATCAAAGTCAGCGATGAGTATTTTTTAATATGCTACAAGTACTCATTAAGATGACTTGCAAATAAATGTTCCTTTGCTAGAAAGTCTAAGGAGGTTACGCGTTCAAAATGTCAATAACGAAATATAAAAAGTATTGGGTATCAGGTATAGGTTTAATGAAATGAAACCAAATCTTATGTATTTGCATAACGGCGTAGAATTTATCTTAAAATCACAAATTATTAGTGTATACTAAATATCAGTGGGAGAGAGTGTAAGAGAGCAGATGATGCTTACTTGTTTGGGCTTGTATGTATGATTTTTTTCAAATATTTCTTGCAAAGGCAAAGTTTGTAAAATACATTATGAACTACAAACCAACATAATAATCATTGATGTGTTCTGTAATGAATTAAGCTCATTCATGAAGCGTTCTATTGATCATTGTTCACGTAGTTCACCTCACAATTACAACACAATAGAAACGGTTATTGAAATTGCCCAACGTGGAGGACAAAAGATAATTTATTTGTGAAAAGGAATTCTCACAATCCAACCATTATATTATTGAAATCAACTCTATTGATTTCATGCAGAAAAATTCAATAAATGACGGATATTTTTTATTCTTAGAACTTCCAATACAATAGATTTTATAATTAGCCAGCAGATGTTATCACTACAGCATGGTAGGCATAGTACCTGTAGGCTATATGTATTTATCGTCAATAGACAAACAGGCGGTTCCCATGGCAACGATAGGATTATATCGAGAAGGAAGACAAACAATTAAGTGACAAAGAGAAGAATATCGTGTATAGTTACGTCACTCTGACATGTTATAAAAATTGTATCTCAAACTTGGGATCGTCAAGTATTTTATCCGTATATGAAGGGAAATGTTCATTTTGAACTTACACAAAACAAGTTTTGTTTTTAGTAAATTTCCCGGGTACAAGCTACTTTTCTCTTAAGTAATTATACCAAAACATCAGCAGTTGTTTTTATTAGTTTCTTACAAACTATATTTAATTATTGTACGATTTTTCAACTCTTGAATGAATGCTAACCAGTCTTGATGATTCTTTGTTCTTGTTATGGTTTTTCCCTGTTAGTTTAAAAGTGTTGTATTATTACTAATGCTTTATCCTTTTAAGATTCATTTAACTTTAATATTTTATATAACATATGTCACAAAACATGTAACAAATGTGACCTTGTCTATTGTAATTTTTATATTACCAAATGACAATAAAGATTCATTATTATTATTATAAATCAAATCAAAATTTTAAACATTCAAGTGTATTTGTTTGTTTTACACTTTATTGGTACATATTGAACTTTTTTCAATACTTAAAACTCCAACAAACACATTTAGTCTTTATATGTGACGGAGATATATTTATTTAGTTAAATTAGAAATTCTAATATTTACCAAACGAACACTTATACAGGGTGAGTTTTAATTGTCCCCCCCCCCAACTTTTTTCTACATTTTTTCAAATATCAATCCCAGACCACTTCCAAACATTGTTGGGTAGTAAGTACTTCATTTTGACAAGGTGGCCATTTCCGGCCGCCATCTTGGATCCGCCATATTGGATGCAAAATTTTTTTTTCAAATGTAAAGGTGGGGTTGTGACCCATTATTTCGAACTAAATTTTTACCCTGATTACAATGCCGCAAACCGTTAAAAAAAATCTTGATTCATTCTAAAGTTATGAGGGCTTTTTAAAACTTTATTTTTAGCCCATTTTAACATTGTGCATTTACAAACTAAGACCATAATCTCAAAATAGTGCTAGATAAAGATAAGTATACACTACCAGTAATTGTCGACCTATTTTCACTTGGTTATGACTGATGTATTTTTTTCGGCCGCCATCTTGGATCCGCCATTTTGAAATGTGATAAATTATTTTAAATATGAAGGGGGTGTTGTGACCCATCATTTCGAACTACTTTTTTAAGCTGAAGACAATGCCGCAATCCATTTTTTGTTATCAAGTTTTATTTATGAAATATTAAAATATTTTTGTTAAAAATGTCAATATTTCAAAATCAACAAATTAAAATGAAAAACGGATCATGGAATTAAGTTCAGCTTAAAAAAGTAGTTCGAAATGATGGGTCACAACGCCCCCTTCATATTTAAAATAATTTATCACATTTCAAAATGGCGGATCCAAGATGGCGGCCGAAAAAAATACATCAGTCATAACCAAGTGAAAATAGGTCGACAATTACCGGTAGTGTATACTTATCTTTATCTAGCACTATTTTGAGATTATGGTCTTAGTTTGTAAATGCACAATGTTAAAATGGGCTAAAAATAAAGTTTTAAAAAGCCCTCATAATTTTAGAATGAATCAAGATTTTTTTAAACGGTTTGCGGCATTGTAATCAGGGTAAAAATTTAGTTCGAAATAATGGGTCACAACCCCACCTTTACATTTGAAAAAAAAATTTTGCATCCAATATGGCGGATCCAAGATGGCGGCCGGAAATGGCCACCTTGTCAAAATGAAGTACTTACTACCCAACAATGTTTGGAAGTGGTCTGGGATTGATATTTGAAAAAATGTAGAAAAAAGTTGGGGGGGGGGACAATTAAAACTCACCCTGTATACAAAATGGTTAAAATAGATTGCTAACTATGGATAGGTGGTGATATTTTGAAAGTACTTACAATTGTGATGATAAAATGTTGTAGTAAGAGGTTTGCTAGCTTCAATACACTTAAGATAAGATAAAATATTTTCAACTATTTTTTATTTCTGAAATTTTAATTTAATAGTCTAAATGTATATATAGTATGAATGATTATTTACATGTGCAAGCCTAGCATGCTAATATAGTGATGGCAGTTTGGCCATTGGTAATTATCGAGATTCATTAGAATGACGTAATAGCCATGGGTTAATTAAGTGTGCTTTTAGTAGCTCATGAAAATATCACAGAATATTATACGAGGTTATTCAATTAAAAAACCTTGTGTTTCACTCTATTTTGATATTTAATAGATTTTCTTTGTATGGCTTTCACCCTTATTAATAACATTCTGGACGATATTACAGTTATTATGTTACTTAGCGTGTGTTAGTAATCTCAGTTAGCATACTTAATGTTAACACCAGTAATTATAATAATGTTAAAATAACACTAACGGAATTTAAGTTAACTTCACTAACACGCATTTAAATAATTTAAAATTAAATTTGTCTTAACTATTTCCGAAAGTTTGGTATCCAGTTCCCAGAACGAATTGATAAAAACGTTGAAATAATTAGTAATTGTTAGAATAAAAATGGCCATCATATTTAAACAGAACATTGTCATTCATTTCGTTGAAAAAAGCTTAATTGACAACTAACTCTCTTCACAATACTCTAAATGAACAAAATAGATAACAAAAAAATATATACCTTTCTGTGTTAAAAGACTAGAGACTTTTTTTAATAGTTTGATTTTTTGCCGGGAATTTAACAGTAATACTGTATGAAATGCATGTAAATCAATATTTTTTTTACAGTTCCACTTACATTTTAAATTTTAATGACTACCGATTCCAAAGGGATTTTTTTTATTGATGCTAAGTTAAAGTGTATTACTCTTTATTTTTTAAATTACGAAACCATTTACCACGAATGCATGTGAAATGGTTAACATTAAACTGTATTAGTTTGGGGGTCTAACACATACTTTAATATTTAAAATAGTTAACCTCCATAATATAAAGTATTAGTACATAGCCCTATACATCATTAACAGCTGAAATTATCTTATACCTAGGTAAACACAATTATAGGCAACTAGCTGTACCCGCGGGCTTTGCCCCGTTTAACTTCTTAATTTTCAAGATGAGCTCGTTCGCATGGCTCAATCACGTCCTGGTTGAAGTTCGTTCGCTACGCTCACTCACCTTTAGGTTGGAGCTCGTTCGCTACGCTAACTCGCCTCCAGGTTGAAGTTCGTTCGCTACGCTCACTCACCTTTTGGTTGCAAATTAGCAACTAATTACTATGTTTAATTTAGTTTTAACTATTTCGTAAGTTGACAGACTGTAATGAGTTAATAAATTGTATTATAACTAGTTTGATAGGGAAACTGTTTAGTAAGAAAGTTGTTAATACCCTTCTGTTACTTGTGATATTTTTTTTATTATTAAAGCACATTGATGTTAATAATTCACAATGAAACATAATTAACCAATATTTACCTTACTTATACGTAAACCAACAATTATTAATGTAACTCACAATCTCAAAGCAGTGATTATAAATATAATAAACTGCTTTTATATACTAAGACAAGCAAAAAAATATTACACAATGGTTTCTATAAAAATGTATCGTCTATATAGGCCTAGTACGTTTGCGCGAAAAAAATTGATGCTAGACTTCCGATGTTAGTCCTGCAGGTGTAACACTTTACCATCGGTGAGTTCAATGGTGCATGTCTCGTGCCTCATGTATTGACAATATTCCGATGAACAGAACACGCTGAGATTCAATCACAAATGTCAACTCATGTCTGTGTGTTATATTCAATTGCACCACTTCGCACGTGTTATGAATAAGAGTTATTACTAATAAGGTAAATGTAAATGTGTGTAAGTGTTTGTTAGATTTGTACCTTGCTTATCCTAGTATGTTTCTTTTTATTACATGGCTACAAGGGTTAACCATTTTGCAAATTTTAAAACTATTAATGGACTAAATGACCTATTCTAAGGAGATTTACAAGGTAAGTGGAATCTCACAAACATCCTGTTGGTAAATACTCCGAATGGGTGTTATGATTTAGTTTCCATACAAATATTGATATAAATACCTCAGGTAAGTCGTAACGTTATAATGTTATGCCAATATTACGCCGTAATGAAAATAATTTTCGACATTAACATAAGTTTTATTTGTTTTGAATCAGTTTGTAAATTAATTTCTTTATTTGATATAGGTTTTAAGTAGTTCGTATTTGTTTATGGTAATCAAGATTATGTAAGTAGTTTAGTAACTCGACGTCTAATTCTTATGTTGATATTCAGTAATTGATATACTACAGGAGTATGCTTAAATTGACTTTTTTAAGCCCACAAGCTGTAATACAACAATAGGAGAGCCAGTAAGACACTATGACATAAATTCAATAGCCATCATTTTTATATAACAAAATATCCTGCTATTTGAGATTGTATTTTCTTTTTATCAAAAAAAATCTGCAAATAAAAAAGTCCAATAAACAATAATCTATCAGTAACAGGTTTAACAAAAATTCAGAAACCACTACATTATTTTACTTTACAGGTAATGGCCGTGTTATGAGCTGAAGATGTTGTATTTACATTCAATATTGGCCAACAATATCAAGATAACAGAGAATGTGATACAAACTCATGACTTTTTTAATTTCATCTAAGAGAACTTGTGATGTACATTATTTTGTTTTAAATACTCAAAGTTGAGTTGAAACATACTGTTGAAATCTACTGCTTATCGATGAAAAGGGTTAAGAGCTGAAAAGATCGTTGTACCGACCTTTGAAAGTGGAGAACTCTTACGTTTATAAGGATTTAATGAGAACCATATTTATAGCCAAGGTTTACTGCCAAAGTGTCGTTTTTCTTAACATTATATACATTTATAAATAGTTCCGACAAAATTTCATTATGGACATAAGAATTTATATAGGGGATTTAGCTATTAGTGTGTTTATTTTTTTACGTTCATTTCAAGATGAACCAATGTGGCAGGGATTTTTTAGAGTTGTCTATTTTATCGATTTGTTTGATTCATATACATTCATACAAAAAGATATATTATTTCTAGTTAGGAGGAAACCTATTTGTAACAATACATCTCGTACGTAAATTTCGTGACTTTCTTAAAATTATTACTATACGTTATTACTATGATTATTGAGGCTTTTTAAATTACCCTCTGGTCATATATGCTATCTATAGTGTCTATCAAGATACAGTTTATCTAGTGATTCACTTTTATCTTTATAATAAATATTAGTTAGACTTGTCATCGAGAAGAAAAGTCAACTCAAGAGAGAGCTTCTTCTGATTGTGGGTAGACTTTGTTGTTTGTTCAAGGAATGATTCTTATGACTATCAAAACAATTCTGAAAACCTTCGTCTTATGTGTATCTATTGGCTTCTTGAAATAACTTTGGCTCAAATTGAGTATTCTGAATATTTTATATTTTATATGACCTTTTACGGGGGGGGTGTTTAAAATCCATAAAGAAGGCCAATTATTTCTTGTCCACTTTTTAAGGGAGGGCAGATATTCGAATCTAATCTTAAGTATTTATGAATAATTCAATACCATTGATTTATAATATATATAATAAATTCAAGCTAAAAAAAATATAACTACACAGACAATAATATACTACTTAGCAAATGCATACACATTCTTATTTTTGTAACCGTTTGGAGGCTAAACACGAAATTCAATAACTTTTCTTATGTACAATTAGACTAGTTTTAATGTTTATGCTGATGACAGTAAACTATATGTATGCCTCATGTAAGTTTTTCGGACGATTTTAATACGTCTAATGTTACACCTGCAAGTAGAAGAGATCTAAATATTCAAGAGTTAAAAGTTTTTAATATTAAACTGTAATTCATGACGAAAAACCCACTCAAACCCACTCAAACACACGCACACACACACACACACACACACCTCCACTCTCTATCTCTTTTGCTCTCTGACACCAGTTGACTTCGTAATGAACAACACGATTTTATCACTCTTCACAGACCACTGATCCGGCAACTCTTTCAAAATCAAATTTACAACTTATGTATAGATTTACAAATCACCATGAAAGAAAACCCTGAAATATTGTTATAGGTCAATGAGAGATTTTCATGCTAAATTACCGCTCATACGGTTTTTTTTAGTAGAAGCTTATGTCCTAATTTCTAAGATATAATATTGCTTCAGAAGGTAAATAATAACAAGATTACAATCAGTAGACGAACAGTAAATATAAAGTAATGTACACGTGCCATGATGGGCTGTTTGATACAAAATGTATTCAGGGTGCAGAATGTATTTTACATTATGTTTATTTGTTTTGTAAATTTAGTAAACGAAAGATGAACAAACTAATTTCAAAAAATGTGGAGCATCACTGCATAATCAACTAATAGTTTCATTGCTAAAACCTTATTAGATTTTTTAATAATCCATACACACAATCCATCCAGACATTGTAGTAAATTGTCATTTCAATAATATTTCATTCCCCTCCTTAATATTCTCTTTCGTTTAAATCCCATCCCAATGGAGTTTTCTTCTACATGTTCTTGTTTGTGTATACATTTCTTTACCAATATAAAACTACAGTTGTAGAAAATAAAATATTTGTTTATTAAGAAAGATTTTCTTTTTATA
This sequence comes from Macrosteles quadrilineatus, assembly GCF_028750875.1. Taxonomy (NCBI): domain Eukaryota; kingdom Metazoa; phylum Arthropoda; class Insecta; order Hemiptera; family Cicadellidae; genus Macrosteles; species Macrosteles quadrilineatus. The sequence goes on from NW_026542595.1 coordinate 199,636,873, forward strand.
CAAATAGATTTACAAAATAGACGTATAGGTTTGAGCTTTTTTAAGACATCGCATATAGATGTTTTAAAATGCTCGAACCTATACGGCTTCCTTTGACATTTGTCAATTTCCAATCCACCGCAGGAAACAATGAAGCGTATTGTTTTGGGACTGAATCCCTCAAGGGATACGATTTATCAGTACATCAATCACAAGAGACGAGTTATTTTCTATGCAGATTGGTTGATTTTAAAATTACGTTACCATTCATAATAACTTAGTATTATTCAATGATGATTACTTGTCCAGTGATTGTTGTAAATATAATGTGATAATGGTTTCTCAAGCAATGTTCAGTTGTATTAAAAGTTGTATCCAAGTAGAAGGAAAGACGGTTATCATCACATGACGTCATAATTATTGTATTTAGGTAAGCATCTAGTGATGGGGAGTATCGTAGTCAGGGCTGGGCATGTACTCTGGTGATGTGTGTGATCACAGATTTTGTAGATGGATGGTATTGTTATTAGGTCAAGGTAATCTGAATTTGTTTTTAAAAAATATTCTGCACTAATGGGTAAATAGTGCAGAATATTTTTTATTTAAATTTTTCATTTATTTTTGTTACAATCAGAAATAGTAATAATAATGTACAGTAGTTGAATCCAAGTTAAATCTAAGATGTGTTGGAATCGTTCTTCGTCATTGTAGAGCTGCTGCTTCCATATAATATGTTGAATGCTGAATGGTCGGTATCAAATATTCTTCGATTGGGGCATTGTGGTTTGTAAGCTCCGTAGTCTGGAAGCAGAGTGATGTTAGCTGTTGTTGTTATTGTAATTGCATACCCACTTGCAATTAAAACTCTCAACTCTTCAGCAAAAAAATCTATATGATGGTAGGTTTAAAGGTGAACATCGTCGTACTGGACGAACTTAACTTTGAGAGACATAATTGTTGTATTGAGCTGAAGTTGCCTCTAGCAAGTCCTCAGAACGATTGAAAGCTTGGAACTACCTTCATGTATTTATAGGTAAAGTCTATCCCCCCTCCCACCCCCTAGCTAATTTTAAATAGCATTGACTATTTGATCTGTATAGGATTTTCAATTGCAAACTACTTCCGCATCACAAAAACCTTTGACCTTTGATCAATAAAGAATTGTATTGTGCAGTAAATAGCTTATAATAGTACACTAAACAACATAGATTATAGCAACAATGTTTGATTTTCCAATGTTTTAAATATGCTATTGGTTGGTTGGTCACCAGTGTTAGCCATCTTTATTTTATCACCTCACAAATCAATAGCTCAGGCTAAGTTTTACAATAAAAGAAGATAAAATATTAAACAACCAAGTTCATATTAGGTGATGATTCTACCGTCGAATGTGGTGGACATTCCAGCTCCACGACAGGTGTGGTTGCTGTTATTGATGTTGGGTTTGGCATCCGAAGCCAACATTTTCAAAGCAATCAAATTGTTTTTATTAGTCTCACTTAATATCAGACAACCACCAATAAAAAAGTGGCACATAAGGTCTGCACACTTGAATGTGCGTACATAAGGTACGCAGTCTAAAATTTTCAATTTATCTCAAAACAACATACAAATAAGGGTAAACCATAAAATAATGGATTTTTTATGCTTGATAATTTTTTCCAAAAAAATAAAAAATGTTTCACATAGAGGCACATAGAGATACACATAGAGATCCAACAAAGTTGCATTAGCTTTGTGGTTTATTACGTTATGTTTTGATTAAAATCGATTCGATAATTTTAAAAACAATCCAACATTCTATGATAATTAATTATTGCCATTATGAAGTTTTAATTAGGCACTTGTCTTTGATAGGTTAAATTGTAAAAAAATGATGTTCTAGTTTACAATTAATTGTTGTCTTAAATGTTGAAATTTATTGAAAAGAGTATGTATTCTGTAACTTACAAGTACATAAAGCACGTCAAATTAACGAACATAGACTTACAATTAAATATATAAATAAATTGCAGGTTGATCAGGTTGGTACGTCCTACAAATAATTTTTTTCCTTTTATAAATTTTAAATATAAAAATAAATAAGAAAGTGTTTTTTTTCCTATCTATACGTACGTATAGATTGCAAAATTCGAATTCACAGTGCTAACGGAACTTTGTTTTAACCTTTAAAGCGTTCTCAGTATAATTATATGATTTTGTAGATCAACAACTTTAATTATGTATTCAACTGATGTATTTAAGTGTACCGGTTGACATGATCTGAACTGCATGCCGACTGGCTGAACTGCACTTGGCAGTTCATATCATGTCAACAGCACCGTGTGTGCGACAAGCCTGTTAATTTTATTTCCGTAATTGGAAAAAGTGTTCGTGTTATGTGTTTCTACTGTGACGACGCTGCTTCAGCCGAAGACGTCTGATGATGGCATGTTAATGCCGAAACAGCCGTAACTCAAGTTACAACTCATTGAGCTGTAGACGGAAGGTAAACCCTTTATTTCATTAAAAAAAAAATACAAAATGTATTTAAATTGTGTTCTTGAGTTCCAAAATTATCCATTACATCGGAGACTTAGCTCACTTAAGTATAGGTACAATTTGTATTAACGTTCGAGTATTTAAAGTTTAACAAGTTTACGAAGCCAAATTTAGTGATTTTCAATTTCCAAGTATGAGTTATAAAACTATTTCTGACATATCAGACCGCAATAGCTATTTTGGAATTTTCCTTTTTGTTTTTCCTGTGACATACTCCCAGTAAATTAGAACTAAGATTATTGTAACAACCAGTGTTGACGACTGCTGAATTGTTTTAAAAACATCACAAAAACATTTAATTTTCTACGTATTCGATTCTTTTGTCTCTTTTTTTTATTTAAATTACAAATTTTCTTTTTCGGAATTCTATATGTTTAATTTAAATCTTGCTTGGTGTTTTTATGAAACTACTGTGTAATCTATATTAAACAAATAGGTAACCGGTACAGTAAATGATTAATACCTCTAACTAATCAAACATTCATAAATTCATTGTGAATATATTGATGTAAATCATTATTTTAACGAGTGAAAATTTTTCAGCAATAACAAAACAAGGCACTGTGTGAAAAGATTTACAATGCTAGACAAAACATACTAGTTAGTGAATATTCATCAAATAAGGATTATTACAAATTATATAAGCCTAAATAAAATTGTGTACCTAGGACCTGAATAAATCACACTATTGGGAAAGTTTTATTTTCCAAACTTAGAGGTGTTATCCAGAATCCAGGTATAAAAATACTCGTAATTTGAGTTGTATAAAATAAAAAGTAAGTGTTGCTTTTAAACTCCTTTGAAGCTTAAAACTCTTACACTTTAATGAGAACCACAGTTGTAAGTGGGAGGCTTACTTTGGTGAAAAGAAACGTTTCTATCCTTTTCAATGAATACTTTCCTGAGAATTTCTTGTGTATCATTATGATACAGTTTATGAAACACATTTACTATAGTCAATATGATCAGAGAGAGGTTTTTACGCTATTTTGGTATACTTGATTAGACTTAATAATGTTAAACTGCTTTTAAAGACTAAGTTTACATTTTATCAATGTATAAAATGATATATTGGTTTCAGTAGTTACAAATGAAATGCTCCACACCACAGCAAATTTGTAGTCTAAGGAACATAAATGTATTTCTATTCTTTTTGTTCCTCAGTCAAAACAAATCTTACAATTTCATCTACGGCTGGTTTTATTAATATCCTTATTCACAAATATTTTATGCAACAGGAGACTTAAATTAAAGAAAGTGCAGCAATTTTTTTTATCTTATTAGGATGACATGGAAAACAGCCTACATCGTTCAGTACTGTAAACTTGCCAATAGCCTACACGTTTAAAATGAAAATATAACATAAATGAGGTTATGAACTAACGTTACAAATGAACACTCTTTTTTACCAAAAAAGTCTATGTTACAATATAAATCTTACATATTTAAGTATCTTCATTATCATGTGTTTATATTGTTAACACACCTACATGTTTTATAACTGTTTACGAAAGTTCAAAGTAAATAACTTTTTTACACTATAGGGAAAATATAAGATTCTAAAATGTAAAAGATAAAGATGAAGATGAATATTTACAGACACGTGTTTTTTGAGTGGGCTTAATAATTCACTAATTAAATTCACTTACAAACGAAACAAGGTTACTGCACTGACGTTGGGAACTCTTATATTGAGAGGTGTCTTTAATGAGACCCACGATATTTGTATGAGCTAAAAGGAAAAGAGAAATTTAATTTTATCAATACCTTCGGTTAAAATATTTAATTAAATCAGTTGGAGTTATTAAAAAGTTTCCAACTGATTGCTGATCATGGGTCAAAATTATTTTATACAAAATATAAAATCATAAAATATTTTTGTTACAAAATTCTTTTATAAAAATTACATTCAGAAATTACACTCAGAATATTGCAATTTCCTTTACCTGTAAATAAATTTCAGGTTATTTGAAATCCCTTCCCTATATTTAAATTGTTTTCAGTTAAAAATATTGGTTGTACGACTGACTCTTCAATACAGTGTTCCGGTGAAATAATTGTAAATAGTTACTGTGGCAAGTGTTTAGGTATCACTAGAATTTAGCTTCATAATATTATTTCTTTTTCACAATATTGTTTTTTTTTCTGTATACGATTCAACTCAGTTATTTCCCAAGCAAAGAAATTGATTATACTGTGGAATAAGGAAAATAACTCATTAGCCTTACTCTTAGAATTGTTCTCTATAAGAAGAGCTTTGTTTATTTTAATAATATAGTGTAACAAAGAAATCGTCTATTTTGCTTTAATTAATAACTCTCGAGTTTTTTAAAAGAATTTCTGAAAATAATTCTAAAAAGAAATTTCAGTTCATCCTCCATTCTTGTATCGTAAAAAATATATTTATTATTGAAATGAACTTCTAAGGTATCATTCATAATTAATTATATATTTTCGTGGTCCAGCTCAGTAAATAACCAATTAATGCTATAATAATACATCAAGTATGATGAATTTCTAGTCATAGTTTAAGAGGGTGTAGCATTATAATTCTTTGGTATATAATATTGGGAATATTTAAGGATTATTCCCAATACATGCTTAAAACCACTATTTTAACTCAATTTAAGGTAGAACTTATCTGTAGCCTTAAAAATTGAAAACACTTAGGCAGTATATAAATTTGCACAATAAAAAGCAAAATGAAATTGTAATAAATTTGCCTACAGGTCAAACAAAATTATGGGAAAAATTTTGTTTTAAATGTTTTGCCCTAAATAATTTAAATTTATGAGTCATTTCAACATCACTGTTTCTTTAGAACTGTTAATCTTTACATATGTTACGCGAGAAATGTGTATCCTAGATATAAAATTGTATTTGCATTGTATTCATAAATTAAAAAATATCATACCAAATCTTTTATATGTTAATGTTGGACGTTTTATATTACGATATAAAATATATGGTTGTGTATTTTATTGAAGAAAAATTATATAATTTACAAGACATCCACGCCTTCAAAGAGGATAGTATTTTTATGTTATTTGTAGCCCATGATAACCACAGTGGCATTATTATATGAGGGTTTTTTTAGTCTTAAACACCAAGGTCTACAACTAACACAAGATTGTAAACAAGTTACACAAGACTAACACAAATTTGACACATTTACCACGAGAACGAACTGTTTAAGTGGACATTATTGGAAGGAACATGAATTTCACAGCTATTATGTATCATTAGTTGCATAGAGTTCAAACTCTAACTTGTATATGTTTCATGTGGACCAGTCCTATTTTTATAGGTGGAAGTATGACATTTAGTCATGAAATAAATGTTAACTGTCTGCCACTGTATAAAATTTTGAATGCAATTTAATATTCAAATATTTTTTGTAGAAAGCATAATTCTACAGAGCAAAAGTCTGTTTCGATACATGAGTACTTTGAGATTGGGAAAGAATTGCTTCCCAATAATGACTGATAACCTTTCTATAAAGAAAAAACATACAAACTCAAGAACAAATGTATGTACAAAACTGGTATCAGAAATAATAACCATGAATTCAGAAAAGGAAAATAAAATAAAATTTTGAAGGGATAGTTTGATTAATTAAGTTATAAAAAAAGATTCATTTCGTTTGAAATTGAATTAAAATCTCATCACCTCTCGAGCACAGCTTCCCACCAAAACAGCGGTAATTTGTGAAACGGAAGGTTACCTTCCCTCCAACCAGAGAAAGAGTTGCTTGTAGCCAATGATCAGCGAGGGTAGGAAATGGCAGAGAAACTGTCAATCCATTGTCTGAAATAGAAGTTTCAGTGAATTTAAAAACTAATAAAATTTCAATTCAGGGTATTGTATTGTAAGATTGTTTGTCTTAAGCACATAACAAATCTTATAATTTCATAATTATATTAGCATTTGTATAGCTACTTTTCAAGTAAGTTGTATTAATTAATATTTAAGCTAAATAGCTTTAGTGCTTACGTATGTTTTATTTTGTTGTTGATATCTTTATGAGATGAAAAAAATGGTTCGGCTAAATATAAACAAAAGTTTAGGGTCAATAAAATCCTTGGAAATTAAAGTTGCAGTTCTTATAATTATAGTTTATGTAATTAGAATTATATTATATAATTATAATTATAATACTAATTAGGTAATTATAATTTGTAATTATAGTTAGAGAGAAATTTGTAAATTAGTTTTTCTTCAGTTTATATTAAAACATGAGCAAGCGTATTAAAATGCGATAAACTATTAAACAGTAATAGTTAGTTTGTTCGAGTTAAAATATGAATTTATCCATCATTTGAATTTGTTTATATAAACCCTTTTGGTATTTTAGAGAATTTCCTTTCAATTAAGTACGGTAGGTTACACCTTAAGTCTCATGGTAGACCTGAGCCGAATTTGCTTTTTTATTTTGATATCCCAAGAGGTAAACCACAAAATTTGTAAAAAAATTATTTCGGCGGTATTTATTTGTGGGGAATTTATAGAATAGTAAGGGATACATAAATTTTCAGATGTAAATTAAGGTTGAAGTGAACGTGTGTACCCATTCGCCAGAAACTTTTTTTTCTGAATTTTGTAGGTTGTGAAAGGCAATCTAATCGTCTGATAACAAGGAATGTTGTACAAAACCTACCTAATTGCACCTGTCAATAGAGACGAGCCTGTAATTCACGAAGTGAACAAATACTTTTTAGGAAGGGAATATATTTAATCAACGAATTACATCATATGTTAACGTATTACAAAACTGTGTTAATAATATAATTTCCTAATGTATCATATAATAAGTTTTAATTTATCAACCCAGCTACATTCTATCAAACCTAAACACTCTGCAATTGATAATGTCTGATTTAAAGCAAGTGTGTTTGTTAATCAGCAAATTATTCGATCGTTAGTTAATTGAAATGGTGCCATTTTAATCTGAAACTACCATTATAGATAGGGTGGTCAAATTAAATGGTTTGATTGCTACTTATGAGAAATATATTACAATAAGTGTTTGTCATTAGATTGTTGTAAAATATTACTGAGGTATTTAACATTATTTCTCAGAAGATCCTGCAATATGTAACTTGAAATGTTCGCAAAAACATTTTGTGACTTTTAAAGCAAACATATTTTAATTTACTTCGGTTATTCATTATTAAAAGGCATCATTTACAACACTCAAATTTTTATCAAACAATCCAAATATTTTAAAGGAGGCCGATATAAAAGTTTTAAAAGTTAGAGTAAATTCTTAAAAGCTCTGGTATCAATTTTAATAAATTTTAATGCAAAAACTCAAAATGGCTAAATAACAAAATAAACAAGTGTAACTTGGTTATACAACGTAACTTCTAACTTTGTACTCTTCCCATTAAATATTTGATTCAAAATACGATTACATCCCCAATATTCTCAAAGTTTTTCAAGTTTTTTGTTACTTTTTTCCAATAATCCATTACTTATTTCTTTCTTTTTTTTATTTCACTTAAAAGCATTTGGGACAGGAAACGTTTCTATATATTTTCATTTGATATTCACACCATATTTTTCGTTAGGAAAATAATACTTCTTAAATATGTAACCAAAAGAAAATTATATAGATACACTAGCTGACCCGGCGAACTTCGTATCGCCTAAGTTATAGGTTTCCCCTAAGACAGACCGATGGAAAGAAAGTACCGTTACGATTAATTTTCAAGATGATCTCGTTCGCATCGCTCAATCACGTCCTGGTTGAAGTTCGTTCGCTACGCTCACTCACCTTTGGGTTGGAGCTCGTTCGCTACGCTCACTCACCTTTAGGTTGGAGCTCGTTCGCTGCGCTCACTTGCCTTCAGGTTAGCTCGTTCGCTACGCTAACTCGCCTCCAGGTTGAAGTTCGTTCGCTACGCTCACTCACCTTTTGGTTGCAAATTAGCTGTTGTCATAAATGTAAAAGAAATAATAGTGCTGCACCCTGTTGGTAATCCTTGTAACTTTAATGCTATTGAACATCATAGAACAGAACCAACTTGTTTAATTGAAACAGCTGTTAAGATTCATTAATTCCATTTCTCATAAGGTTAACATGGGAAACTCCAGAGCCACTGGGGCGGAGCCCTTTTAAGAATTTCGAAACGGGAAATAGTTTACGTCCGATTCGCATACCTACAGAATTTACACACCAAATTTCATAACGATCGGTGAAGTCGTTCCGGAGGAGTATGCAGACAAACACTGTGACACGAGAATTTTATATATTAGAAGATTATAGGTAATGTTATAGTTTATTACAACTTATATTAGACTGGTTCGGTTTTTCTATTTTTTTTTTCAATCAAAGCATTATGTAAAAATACAATAAAAACAATGATTCAAGAAAAAGGTTCTTTCGAGGGAAGTCGTCTATATGATACGGGAAATCTTGCTGCCAAAAAATCAACAATAGTATTTTTTTTATATTGCAAATACAGGCCTACCTTTTGAAAAGTATAAACATCGAAATTATTTTTATATAAGTTCAATAGCTGTATGATTCACTCGTCGTTTCAAACACGAACAACATTGAACCTAATCAACAACTTGACTAGCTTCGTGACTCAATGTTGTGGTTTACGTGATCAACTCCTGCAGACTACGTGACCTTCGGATGTCTTAAGGCAAAGAAAGGTCTGCCAATTAAGCTAAACCTATTTTTTCAATGCGAATTCAAACATATTAAGAATTATGCTTTTTTTCAACATATGAAAATGTATTGTTTAGCCTTGGAATGTGGTATAGTTGTTCTTTTATAAATGGTTTTATCTAATTTTGCTTACAGAGCAATTCGTCCATATTGTTCCGGTATTTACGAGAACTGTAAATAAAAAAGTTTCCACCAAGCTACAATTAAAGTATTTTTAATAACCAATTACAACCAACATCCTCACACTTAACTCATTGTATTTTTAATTTGTACGCAAAAAAGCTATATTCTATCGTTCTTCTTCTGAACTTTGAAGTTTAATAAACTATGGTTAGAGTGAGAATAGGATTAGGCGTAAACTCACATTGGTTTAAGGAAGAATGTTGGGAACTAGAGAAGTAACATTTAGCATGCCTTTTCTTATTCTTGAAGTTACTATTTCATGCGTGTATTGTATTCATGTGTGTATTGGGAAGTAGATAGGTTATCTTTTGGGGGGAGGGTGATTGGGCGTTGGGAGGGGGTAGGGTCCACTAATTGTCTAATATAGTATTACATTCACTTACCATTAAGTCCTCCAGCGTATCTATTATTCCAAAATCATTTTTTTTTCTAAAATAACATTTTTCCTTCATCACTTAGTAAAAAAAAATTATAAATATATATAATACGACTCTTTTCCACACACAGAGGTATTCCTTCTTTGTGGAGGATATTTCGCTAATGTAAAAAGCTTTTTTATATTTTTATGTTTATGTTATTAAAAAACCAAACAATATTGCAAACATTTTTGTATGGAACTAACATGATGTAATTTGTAAATATTTTGGCGGAATGAATGCTATTTTTATTTGATTTGATTTGATTTGATGCATGTTCTATACGGGAATTTTTTCTTCCATTCCAAAAGTCTGTTTCTCCCCCTAATGTTATAGAGTGACGCCAAATCGAACCACTCCAGGTTACAACAGAGGGTCAAGCTTTATAACCGAAAGCTTTTAAGATTATCGGGAACAGCGGGGAAGTTGGACATAGGAAATTGGTTTTTATCCTATAAAAGCACCTTTACTCATACTGATGTGTCTTACCCACTTATTTATAAATAGGGTATTTGATTAAACAGGAATCAAATATTTTAAAACATGTTATGTCTTAATTGTTTCAACATAAGTCAAAGATATTTTACTCTAGGTATATGCTCTGATTTCTACCTTTTATAAGGTTAATTGGGAAGAACACGCACCGAAATGTTATAGTTTGTGTCTTAGTTGAGATGTATTTAATATGAATTACCTTAAACATTATATAATGTGATTGTAAATTCATACCCAAGTTGACTAAGAAGAGTGTATCTTACAAGTGTTTTCATTGATGTTTAAATCATTATTATTAAACTATCTTATTTTACACCAGCCACACTTGTATACAATAAGCTTGATATTTTTTTAGCTAAATATCAAAGAACTATAAGACTATGTTGATATTTTTAAATGCTTATTGCATGCTAGCCATTATAAATTAAAATATAAGTTATTTATCTTAGATGAGTCGAGCTTTGTAATTCTCGTTATCCTATCCGATGATAACATTTTTCAGATATTCTATTTTTAAGCAAAGTATTCAATGCAGTTCCCAACAACTGCATTTACACTTGTTTCTTTTTTAGCAAATTTCCCTATAGGGAAGTAGCTATTTTAATTTTCAAAGATCATTTGGAACCTAAAAATGATCCCATTAGGCATTCGATCTTATTTTTTGCAATGGTAATCTTTATTACTTTCTAGACCATTAAAGCTTTAAACTAAACTAGTCGACTGGAGTGCATTCAGTTTGAAGGTTATATCTAATAAGTCCTTTCATCAGAGACATTTGAAAACCAGTCACAGAACTTAAGTTTGGTATCGTAACTTTGCACTTCCTGAGGATATTAAATGCGATATAATTCTCTAGTGAAGTTAATTACAAAAGTTTAAGATAAAATTAATCAAATTTTGTTTTGTTTCTATCACCATTGGTGTTGGAAGAATTATTTAGAGTAGTTTTGCTTATAACTTCACTGCTCTTTGTTTTGTAATAGCATTCTCTCCGCTATATTATTACGTAAATATAGCAGTTCAATATTTAAACACTAATTAAGGGATGCATTTTAGGTCAATGTTTTTAGCTGTATATGAAAGGAGGGTGGGTTTGGAATAAGGCTACAAGCCCCATGTAGCTGTGTTCATGTCTAAAACGTCACGTATTCTTTACCAGGACAACATTTATTTAAAGCCTAAATATAAATTAACACTAAACATGTCTTAACACCTTCCCTCCCAGCACGCATACTCCTCTAAATGCCTAGTACCACCCGGTACTTAGTGTGTTACAAGTGTCAAACCCGAGGCGGTAAAATCAGCGTAGGCTTATGGTAAAATTTAAACCTAAAAATGTGTGTTTGAAACGTTAACTTTTTCTAGTTGTGGATAAGATGTACTTTTCCTATTTTTAAACACCCCACTAAAACTCTGTCACCAAGGAAAGATTGAATACAAACTGTGTTTAGTAAGATAAGATGCATTAGAAGACCAAAAACTGACTTTTTTTAAATTATATTTAATGTTATACTTTATAATTCTGTTAAACTACAACCTCGCAGGTTTTGGGGTCAGGAGAGTCTGTCACACACAGACGTCTGTATGTGATGATCTAGAGACGACAAACAGGCTTGTATCATCACTTCCATGTAAGAATGTCTTCTTAAATTGCCTTGTAGATTGTTCTATATACAAATTAATATCAATTTTATTTTAAGGAAATGTCAATATTATTATGAAATATATTTTGTTTAGGTATAGAATATATCACGTAATATTTGTCTATTCTGTACACACACAAAACTACTGATTTAAATATTCTACGAGGTTTAGGATAAATCCTAAAGGCAAGCATAAGTGTAAAGTAAAATTAGTACCATATTATTTCATAACACTTTATCCACAAAATATTTTAATTATTAAATATATGGATTAAAATTATAAGAAAAAAAGTTAATAAAACTAGTTAATTGTCATTGTAACACTCTCTGTTGGCAAGTTTAACATGTTTTGGCTAAGGATATTACACCCCAATATGAAGTATTGAAAATTCTGTAAAACCAGTTAGTACCAACTAGTTAAAAATAAAATAACTATATACTTTGATTAATCTATAAAACATATATTCCGTATGTTTTAGGTCCCAACGTAACAATACTTTATGCAATGACTATTAAATATGATTTATTTTATGCCATGGAAAGTTTTTAATACTTAAGGAGGCCTTAAATTAAATAGTCCATTCAACACTGAAATCTATTTTGACAACGACAACGTATGTGCAATGTTTACAGACAAGTTAAATTGTAAGTTTTTAAATTGGTTTGAAACCTTTTTGTTACAATGGGAAAGTTAATTTAAATTACACATTTAGTAGGTCTGGCGCAGACTTTTTCATTCAAAAGTAATATAAAAATCATCAAATCAAACATAATTTAATCCATGAAAAACAAAAATCACAAAACAGTATTCTAAATAGTATACTAAATAACATATATTTTAAAGCCTTAGGCACAAGAAAATAATGGATACAGATTTTCAAACTTATAAAAACCTATATGATATTAAAAAAAGTGTTAACTTATAGTTGTGGATAGAGTTAACTTACATAAATGACTCCTTAGCATCACTTTGTGAAAAAATTCACTAAGTAATGGATAAATACTCGTATCGAATCAGCCTTTAAATTTTACCTCAGTGCAAAAATCTTATATGTGTTATATTTCAACTTCAAATACAATATACTAGCATGGCAAATCTCGTTTCTATGGGAAAATAAGTAATCAACTGAAACGATCTAATAGTGTAATTATACCACAGGGAGCAGAATGTTGAGAAATTGTAATACTAACATGAAAAAAGTCAATTGTTTATTTACTGACAAAAGAATTTCCGTAGTACAATAAGTGTGAATGACCAAGGGGTAAGAGGTATCGTGCAGAGTCTATCTCTGCAGGGGTTGGTGATGGTCTCAAAGCAAACTGTAGGACATGATGACCTCCTACAGAGCGGGTCAATGTGATAAGTGTTGAAAGCCTTCATGTTGAGTTCTAGTAAGTGGAGTTTGAATTTTTGTTTTAAATATACAATTTAGTTCACAAAACTATCCCAGATCAGTTTTCAAACCATCCAAGTTAATATCAACTTTTTCTTCTTCCTAAAATAGTAAATTCGTAAAAATAAATTTACATTTATTTTAAATAAAACAAACATTTATTTTATGATAAAAACAAACATTTTTACAACATAATCGTGCATACAGATATAAATATGTGTATATTCGTGTTTTTAGTTCAATTAACTTGTATCAAAACACATTGTTGTCACATTATGGTTGTGTTGTTTCACTTTTTTGGTCTGTTTTAGTAAACATATCGTATAATATATTTTTTATCCTTCATTGTAACAAGGACATTTGAATACTATAAATATTTTTCTTTCTACACTAACGGCAAAATTTACTTTTAAAACTACCCATTCTACGTTGTCAAACTAAAATTAAAATAAGGATCGAAGCAGAAAGTTGTATAAAGAGATTCCGAAACCAATTCTTCATTTGATGTTAGACTTTTCAGGTCACGTTATCAGCAAGCGTTGATCACGTAACTCTAAACGTTGAGTCACGTAACTCGTCAAGTTGTTGATTCGGTTGAAGTCTTGTTTGTTACAATAGGGATGATATTTGGTATTCATACAGTAACTAAGCCTATCAAGCGTTACACCTCTTGTAAACTATAATATTAAAACGAAAGTGTGTTTTTTTATTTCACGATTCTGAATCAACCACTCGACGGATTTTCATGATTTTTGTGTTGAAAGGAAGATAATTTTGAGAACTAGGGAATGTCGAAGCCATAATTTTAGTTTAGGGTCCCAGTTTTTTAGAAATTAAGTTTTAATTTTTAAAAAGTCTAGCAGCCGACGCTAAGATTCTAAACTAGCTTTTGGCATAAAATAATTTGCTTAACATAACAGCTGTAAACATTCAGCTTTTGTGTCACAAATTCAGCATTTGGATAAAAATGTAAAGACATACTTAGGGTTGACTATTTATACTATGTGTAATGCTAATCATTGATACGTTCAATTCTTCTATAAGAGGATGACAGATTAATATAGTAAAATACTAGGATGTTCAAATTATGTTTTAAAGCAATCTTTGCAATCTTCGATTTGTTTTAGAGCAATATAATTTGTTTTAACTAACAGCTGGTTAAATATAAACTATAGAACTATGAGGTTATTTTATTTACTCTTATTTTGTCATTGATTATAGGAAATAAGTAAGATTAGTAGAGATAAATAGACCTCAGTTTAAACCACAGTTTTAACCAAAATTAATTAAACCACAGTACAAATCGAGGCTCTGTACACGAGTCTTAATAAAAAAGGATAAATGCAAATTATTTTACTTATCCACTTTTCAAGGAAAGATTAGAAAAATAACAATGTTTACATGTCTTAATTCTTAATGGTAGCTTTTTGTTTACAATTAATGTTTGTCTGCTTTAACTTTGTTTGGATTAGGCCCGGAAATATTGATGTCATAAAAAGAAGATCAAGAATAATCAGGAATCACGATTTTAAATTACCACCACAACCTCAGCCGGGGTTTATACAAAGATAAAGAGATGGATGACATAGATTGAACAAAACGTCAACATTGACCTAGGATACTGCAATTAGACAAACCATCCTTTTATGAAATCAAGTTCAGGTTCAGGTGTGGTTACGTTTAGGGGCGCCTATATCAGCGCCCCAATATCACTTTATCACTTTATCGCCTATATCACTTTTATTTCAACTATGAATATATTGTAGTTTAAATTAACTAATATGGGAAATTACGATGTACGTTTATTCAATGAGGGTGGGTAATTATCAAGGATAGAACTGATAACGGTATGGATAATAAACATTGACAATTATTACGTCATTAGCTTTACTAGCGTGTTTACTTTTTATATTCCTGCTACATGTGACCAGTTCTTTTTTTTCAAATGAATGTTATTTGAACCAAACACCTGTTTCAAAACAAACTGTTATTGTTTTTACTTTTCTTTGTTTACACTTATTTATTTAGCAATTAATGCAGTGAAATTGATATAAAGGATACCACACGACGATTAGTTTTGATGTTAGGACACCAAAGTTAAATTATGTGTACTGTGAATTTTATTGGATATTATCGTTTTATTTTAGGTCGTTTCTATTCAGACCTACTGGAAATTGTGTATAGTAGTTGTATTGTGGTGATAATAACTATGGAAGAGGCAGGTACCATACGTATGCTATGGAAGGTGGTATCGTTGACTAGGTCTATACACTTCTCAATTGACTATTACTCTCTCTACCGTAGGCTGCGTTTACATTGGAAGCACGCTTGGGCAAGTAAAATGGTAGCGCACGCTTGCGCAAGCGTGCCGTGCCCGAAGTTGTGGTTATACTACGAGCAACTAAGCGCAAGTGCCACTAGTTTTATATAAATATTATTCATTTAAAAATAAACAATATTTTATTAAAAGGGATATATTTAATTCAACATTTTTTGCATACTTTTTATGTATCCTATGAACACAACCTTTAGTATAAACGTAACTTGAGTAACCATTAACAACTTTACATATTTTAATTTATAAACACCACATTTAATTTATTCTGTGGGTTTCAGAGTACCACTCATCTATGTTAAATGATTGCACCAAAACAAACAGCTGATTACAAATAACCCATTAACGTTCAACGTTTAATCAATAGTTTTGGTTGCAGCGTTTCATTTTAATCCCCTTTGGAGTTCAGACTCATCGAGTATTTAACTGATTGCATCCATACCATACTATAGATTTATAAATATATAATATGTAAGTTTATAATATTATATGATGGTAAGATTCATAAAGTTAATTTTGGATTTCTGAATATATGTAATGGTTGTTCACTTTACCATAATGATCAAATATTACATTACAAACGTGTTATAAACATTGTAAATAAACCATGTGGAGTACATTTGTTACACATTTCCATTTTCTGTTTATTTCTTTTGAAAATAAAAATAATGTGTGTCAGTTTTGTTTCTGCAGATACGATGGTAACACAGCAAAAAGTTCCTGCTTCACTGGTTCAGAATATTTCAATGTGACAATGTACGCCTCAATGAACTTATGTTTGGCGCACCATATGTTCAAGCCTAAAGCAGTGAAGTTTGCATGTGCCATTCTTATGTTAGTGTACTAGTGAGAGAATCTAAAATCATACTCAATTTACAAGGTTTTTTATTCGATATAGTAGGTTTAACAGTTAACAGTAAAAATGTCTTAAAATATTACTAACCGATTAGATTTTAAAACGATTTCAATACTGTTTAAAACCATTTGTTATCTATTATGTTTAATTGAGGGACAAATCGGATTGAGTTAAAATGAATTCCAAAAAAACTAAATTTCAATTTGTTTACTTGTTCATTTAATTTAACTACAATACACAGCACGTATTGAAATGATCCTTTGCCTATGATTAATAGATTTTCAACAAAAACAAACTATCCAACAACGTTTAAGTTTAATCAATGGTTTGGGTTGCGGTATTTGCTCTAACCACTTGCGTATTGCAGCTATATTAGTATTTATTTTTTTTACACTCTGATAACACAATCAGTTACCATTTATATTATTCTCTCAAATATTTAGGTAGAAAAAATACTAGGGGTTACGATATTGAGGCAGATTTCAAACGTTATGTCTGAAACGATCGGATCTTTTAAAACCGTTAAGTTTTTTACTAAACCAACAAATTAAGGATAAATTGAATTACATAAAAATTGTGTACATCTATTATATCATGTTTAAGTATTCCGTTGTAAAATTTGATCGAATCATGCCTATAATCACATTGATTTGCGAGACATGTACTTAAGTCATGAGAAAAGTGTAAATACTTAGCAGTTCAGACAGCTGTGTCAGTTTGGAACTTGTTACATTTTCAGAGACTTATCATAACTTATAGTAATTAGATAACAATTTGAATTTGAAAATACGGGTTTTAGGACAGCAAAAATAAATATTTTCACGTGCAAATATACAACAAAATTATACTATCCATACTTTTTGTACAATAAATGGTTTTCAGTACTAATATTGTAGTCATTTCAATAAAATATCTACACCATCAACGTCTCATAGCATAATTGGATCATGTTCTTCATTGGATAAAATACTACAAATTAAATAACTTGGTTTCCTTTTTGTTTTTTCTCTTGTATCAATTCTCCTGAAAATGTTTAAGAAATCCTTTGCCTCATGAGCTAATCTGTTTTCCAAATGATACTAAAATAGCATTCTATCCCTAATAGAGAGATTAAATGGTGGGAGACATAATTTATAGTGGGGACATTTTCATTTCGCCAAGACTAAAATATGGCTTAATTTCCAGGAATTTCTTTAGAACGGTGTATAACCCTAAAAAACCATATTATTTCAAAAATACAACGTATTATAGTCTGGGCCTGAGTATTAATTAATTCTCGAAATCCCATCCAAAACCTTCTGCTTTCTCAGTAGAACGTTCACCACGAGATGCAATTATATTACCAAAAATGTATGGAATCTAGTGGTTTTTCCCAACCTTCTTAATGTCATTTAAAACTTGTAGTTTGTTTGCCTATATGAAGGACTACGTCGGAGTTTGGATAAGTGAAATGGCGTAACCCCTCGAAGACTAAACTAATAACCAGCGAGTCCGCCGTTAGAGATACTGTACCAGAGGAGAAAGGAAATTTTAAGTCGCCTTCTGTAAGTGACGACTGTTTCGTGGGGGGAATTCAGCTGTAGCTTGGATATGTTTATAGTTTTGAGCACGAAAACATATTTTTTGAGTATGAAAACTGTTTTAACCTCGTTTCCTGGTACATTGTTCCTTAACGTTTTTTTTTCTGTCCGTGGACGCTATACACAGCCCCAGTATAGTTTTCCACATTAATAATTCAGGCTAGACATAGGGGTATGACAATATCACTTAGATCAATACATTGGTGATTTGCGGAATTTCAACCCGGGACCTCGGGCACAAAACCCCTATGCCCTACCACTACCAGCTCGCTCCCCTATAACACTATAATATAATATTGATGGTTAATAAATAAAACTGTAATATCACAATAATTTATTAATTTCAATTTAGTTACAATTTGTTACAATAATTTAGTCGGTTGGTTCAATTATGGCCGTGACCTCCTCTCGGGCTCGAGGATTGCCAGCTCTTCCCCCTATGAGGTAGTCCGGGTACGGGGAAGGTGGAGGAGACGGATCTGGGTCCCTGTTGTAGCTGCCCCAGGCCCAGATCCCTATGGAGACCAGGGAGACAACTACCCCCAGGCCTCCAACGCACAGCAATGCTCGATTCTCCTCCCTAAAGCAAAGTATAAAAATTGAAAACTGTTTATAGATGCCTACATGGAACATTCTCAATACGTTGGGAAACTGCTAAACAGTCACAGTTTACGTTTTATAAAACAAAAATGTGCATAAAATATAAAGAATATTAAATATATAAATTGGTATGAAAAATCCAATAGATCTTCAGCTTACAATGTCAGTGGCACGTACTTTATATAGTTAACTATTCATACTTATACTGATTTTTTATAACACGGTTAACATAAAGATACGTTTGTTAATTTTGAAAAACCAGAATCTAAACAAAATTATACAGTTGTTTCAAATAGCTGCATGTGCATTATCTTCACAATGAACACCTTAGAATTGCGCCTAAGCGTGATGTTTTTGTTTCAGTCAATAGGAATAAGAGTTTTTTTTTTATTTGCAGGACATCACAGGCAATATACGTCTAATTAACTACATATTTTTCGGAATTCAAAAGATTTTAAATACCTTTGATCTAAAACGAGAAAACTGGAAGTACTATACCTGGGTGAGCAATCTGTAAACTTATGGATATGCACTTAATTTAGTTCACAACCTAGCGTAAATTTTGTACTCACCAGGCTCTTCTAAGGCCTTCCATGTTCTAGTTCTAATGGACTTGGGACGCTTGTTTGGACTAGTTTAAGCCCTTGTTGTAGTTGTTGGGACTAGTTAGTTCCCTTGTTGTAGTTGTTGGGACTAGTTAGAGCCCTTGTTGTAGTTGTTGGGACTAGTTAGAGTCCTTGCTGTAGTTGTTGGGACGAGTTTGGTGTGGATTAACGTCCGCACTAGTGAGTACTACGACTATCCGCAGTATTATCCTGATAATTAGACCAATTCGTAAATTACAAGGAAAAATGTGGTTCGGATTCCACTATAAACTGTAGGTCCCTTAGTTGCCATGAGCTGCATGGGCTATTAATTAACAGCTGTGTCTAAGGAACATGTCGGCCTTAGTCACTAACAAGACTACAAGATCGCGCCACTCATCCTACACTCATCCTTCACTCATATTTGGGTTAAAATACGCACATAGTGGCGTCCCCATCTTAAATAATTGAATTTAATTGAATTGAATTGAATTGAATTTGAGCCCTTGTTGTAGTTGTTGGGACTAGTTAGAGCCCTTGTTGTAGTTGTTTGGATTAGTTTGAGCCCTTGTTGTAGTTGTTGGGACTAGTTAGAGCCCTTGTTGTAGTTGTTGGGACTAGTTAGAGCCCTTGTTGTAGTTGTTTGGATTAGTTTGAGCCCTTGTTGTAGTTGTTGGAACTAGTTAGAGCCCTTGTTGTAGTTGTTTGGATTAGTTTGAGCCCTTGTTGTAGTTGTTGGGACTAGTTAGAGCCCTTGTTGTAGTTGTTGGGACTAGTTAGAGCCCTTGTTGTAGTTGTTTGGATTAGTTTGAGCCCTTGTTGTAGTTGTTGGGACTAGTTAGAGCCCTTGTTGTAGTTGTTGGGACTAGTTAGAGCCCTTGTTGTAGTTGTTGGGACTAGTTAGAGCCCTTGTTGTAGTTGTTGGGACTAGTTAGAGCCCTTTCTTATCACTGTAGATCGTTGAAAGTTGAAAGCTTGATGTTTATTAATATAAGCTTTATAGTTGTTCCTACTTTTAATAACGGTTATATGTAGCTTTTTTATCGGAGCAAAAATGTCTAACCTTATATCAAAAGATTTCAGGAAGAACAACTTGTTTCCATGTTAAAAATAAATGCCAAAATCTTGTTGTCAAGATAGCATTTTAACGTACGATACTTTACATCACTGACAGAATAATTAGTACATTTTAAACTCATAGCACAATTTATTTAGGACATAACATAAATTATACTACAGAAAATAAAATAGGCCGTTGCAGTTAGCTGTTTATTTCATCAGCTGCACGGTAGAAAGTTTTTTACCGTGCACCGCACGGTAAAAGTACATGACGTTACTTTTCCGTGTTTAGGCGCGGTAAGGGGTAACTTTCCAGCCTATCAGTACGGATGGAAAAGTACCTTTTTCTGTGTAGTATGATGAAAATATTTAATTGGAATTACTGGAAGATTTATCCCTACCATCAGAGCAAAACGTACCCTTGCCTTTTTTGTCCTAGGACGGGATCCCGGGATTGTTTTCACATTACTTCAGGCTAGACATAGGGGTTTGGCAATACCTCTTAGATAAAATCCATTGGTGATTTGGCGGGATTTGAACCCGGGACCCCATGGACTTAAGTGCCGAGCTCTACCAATAGACCAGCTCCCCCAACGTTAAATAGAGAAAATATTCAAAATGAAAAAGTTCAATTGAAACAAAACAGTTTTTTACATAAACATTAATAGCCAATACAACGATTACTAATCATTAATTTTGACTAGATAAGGTTGGGTGAACAATATACGAAACGACATGCAGTTGCAGATTGTCTACTCAGCAAAGTTGAGATTGGACAAACTTTGACACTTACGTCGTCCAGAAACTGGCCAAGTTGTGTCCAACACGTGATTCAATCACTTATTATTGGGATTGGACCCTGGACACATGTTCTTTAAATGTATATGAATGCACCTGATATATAAACGCATTGTTACAACAAAAGCATATGTTTTTGTAAGCATAAATAAAAGTTCAACAAAACTGTTTTCGCATATGACTAGTATTAGTTTTAATGCTTGTTTGGTAATATGTGTCTGTATGCTCGTGGAGTGTCCTTGATACACATATTATTAAGTTTCACGCTGAATTGCTTTCCCCGTTAACTTGCTGAATATATATCAGGATGTAATTAGGTGAATATAATGCTCACGTATCAATTAGAAGTTTACCTGTTCGATTCTTAGAAATCTCAGTAGCGATTTTATGATTCAAAACCAAACTCGGGCCGAATTGACCATGATGCTTTAAATGGACGATACGGTCTGAGATAATTGATCTTAGTAACAAAGGTGTTAATTAATTTCCTACACATATATTATTTCATTATTTATTTATATTTCCATTACAAAACGCACGTATGTCATTGTGAATATTCATATTCATGATTGTTCCAAAATTAATCTCATCCAAATATTAATTTTCAAATCATGTCGTTAAATTCATGACACCATTGGATATTTAACAACTTAAAGAAGTTAACATAGTTTTATCAAAATAGTCAAAGCTAGTTTTATCTGTAATAATTGCTTCTTTTGCCAAATTAATTATAATTTATTTTACACGTTTTAAATATAAGGTAATTTTGTTTAATACAGATGCCTTCACGTGAAACTTTAATTCTTACAAGATTATTTTATAGTTTTTTGCCTCCTGGATGCAATAATTGCATTTGTTTGGCAAATGAATATTACTGTAGCTTTATTAACTAACTATGATTCAGCATTTATAAACCATCTGATAACATTTTTTTATAAACTGTAAGAACTTTATCTTGATAGTACACTCTGTAAGATAGGATTCAATAAATATAAGGGTGCTATTTTTAACCAACCCAACCTTATATTTGCAGTAAGTACTGTCATAGTAATTATAATTTTAGTGAAGTAACGCTATTAGGCCTACTGTCGATTACTTTTCAAAATAGTTAAAATGATAATTGTACATTAGGTTTCAGGTGGTGAAAGACTGATAAGGTGATTTTTTGTAAATAATATGTCAAATTTACAAATTTCCTAGAAAGCACCAGTGTCAAATAAAATTCCCACTTTAAAGCATTGAGTGTTGAATTCCTTTAAAAAATCTTAAATAATATTTTTATTGCATTATTAGTTTA
Organism: Macrosteles quadrilineatus; assembly: GCF_028750875.1. Lineage (NCBI taxonomy): Eukaryota > Metazoa > Arthropoda > Insecta > Hemiptera > Cicadellidae > Macrosteles > Macrosteles quadrilineatus. The sequence goes on from NW_026542595.1 coordinate 199,659,312, forward strand.
TTGGGTTTAGAGCTGTTACGTGGCAGTGATTATTTACAGTAATCTCACCATTTGAATCTCTATCAAAATAATGCTTGCCTCATATTACATCCAAATCTGGTTAGGCTGAAGAAGAACGTACGGTGGATTTCCCCCATGGGAATTTTGTACTCGATTTATGGCTTGTAAAACATCGCGTAAACCTGGGCTAATATATTGAGTTCCTGAAGGACATTTACTGGGTTAGTACTAAGGTCTAAGTGAATTCAATTTCCATTCTAGAATAAATATCACATAACAGTCTGCTAAGTTATTTTAAAGCTTGTGTACAAAAATGAAATAAATCCTTCTTTATTGAGGCGAACTTAGGACTTTTCTAAGTTCTTTCGTGGTCCTTTCTTACAGTTAACCTCTAAAAAACTAATATAAGAACAAAATGTATTGGTATTGGTATGTATGTATTGGTCATAGTTTAGTTGGCAACTTAAACTGTTTTAAGTTTGGATTTAATTTATAAATCCTACAATAGACTTACGTATGAACTACGCTGGTGCACAATATAAATTCACGTTGCACATATTTTGTAAAACACAACATAATTTCTTTCCATCTTCATTTTGCAGTTACTAACACAAGATTAAATAAATAATGTTTTACATAAACAACAGTACAAAAAATAAGCTTACTAAATTAAACTAAAACCCAACAGATTAAATGAAGTTAAGACATCAATATTGTTACTTACTTACTTGCATAATTGTAGTTTCTGTCCGTAGTCCAGAGGCAGAAATTGGACACGGACAGGTCAATAAGGTAAACATTAATAAAAAAACATAACTTATATAAAAATTACATTCTGTAATCATTATGTAATTATTCATACAAAACATTAATAGCTAACTGTTTTATTTAAGAGGATAGGCTCGAGTTTAACAACTTGATACTCTGTGGTAGTGTATATGAAGTTTAACATTTTAATTTATTAAAATTCAGAAACACTATGAATTAAATTGTAACAATACACTATTGTTGAATCAATACAATGCAATGCTCTCGAGTCAAGTTATACCTGTGGTGTGGTCATTAAAGCTGGACAAACGACCGATTTCTATAGAAATAATTATACCCTCCCAAATACGTTATCAATACTAACGATACGACAATTAGTGTAACCTCTGTTTTGAGAGCCCATTAAGGTCTCGTACTTCAATATCCAAATTGTGAGGTGAAGCCTTTGCAACCTTTTAGCTGTAAAATATTCAAGCATAGCTTTATTACTACAACATCTTACTAGATCATATCGAGAGTCAATGTAAATTTTTCCAATACAATCAAATTTATGTAATATGTAATGTATAATAGGTTATGTCGTAATTTTAATATGTATTCCTCAAAATAAATTTTAATTACTCGTAGTTTCAATTTAAATTTTAAAAGTAGTTTTTTTATAAAATTTTATTAATTTACCTAGTGTAACGGCCAAGCATATAATACAGCAATGACAGGTGGGTCATTTGCAAATTAATGAGATGCATTAGCAATGAGATAATAGCCAGGTTCATTAACAGTGCTTTTAGCAGCTTAAGCAAATATCACAGTGTAATTATGGTGAGTCATATAATTAAAAGCCTGATATTTTATGCACTGTGGTAATATATTAAATATCTTTTAGTGTGCATTTCTCTTTAGGTTGTATTAGTATGTAATTTCAAAGCCCATTACAGTGTCATAATGATAACAAATGAAATTTTCAGTTTTTTGTAATCTTTGTAGAATACATTTCTAAAAGTGTAACTACTGTTTGAGTATAAAACATAAAAAATATTAAAAGTTTATAAAATGTAATTTTCTTATTAATTAAATTAGTTCGTATATGTGTTTTATAAATATAAGTTTATGAATTCATTATTAGTAAATATTTCTGCTATTGTGAGCCAAACTATGTCGATGGCTTATAGTTTATCATAGTTAAGCGTTAGTTAAATAATGACTGTACTTGGTTGATATAGTTAAATGTTCATTCCAGCAAAAAAAAAAAACAGATAACTTGGTTAGCTTCTACTTTCATAAGGAACGAATATTTTTTATAACTCAATAGTCTTTATTCCGATTTTCTTCTCTAAAAACTTTAATGGTCAGGAGAATACCACGCGACAAAGTATGTTAAAATTTGATTTAGACATGAAAGATAACAACACTTTACCATCGTGAGCTCAATGGTGCGTGTCTCGTGTCACATGTATTGACAATATTCCAAACCGATGAACAGAACACTCTGAGATTCAATCACAAACCTGAACTCATGACTGTATTGTGTTATATTAGAATCAAATAGATTGTATGAATTTACAAAAATTCTTTGCGATGTAATAACATCAGTAATTTCATGAATGTGTCCGTCGCTTATATCAAAATATTACGGAAAGTAAATAAAAGAAACGTCTTATAACACTTAAAAAATATATTTACGCTTATACTGTTACTCACAAGACGGTAAATATACAAAAAAGATGGTAAGTGGGTCAAGATTCTTGTCATTCGCCTATTGGGTCTGATGATGATTAGAGTGTCCAATCAAAATCGATCACCACTTACCATCTTTTTTGTATTTTTACCATCTTGTGAGTAACAGTATAAGCGTAAATATATGTTTTAAGTGTTATAAGACGTTTCTTTTATTTACTTTCCGTAAATTTAATAACACGTACAATGCTGATCAAGAAGTTATCAAAATATTATCCTTTGTAGACATTAATATTGGATTATCGTGTCTAAGGAACTGTGAAGTTACGAACTGTCAAGTCTTACAAGCCTACTAGAATATGTTAAATAAATGCATTTTAATATAAACTAAGTTTTCAGTTTAAAGCGTGCATACCCTCTTTCAAATACTTTGTGTTATTAACTTTGTTCGCAAAATGCATTGTAGGAATACATTGTTGTCAAATCTATTAAAATATTATTTTATATTCCCTTTTGTTATCAAAGCAAATATATATCCTTGAGTTGTCATAGAAAAGAAAGTAAACTCAAGAGAGAAGAGTGTTCTTCGGATTGTGGATAAACTTTGTTGTTTGTTCGAGGAATTCCAATGACTGACAAAACAATCTAGGAACCTCATCTTTTGTTTCTACTGACTATTCTAAACACTCTCCAATATTGAAACCTTCCGAACATGCTCAATCTTCAAATTGATACTAAATTGTAAGTAAAACCCATCGATGGCAAAACCTTGAGGAATGTCAAATTGCATTCTGGTCTCCTTTAAAAACCTTTGCATGAGATGTTTTGGCTGCATGTAAAAAATGTATTTAAATCCAATAATTCAAGATGGTCCCACCCACCGGCTGGTCATCACGTAAACATGGTCCAACAAAGAATAACTAGGCTTACATCACACTCACAAATACTACACAGATATATAACCATTGTAAATTTCTTACATAAACCATATACAACACAAGGTAAATTTATTTTAAAAGCGGATAGTCAATTGTCTTTTATTGTTTAAAGAAGACATACCTTTAAAATCTTCTTTTGACGCATTTACCTCCAATCTGGTACAGAAAACAATAAAAGTGTATTGCTTTGGGTATTGGATTTCCAAAGGATCCAATGTCACAATTCGTCAATTTCAAGAGACAAGGATTCAATTATGCACGTGTACGGATTTGTACTCTTATACTGTGGTGCTACCATAATCACGTTGTTTTATATATATTGATAAAACTTTATTACTTGACTCATTTGAGTTAATTTAATAACCATTTGTGTCGATCTCATTTTGTGTTCATTTTATTTGTTAAATCTTTATTTACAAACATTCACATTACGTCGGTCATAAGAAACCGAGCCGTTCTTTATGTAATCTTCTACAAAGATCAATATCATTTTAAGGATTCAACAACGGTTGGATATTATTTGTTTGACACGATTTGAAAGTGAAGTTGGTATTGATTGTGTAACGCAGCACGGTCCAACATTTAAAAATAGACATTTGTTTGTTAACTTATTTTGTGGTTTATAATCTTAAATGTATCAAATTATTTACCAATAATTTGTATTCCTTTTATAGCGTAACAACGAATATTAATCTGGCAATCTGTGTTGTTGAGGCTTATTAATTTAACACTGAATTACCTATGCCATGTTGTTTTTAAATGATTTCAATTTTCAGCTACAAGTCAGCTGTGGCGTGGATTCGTAATGTTACATTGAAAGACGAATGCTTTAATTTGATTAAAATCCTATTCCGAAAATAATTGAAAGACTATGGAACAAAGCAAAGAAGTAAATTATTTAGCAGTAAATTTTAAATGTCTGCATTGACATTGGTCTTTACTACGTGTTTAAAGTACTAAATTTTATTTGATTCTCCCAACCCATATTTTTCTAGCCAACCCATCACTTGATAATTTAAGCGTAAAAGTAAGAGACAAAATGGTTAAAAAAGCAAAGTATCTTATGTATAACGTATCTAACTTCTCACACGATTGACTGAACTAAAGCAACAAGTTAAACCAGAAGTTGAGAAGGACTTGTTTACTAACTTGACGCCTGTGAACTCTTATTTCTCCTCTACGTTACCAAACAGGTGCTAAGTAAAATATAAATTCAATTTAATATTTAAATGGTATCAATATTTTAAACAAAATGATTTTTTGACAACGATAGTGCATAAAGAGTTGAGTGCATGTATTCTTATGTAAGATACCAATGGAAGTATTTTATATGTAGCTTTGAATTCATGTTAGTGTACTAAATACTTCACTACTCTTTGGCTACTGCCCTGATTAAGTCTTCAGAAAATAAAACATATGACAAAATATAATTTATTATCAATCAATCAGCACAACCCAGTAGTTGATAACAATATGAATTGAAATTGATTATCACATTAATTATTTCTATGATTACCTTATTATTAAATTTGATTTGGATTGATCATAGGCAATAATAAGGATCAATAATCATACTACATTAATATGATCAATATCTAAATACTACACATGTTTCTTGCATAAAATCTGATCATAGTAGACATAGCCTGACAAAGATACAAGAAAAAATGCAAATTGGAAGAAAATCTACAAGTATATACAAGTAGTTAACGTAAATTCAAATATTAATTGTAATAATCAGAGCAATTGACCTCGATACCACGCCCAGCTTTGTAAACTTAATAAACTACATAAGTTTACATCACTATGTGATTATATATGACATTTAACTGCAGAACTTAACATTTAAATAGGAAAAAACTATTTGGTACTCAGATTGTGAGAACTGTCTCAAAGCCATACGATAATTAGTCATATGTATATAACACTCAACTATTTTACAAACTACTTGAGATACCAAATTCATATTTTTCTAGTTGCCAAACGACAGCATTTAATGTTCCAACTAATTTTCTACCAAAATACTCGTTTCCCATTGGTTTACACCTGCTTCATTCTCGTTTCTGGTTGGTTCACGGTTATTACCTCTTGTAAATTACCTCAATTTGCAAAGGCGGGGCAAAATCCACTTCCACTCGGAAGTTGAACTCGAGGCCTAATCAGTTTTGATTTGATTTTTCCTGCTGGCAAAATGAACGTAGGCTGTTACTGTTCGATTTCAAACCAACCATTTCCTCCCCATATTCTTTATATTAATGAAATTTTTGTTTATAAGGGGAAAAACATGATTAAATTCCAAACATGATCATTGTAGATATTCTTGCCACCAAATGTGTCTAACATTCCAGTGACACGACAAATGTGGTTGCCGTTATCGACGTTCGGTTTCAGCTTCCAAAGCCAAAATTGCCCCGAACAATCAACAAGTCTCTGTAATTTCCAATATCAGCACAATGTTTAGGGCTATATTTAACTGAAGGTGTAGGCCATATACTATGTCATCATATCATATAAATTAAGTTTGGGTAAAAGATACGATTATATAGGTAATTTATGTTACGAACCACGTCTCAATATTTTAATTGGGGAATAATACGTATCAGGTTTGCCTGAAAAATCTCGTACATATTTGTTTTGCGTTGTGAAAATAAAAAAAATGCCGAACATAAAACAAATACGATGATTTGTGCAAGCAAACTCAGAAGGAAATTTCAATTTAATATGTTAATTTATTTTTCATTGAATCAGTTAACCAATTAAGTAGAACAATTCTAACATTTGATATTACGATAGCATTCATTTACGATGTGTCTGTACGTTCTGAATAAAGAATTGATCGTTTGATTGATTGATATACTTGAATAACTCCTTATATTATGAATCTGTTTCCAGCTAAACTTAAGAATTGCCTCCATATTTAATTTCAAACTATCTTTATTAGATTTATGAAACTATTTTCGCTCAAATCAAGTGAAGAATATTTATTTATTTATTTATTTTATATACCAACGGAACATCTCCAATTTTATAGTCTAGACATAACAATATTTCTCTTAGGTGACTGTAGAATTTAAATACATTTTTGTAAACATTTCAACCCAGCAATAAATAGTACATATGTAACAATAACAATAAATATGTATATATATATATATAAGTATAACAACAATAAATATATAGTAGATAACAACAACAATATAAATATATGAAAAAATAAAGCAAATCTGAACATTTGATGGATGCCTGCAACAAATAACAAGTTTTTTTCAGAGAAGAAAGGAAAACAGTCAATATATATTCAATTAAATAACAAACAGATTAACAAGTGATAGAATATATACGGTAAATAACAACAATAAATAGGTGAGATTAAGTCGTTCATGCCTGCAACCCAGCAATCCTCCTCCTGAGAGTCGCCACACTGTCGTGGAAGAAATCAACAGATCCAGCGATGCTGTTGCCAGACCTTTGAAGACGAGACATCGTGCTGTTTGCTGCGTAGTTGGTGCGGGTGTATTGCCTCACGAACAGGTCGCCGGATCGGGTGGCTGATGGTGTCTTGAATAAGATCAGACGCAGGATGTCAGGACAGTCAACCTTGCCATTGAGGATCTTGTGTAGCAGCACCATGTCAGCAGAAAATCTGCGACTCGCAAGAGACTGCAGCCCCAGATCCCGAGAAACATATATTTAACATATATTTTTTTGTATAGAATATATTTTCTATACATATGTATAACAAGGAAACTAATGTTATGGCCTTTGAGTCACAAAAATTGAATTAATGTCAAACTTTTCCATATAGAGAAAGGTTATTTGACATGACCAACCTTTGCCAAACATTTTTGAACTTTTCAACAATAGAAGTAAAAACTGGATATGAAAATGACAGTCATATAACTAAATGTGTATTACATTACAAATATTAAAGATTATTCATACACCATATTGATTTACGTCCTTTCTTTTCAAGGTTAATTTCACATGTTTACTAACCAGCAAAGATTTATATTAGATAACGCACGAGAATAAAACCTTTTGCTTGGGTATTGAATTTTACTGTGTTCAATAATAAAACCATCACTGTGTTTGAATGTTAAAGGTAAAATAGATACTTCATTGTCTATGAGACCATGTTTATATGTATAATGAGCTTATTTTTGTATTACAGTACAACAAACGTAAACTGTTTTAGTTTTTGGTTTCATTTAGTTATGACTTAATTATGTACCGAGGTTATTAAATTATAATTGAAAGTACCAAAACAAAATTAGAATATTTAATCATTGGTAAGATTAACTTAAGAAATAGTGTCCAGTATTTCAAAGATTTAACTTTGTAGGTTGGTAGTGGTACTTGATAAGGAATTCAAGTTTTTGTCAGTTAAGTTTACTGGAAATAGTGGTCTAATGAAAGTGGTTGCTGTAGACATTGTAAGTAGAATTAAATATAATTTTATATTAATATTTCAGATGATAATTGTAAATAGCACTAGTAGAAATCAGTTTTGGATCATTTGGTAAATTAAAGTAAAGTTTTCAAAGCATTTTTAATGTAGAGTAAAACACAAGTAAAGTTCATACAGACCTGTAGAGTTTTGTTCTTGAGAAGCAAATTTTCAAAGTGTTGTAAGGATCATAAATCCACTTTTAATTATTGCAATTTGTAGAGAATAGTATGTATTGCCTTTGTTTGATGTTTTCAGACAGAATACAACAACTTCTTCAATAATCTCCAACAAATATTCATCTCATCCTATAACTCATCCTATTTTGCATGATAGTTACAGTTTTCCAATATCAACTTGAAACTAATTTTCCTTTTTTTATGCCTCTGAAAATAATTGGCGTAATGATATCAACATATGGCTGGGTTAGGTGTTTTCAATCATACTAAAACTACCATTTTAAGGCACTTTACATTTTGCTGTGCAGTTTATTACTCATAATGTTTTGTCTCGAATGTGATAGAAACTCCTTTCTTTACTAATTTCATTTTCAGTTGAAGTTAATTATATATATTTATGGTCATCAATGTTTAAATGTCATTTATATATAGTTAACGGACGATAAAATGTTTGGTACTTTATGGTATCCAAACACAAAGTCCGATTTTGCTCTACTTATATAACAAAGTATTTTTTAACAGTCCACAAGTCAATTTTCCTACTATGGAAATTTTTACATAACTGAAAGAGTAAAAATTGTGTTTTATTTTCAAAGCTATTAAGGGGGGAGCAGTGCGTGAAAATGCTAAAAAATTAACTTTTATTAAATGTTGACAAAATATTGTGTATTTTTTGCTGTTTAAGAAAATATATAACACTTAATACTTTGGATATTTTCTGTAATAAGAAGGGATCTTTAATCCTCCATAAAGATAAATTATGGAAACTACCCATATTCCCGGGTTTTCCTGATTTACTAAGCTTTTAATAGTCTTATCTTCAACCAAACTGCATATTTGCATTTAGGATAAAAAAACTGAACAATTTGAGTACCCATAGTCTAATATTGTAAATAAAAATAATTTTCCCAGATTTTTTAAAGATGACCCTTCATGATTCTACTGAGCCTGCCCTTCAAGGGTTCAAATGTGAATATCCGAAAGTTAGTTTTTATAAGTTTAGGTACCATTCTAAAGAAAACTACTTAACCCATCAAGCCCAAATTTTACACAATACTTCCTGTTACCATGGTGAATAGTTACATGCATTTTTGGAATGTTACCATTAATTTTACTTTAAAAATAAATTGTTTATTATAAAAATAAAAAAAACAATTAAAAAATTTGTAACTTTTATTTAATTTTATATTTTAAAAACTAGACCTAATTTCTTGTTTATATACTCAGGCTATCCAGAAAGTAAAGAACGTTTCGTTATGACGCCGCTAGGCGCGCGCCGATCTCGTACATTTTGGTGCGTGCGTACTCGGCAACTCAGTCCAGTCGGCATCCAGCCGTGACAATTGGAGCATTCTTGCTCTTCCCGTTTTTTCGCAATTTCGTTATTTCAATCTAGATAAAACTATGAAGGTATTATTTTATTAGCAAATAGAACCCCTAAGGGTTACTTGTTCGAGCAGTTACAATTGAATATAATCTTTTATTAAAAAGTGGTTTTGTAAAGCATGAGGTTTTTTACCTTTTAAATCTTATGTATAAAAAAAGTATTTGTTTTGCGAGTTCGTTTGGCTCTTCTACCCAACCGATTTTCATGATTGAGATCTTAAATGTAAGATGCACGCACAGATTTACCATCAAGCATCGGCATATATTTATCTATAATCCTACTAGCTTATACGTAAACGAAATTTTTTCTCCATTTATTTCTTATTTTTGTTAAATTTTGTTATTCAATTTGGCATTCAACTAAAACCCTTTTATACCCATTTTAGAAGTTCGTAAACCTCAACACGATGTTTCAAGAACATAATAATCTGGATCCAACACTCTTCAATAGCTTAGTAAGAGCAATGGCTGGTATATTTTACAAATGCGCAAGACTCCAGAGCAAAATATAAGCCTGAGGCTTCGCCAGATGATTGGCTATAGCCCAATGACATCAACCAATCAGATACATCGGAACGTATTTTAAGGTCACAAAATAACTTGAGCTCCATACGCATAAAAGCAACTGTTTAATATTCTGTATTTTTACTTTCTCCCCTATACCATAGTATATGAAGAAAGTATAGTTTTCGTCAACATTTTCAAGTTTGAGTTTTGAGTGGATATATTCGTTTTGGGTCCCCCTGGACCCAAAAAAGTGGTTTTCGAAGTGATGTCTGTGTGTGTGTGTGTGTGTGTGTCGGGATGTGTACAGAACTAGAGACTACACCTGTGGTCCGATTTCGATGAAATTTGGTATGTAGGTTCTAATCCATGGTATCTCCAGGCGTTTTTTTTTAATTTTTTTTTAAATTTTGATTTTTAATGGGGAGTTTTATTAAAAATGGCCCTAACGGTTTTGATAAAAAATTAGTATGCTGTAGCCCTTTAAATTCTGAACGAAATGGTACAGCTCCCATTTCTGTAAAAATTACGGTTGAAAAGTTGTAAGTTATTTTCCCATAAAACAAACCATAAAATAACAAAAAGATCTGATTTTTGGGGAAAAGCTGTTTTGATCAAAATTAATATGTTATATTGCTGTAACAATTGTGGTGTTCAAAAGTTATTGCAACTTATGTGGTTTTTAACTATAAAACAACATATTTAGTCTCAAAGCTAACCATTGATAAAGGTTGTTGACGAGCTTATGGGAGAAAGTATGTGTCAGATTGCTGACAACGTTTATCATCAGATGGAAACACTATTGAATAACTTAATAACCCAATTTTTGTGTGTACCCTAATCTGTTCGCGATGATTTTATAGAACAGAGAAAGAATCAACTGCTAGTTCTTATTTTTCCTCTGTGACCGCTTAATCTCGTTTTCAGTTTTACTCAAGAGAGAGTATAATTATGAAATAGTAAGACGGGGATTCAATGTTATCGCAAAATAAAGGGAAACATCATTAAATGATTGATGCGCTACTCTGCCATGGTTTGGTTCAATGCTGAAATTCCTACATTATCACGTAAGGCCTGGAAGCTGAATACCAAGTGAAAAACGTTTATGAATATTGACGAAAAAATGTGTATCCAAACAATAATGCGAAAAAAAACAACTTATTGAAAAACATTTTACTATTTATAACTTGTTTCAAATTTAAGTCATTCAGTTCTTTAACTGATATTAGTTTAGAAAATGGTATATCTCTTGTAGAAATGTAATTTAAAAAATACTATGATAAACAAGATGAAAATCCAACACACACTTACACACATTTGCATTTACCTTATTAGTAATAACTCTTATTCATAACACGTGCGAAGTGGTGCAATTGAATATAACACACAGACATGAGTTCACATTTGTGATTGAATCCCAGAGTGTTCTGTTCATCGGTTCGGAATATTGTCAATACATGAGGCAGACTAGAGACTCGCACCATTGAGCTCACCGATGGTAAAGTGTTGCGTCCGTGTAGTGTTGCACAACCCAACTCCCCCTTTAGTAGTAAACCTGCAGAAGCACTACATTTTACTTAATCAGAACCTATAAAAAGGGTTTTAAAAAATAAGGAAATTTCCAATTAGGAATCTTTTTACATAATCAAACTCCTTATAGCATAATCATCAAACAGTTTTCAAGACTACTGCTCCAGCTGACTTAAATAAAATTGGGTATTGTGCCGTAACATAGACGAGATAGCCATAAACGAAAATCTAAGTGAGTCCAACTTATATAAATAGTGTAATAAAATTATTGAATGAAAAAAATTAAGTGTGTCGACCATTGTCACAAATGTCACAAAAATATGTCATTAATATTACGCACCACATTTAACGTTAGTCATCCAATTTTTCAGTATGTATGGTTATCACAGTCAAATAAATAGGGCCTTTGATATGGTCAGATGAATACCCCTAAATATATTTGATTATGAAGTTATAAAAAAAATGTAAAACATTCTTTTGTAATTTTATGGTGAATAGAAAGTTGAAGTATAGAAACATTTTCAATGATATGAATTTGAGAATTTCTCGTTTCAACGATTCTTTGAGGTTTATGGACACAGATTAGCGTCAACAGTAATTCTAAAAAGATACATATTTAATTATATTAATGTATGGTTTAATTTAATATTGTAAAATAGATCATCTCCATTGAGGCAGGAGGGGGTGTTTAAAGGAATTAAAAAGTCTACAATTTCCCAATTTCGAGAGTATTTCACACTAACGTGATTTAAAGTGGTCAAGATTAATTTAGCCCAATAAATATGTCATTGAAAACCAAGGTGAAGTCAAAATGTTATGTACCATGGCCCTTCCTATTAAAGTGAAAATTCCTGCAGGATAAATTGAGTGTAAATAAAAAGACACAACCTACATTGGTATAAAATTTTTGGTGATAGCTCAGAGTAATAAAACAAAATTTTTTTGTTTTAACACTCTGAGATGATAGTAATATACAAAGGTAGTAGAATAATTACCAAATATAAACAGAAAATTCTCAAACAAAAATAAAAACAAAAAGTAAACAAGCAAAAATAATAATAAAATTAAAAAAGATCAATGAGTCGTTTAATGTAACACTAAAGGACCCATGCTGTTCTAAAATAAATGATGAAATAAAATACTTATACAAAATATGTTATAAGTACAGTGATGTATTCTTGACTGAATGTTATAAAATATTAGGTATACTAGTGTACATTTTAGGCGTCAATTGTATTGGTCCTTCTCGGTCAAGAAATTAAAGATTAATTAAACAATATTGTACGAATATTAGAAACTACAAACAAAAAGAATTTTCAAGTTTCAATTTCCTGAAAACGCGTCAATTTTTCAACCTCCAATCAGAGAGGAAATGTTCGTCCTGTACCAATCACAACGCAAGTTCCGGCCCAAGTGGAGATGACGGCATTCTACAGTCTTAGGTAAAATATTTACCGTATTCTGAATAAATATATTTAAAGATTATTTAAACAACGAATTCAGTTTCTATCGTGTTTATGAGTTATAAATGGATAAAAAATGTTAGATGCAATGTCATGTTTTTATCAAAGATTAAACTTTTCCTACAGTTACCTAACAATGTACATGTTCTCTCACTAATTTGAGAGAGCAAAGTGGCCAGTTCGCTCATCAGTGAGACAATGTTAACATTGTCTCACTCTAATTAGTTTGTCTCACTCCAGATTTGCAACGTGAAGACACGAAATAGTGAGCACGTAACATGCAGATAAGGTCGTATGCGCGCGAAATACGTTGGCAGCACTGGCTGTAAATCAGCTGGTCAGCTGTTGTACTGTTGTTGATCGTGTTGATCATTAATGTCATATTAAAAGTTCACTTCTGTGTAAAAATACGTTACGTTTCTTTACTAATTTATTTGTTTTATTCTAACTGTAGGAAAAATATAATGTGCAACTCGAGTTCAAAGTACAATTGCCTCACTCGAGAAACCATTCCTCACTCGCCTATGGCTTGTGAGTAAGGATTTCTCTCGAGTGAGTCAATTGCTCACTTTGCTCACTAGTTGCACAAATAACTATTTCCTTTGATTATCATATCTACAAAAAAAGGTTGATAGTTTGTTACATGATTTAATCATAAGGACAAGGAATCACTTCATAAAACAAACTTTTACAACGAATAATCCCTGGCCATATTAATTAGGTTTTGTTTAACCACAGACAATTGAAACTAAATTATATGATAAATATTTATGATTCGTATTATTGTTTTTTTTTATATTACGTACGTTTGTCTCCTTTAATAAAAGTGTGTACCCTTATCATTTTCATAGACTTTCTATGTCAAATCTATTCAAAAAGACCCCCATTTGTTTTCAAGGCAAATATTGGCCATGGAGTTGTCGTAGGGAAGAAAAATAAACTCAAGATCAGATTGTCTTTCTGTGGGTAAACTTTGTTGTTTGTTCGATGAATGATTCCTGTGTGTCAAAACAATTCAAAAAACCTCGTAATTTGTCACAAGCGAACCACCTTAATACATTAATCAGAATTGTATGGGTATACATAGAATCAGTTTTCAGTGGGTAATACATTATTAAAATCTCAATATTTTAATAAGATTTTATGACGAAATATTTTAAAAATTTTAAACTCTCTTTTATAGTACTCCAATTTATATATATATTTTCTAGCCAAGCGCATTTCTTCTTTGTTGTGTAAAACGTTAAAATGTTTAATTTAGTTGAGCATGAAATTGTGGTTGATTATCTTAGATATATAAATTTTATAAATGTAGGATAAGCCAAATATTCTATGTAGTATTTTTGAACATTATCCAAACAAGTTAAAAACTTACTTTTTTCTTTAGATTCTAGTCCTAGGTAATTCTTTGATTATTTTCCGTGTGTGTACAACGATTGCAGCAGGAAATGTACAAAAGTTAATGCCAGAATATCAGTTGCAAGGAATTAAATCAGCGTTATTTAGATAATTTTGTTAAATTGAACACGGTGCACTTGTACGCATGTCTTTTAGCTAGTTGTTGAGCTATAATTCTTGTCATAAACCTTTTATCTCTTTCCCTCTCTCTCCGCTAGTTGACTTTGTAATGTACTAGATAATTTTATCACTCTTCGCAGACCAATGGGTCGACAATGATTTCTAAATCATATTTACAACCCCTGTCTAGTGCACCGTGAAATAACACTGGCCTTCAATGGCCTGTGTAGCCATAGTAATTGAATGGATCAATATAGATCCATGAATAACGTATTAAATATCTTTTACTTAATTCTTTATTGGTATTCGTTTCCTTCCACCATGGCCATTCGTTGTTTTGACCTAGTTCGTTCTAATTAAATTACAACATGTGTTTCAAATCTAAAAAATAAAAGAAGATCCACATGAATGTGCTTTTAGTTCATTAGTTCGTTTTATTTGTGAAAACTATTTTTTATTGTTGTTTTACATTTATAATGATACTCATGATTTTTCTCTACTTAATAACAAGGTATGACTACGCGATTGGTTGCAGCCTACAGGTTTTCAGATGAAAATTGTAGCTTAACCTTCAGAGAGTTTACTACCTGTATGTTTCTATCAATACATAGATCAAAAGGGAAAGTAAATCTAAAATGTAGTATGGTACTATTTTCGCTGAGGCTTAAAAGTATGGTATACAATTTGTTTACACTGACTTAAGCATAATTAAAATTTTAGTTAGGCAATTTAAGCAATATTTTTATTACTGCTATTAAAATAAATGTCTGTCCATAATAATACTAGTGAGAAAATTACTATTGTGAAATACCAACTTAGCTATTGCAATACGACTTATTATAAAATCTGAATGTAGATTGTGTTTCATTGATTAAAAAGATTTCCTTTGTATATCTTCCATACATGCGTCTACCTCCAACCCACTACGGAAAACAATAAAAACTGTATTGTTTTGGGAATTGAATTTCCCTTCGGATCCAACGTCACAATACATAAAAGACAAGCATTCATTTATGCAGATTGATGGATTTGTATTCGTGCACTCTTGTTCCAACCACGATCACTCTGTTTTATGTAATTGATCAGAATACTTAAACTTTATATATTTTTTAATTGCCACCTGTAATATATTACTGTAAATATTTTGATGCTTAGAAATTCATCGATACTATCATTTCCTATGCGATAGTTCATTTTCCACTTTTTTATTTTGACTTTACCTTTAACCATTGAAGCTTCCATAAATTTAGTTTAACTATACTGCTGTGGATTCCGAAATAAATTGAAAGCCCTTTGCACCTATTGGTATCCTTATAATTTGTAATTTCTATATTTTTATTAGTCCGTTCTATCTATTTAAATCAATAAATACAATTTTGATCCCTTGTGACCTATTGGTTTTCACGTTAGAGTAATAGAAAAAATAATTTTAAAGGAAAGCTAGTTATGTATTACTTACCTAACTCCTCACAAGATTGACTGAACGAAAGCAACAAGTTAAACCAGAACTCAAGTTAAACTCGTTCGCTAACTTGACACCTGCAAACTTGTATATCACCCTATGTTACTAAACAGTTCCAAAGTGTAATTTAGATACAATTTACTATGAGAATGTAAAATATAAAAATTATATGAAAATTAAAGCATTCATGCGATTTTTATTAGGATATTTCCTCTGGTTCAAGGCTTCATCAAATAAATGATATAAAATTAAAATCCCGGATTGATGACACGTGTGACGGATTAGAATTGATTGTCGTAATGAATCATTTCCATGAATATCCACCACTGAAATTAGTTTTTACCACGTACTATTTTGCAAAAATATATAATTCAAAATATTTTGAAAGGGTAAGGGCTCATGAAATAGACTAGTTATTTTTACGATTACAAGCACATAATGATTAGGCTCAGACGAAGCGCTATCTTTGCTTCGATTTTAGGGAACGGGCACTTAATGGCAAAATATTAAATAGTGTTATGGGAAACGGATAGAAGAGCGCAAGCCAGAAAACTATCAACCTACCCTGCGTGCCTCAGTCCTACCCCGACGAATTTTATTTATGGCCACTTTTTAGAGCAGGTAAGACTTGTCAGTGGTCGTTTGGGCAAGAAGATGCCATCAGTCATTTGGCTCCTTCTTCTGCAGCACACTGTGGATCAAAAGGCTATCCCCCAAAACCATTAAGACGATATTGGTATCGCTGGGACCATATTTGCTCAAGGGTGTTGCCGCAAGCGCAAAATCATAAATATGTAATATTTTTCTAGCAGTATATGCGGGTCCGGTGTGAAGTAGATAACTACCAAATCGACACCATGTGAACGGTCCTAACTAATTTTCCAACAAATTGCTCGTTTCCTATTGGTTCACGCGTGTTTCATTCTCGTTTCTGATTGGTTCACGGTTATTACCTCTTGTAAATCACCTCAGTTTGCGAAGGCCTGAAATTCACTTCGGAAGTTAGACTCGAAGCCTAATCATATTTGATTCGATTTTTCCTGCTCACAAAACAAACTCTGTTGATGTTTAAATGCATACAACACATTTGCGTCTTATTCAATTTACAGTTTTTTTTTATTAAATAAAGCAACACAACAAATAACTCCCAGACAGGATATATATATACAGGGTGGCTGAAAAGTAACTTGCACCCCACTTAACTTTTCAACCATTTGAGATATTTGAAATCGGTTTGCGGCAACCTTCTTAGATATGAGGGGCTACAATAATCATGGTCAATTTTGAAAATTTCGCCCTGAGGGGTAGCGGGGGTAGGGGTAGCTCAAAATTTTCAAAAGACAAGTATAGTCGAGTTTGGTATCATTTTACAGGTCTTGACGAAACATGAACATTGACATAAAGAAAACCAAAATCGGCTCACTAATAACAAAATGGCCCCCTAAAACGTTTCAAATCCAAATAACCATGAGGGTGGCAAAAAAATTAACTTGCACCCTATTTAACTTTTTAACTATTTGAGATATTTGAAATCGGTTTGCAGCAACTTGTTTGGAAATGAAGGGCTACAATTATTATGGTCAGTTTTGAAAATGTTGCCCTTACTTTAAAAATTACTTTAAATAACCATTGTCTCAATCATTTTTAGCTGCCATTTTGTTATTAATGGTCCGATTTCTATTTTCTTTATGTTAATTGTTATGTTTCGTCAAGACCTACAAAATGATACCAATCTCGACTATAGTTGCTATTTGAAAATTTTGAGCTACCCCCTACCCCCGCTACCCCTAAAGGCAAAATTTTCAAAACTGACCATAACTATTGTAGCCTCTCATATCTAAGAAGGTTGCCGCAAACCGATTTCAAATATCTCAAATGGTTGAAAAGTTAAGTGAGGGTGCAAGTTACTTTTCAGCCACCCTGTATATATTACCACCAAGTAAGTCCAATTATCCAGCGACTAGACTGGTGTGGTTGCCGTTATTGACGTTCAGTTTCAGCTGCCAAAACCAAAATTGTCTCAAACAAAAAAGCTATTACACATCTCTTAAAATATTAAGACTATGTGAAATAACGAACAATTCATTTATTTCCATTTAGATATTTTAACACAACTATCTTTGGGAAGTACAACCCGTTCTACAAACATGTTTATTAATATCAATGTAAACATCTTGTTAAAGTAAAATAAAATATTTTTATGTCCCACCTTCACATCCTAGGGCGCTAGGTTCCAGCCCGAAACTGTTTTACATCAGGTCAGTCCTAGTGCGTTACGGCATTTATTTATTTATTTCCCAACGGCTTACACCAGTTTACAAGAATAATTACAATGTTGTGGATGGCAAAAATCATGCAACAGTGAAGTGGTACAGTAAAGTGGCAACAGCAAGAACATAATATAATTGATATATCTTCATAAAATATACAAAATACACGTAAATTAATTAGTAAACTTTATTCCAGAACTAATTCAACACAAAAGATAAAATGTAAACAATAACAATAATAATCTGATTATTTAAGCATATGACAATCCTCCCCCCTATTAAGCTGCTCTTAGTTGGTCGCAGTGTCTCTTAAATAACCGCCCGTCTTCTGATTTAACAAGATACATCACGTTCCCAAGCGGCCTTTCTACTGTTCCTGTTGACCACTTTTCTTCTGACATGTTTGAGTAATTTCTCATCAACACTATTTGTCCTTGTTCTGGATTTATTTTACCAATTTCTGCCTTGAAAATGTCCTGAAAAGTTGTTAGGAGTTTATCAAGTTCCTCTGATGTGTTAGTATCCGCAAGATTTATATCAGCCCAATCCATCTTGACTTCTCGGAGCCATTCACGTCCAAATATTGGGAAACTATTTTTGTACTATCCTTTCATTACATTATTGGCATAGGTAGATTAATTGCATATTTGAAATTAATATTGTATTAATCAAAAAATAATATATATTGAAAACTCAATAGAAAAACCCGATGTTTCATTAGCTTTGTGTTCTATTTAGTTATGCTTTAATTAAAATCTATTCGATTGCTTCAATCAAATGCATCAAACATGTTGATCTAATTAAATGTTGCATGGTAATTAATTATAATTTTCCTATATTAATTCCAAACTAATTCCTTTTTTTATGAACTGAATTAGCAAAAAACTACAATCTATGTCAACCCTTCGGATTAGACTTTTTTGAGACATATTAAAAGGTTTAGAATGTCAATAGACCCTTTTATCTGTTGACCTTTGTTCTCCAACCCAACGTATGAATGCAATGAAGCAGAGTTATTGCTGGGTTTCATGTCTTCCTCAAATATACAATGGTTTCCAATCTGCTAGATAAAACAATAAACGTATTTTGTCAGAAAATTGAACCCCTAAGGGCTACATTGTCGATGAATCAAGTGCAACGGAAGAATGTCTTATATTTAAGTTAGGGTTTTATACTATATAGATAAAGGTATATATTACAAGAGTCATAGCCCCAGTTTACTTTGTAAGAAAACAGCTAAACTGTTCTATTAGATAAGGGAGCCTTTATGCATTTATTTTGGAATCACATTGTCTTATTCGCGGCTTAATTGCATGGATAAAATCCATTTTTTGCAGGTTTTCAACTCTGAACCATGAGGAATTGTTCAACAATCATTACAAAAATTATAAAGATAACTTATGTTGTATAGCTTTTAAAATCATACAAGTAAGATATTTACTCCTTTTTTACTATAGGGCTATGTGGACTTTTAACCCTTGTTAAAAACTCCAGTCACAGAGATAAGGTTTTATTTTACAAGATTAAACTAAGTTGTTCCTAATTAATCTACTCCTTTATTATTATCCTTTTAAAATGTTATGGATCCTAGATCTTGTTGATAATTATTTCAATTTGAAGTTAAACTTGAATATATTTAAGAAGCAAAAACTAATTATTAGTTTTAACTGCTGTAAATTTTTGTGATTTGGACATTTTCCAAATTAATGACAAATTTCATAACATATTTTTGTTTTAAATGTAAATATGAGCTTTATCTTTTGTGATATCGGTATTAGGAACACATCATTTTAGTGTCTAATTTATTCAATTTGGTACTAATTTTTTACAAATTAAAACGCATTACATTAAAAAACGTCTGTAATTTTTGATACAAATAATACGATTCGCCATATGACCGTTTCGTCACCATTTTAAAAGATTAATTTTACATTGGACTGATTCGAATTACCTGAAATAATATTACATTTAATAAAAAATACATACGAGTTTTATAGAGTGTCAGAGGTACAGTATATATTTGGTATTTCGATATTTATAGTTTTTGGACCTATAAATACTTTAAAATACAAAAATGTTACAATTAGTATGTTTAATACTTTTACTTTAATACTTTTATGTTTGAATATTTTCATAAATCACACAAGGCTAACGCACGGTATTTCTTTAAATAAAAGTATTAAGCATATTAATAGTTCGTAATGACTAAAATAATAATTGCATGCGATCTAGTTCTGATAACTCCCGAAAGATGATAATTAAGAAATATCGCTTTAATTAATCAAAGGAATTCATTAGTGACACAAAAGTATTTTATTTCAAATGCTTTACCCTCTCCCATCTTATTACGATTAAGGAATAAAGAAATCGTCTCAGCGTTAAAATAAATCGCTTCAATTATTAATTTCAAAATTGTATTCGCTTTAAAGATTCGTCCTTTGTATTATTAAGTAAGGTATTTCAACTTATTTATACATTAATATTCATCCTTAATAGTATTAAAATCTATTTCTTCATCAGGCTTGTTAGACGTAATGAGTCGTGAACCCTGAGTAAAGTATATTTTACCTTATGATTTTCTCATTCCCCTATGAACACATAACATTATTTCAAACATGTTATGCTGCTCATATTATATAGGATATAGTACGAGTAAGGCATTCGACGAAGGGTATATGCAATACCAATAAAGGCAAGAATGTGGATGATACATTTGTATGATGTGCCAATTTGCGATTTGAAAGCCAATAGATAATCTATGTTAAGAGGCATTTACGTTTGAACGTTCTGTCATAAAATGCATGAAAACTATTTCAACATCACACGTTTTGAGACCAATAACCTTATGAAAATTACCATAAGATTTGATCTGTTGGTGTCATTTATTTACTTGAGTTGTAATTCATTTAAAGTAATTTTAAATTACTTATAAATTTTAAAATCTGTTAAGTCATTTATTTTTCCCAACCATGGTCATAACCCCATGCCCATCAAGCTTTACCAAGACCCTGTAGGCAGACCACTAACAGAGAAATTATTTTTTAGTCAGCGTCAAATAACTTTCGTATGAATCGTGTTAATTAGAGTGGTGAGACGATGCACATAAGATCACATTCCTCCGCTGCTGTCAAATTTGTTAAGCAATGTAAATAATTAATTTACGTTAGATTAATTTATTTATACCACTAGCATCTAGTGGGTTGATCAATGTTTTGGGATAATTTCCTCGCCTTTCCCTACCCGTCATCCTTATTACCACGATCTTTACCTCATTCATCTCCAATCCTAGAAAGCGCTATGGTCACCACAGAGCGTAATTCTTTCCATTGCATCGGCCAGATAAATTGAATTTGATGTACGAGTAAGTCTTCTTACATACAACTGGTTCTGTGTGTAGCTATGAAAATGGGTGGCGTTATAAAATTAAAAAGAAGTTCGATGTGCTGATTTCCGTTTGAATATTCTCGGTTGATTAAGATCATGACACAGATGTGTTAAAGTCATGACAACCACAAGTTGATGTAATTATTGAAGACTACTAATGAAAAAACTGACTGAAATAGAAAATAGACATGTAGCATACAAACTGATGGTGTAAATCCTGATGTAGGTCTTTGTTACGTTGTATTGTACCGCTCACAATACAACAATACAACACAACAGTAGTCCCTGTTGTATTGTACTGGCATACGTTGATCCCCAGATTCAGTCTAATCTGCTCCACAATACTCCTACCTATAAATGTACGGGTACTGCACTTTAGGTTGTTTCTACTCTGTTAACACTGCCTTAAACTTACAATAGACAACCTTTTCTGATATTTTTGCACAATAAACTTCATTCGTATAAGTTAAATATAAGAGGGTTTTACCATAGATAAAACATACTCCCTAGATTTCTTATCCTTATGGAACAGCTGAAAACAATTTTATTGTTATTTTAATACATTTCAATGAAATTGCGACCATACAAAGTAGGTATTTTAAGCCAGGTATGAATGGAGATTAGTGTAGGATGAGTGGTGCGATCTTGTAGTCTTGTTAGTGACTAAGGCTGGCTTATTCCTTAGACACAGCTGTTAATTAATAGCCCATACAGCTAATGGCAACTAGAACCTACAGTTATAGTGGAATCCGAACCACATATTTGCCTTGGAATATACGAATTGGTCTAATTTTCAGGACAGTACTGCGGATAGTCGTAGTACTCACTCGTGCGAACGTTAATCCATACGAGTATAGCATCCACAGTGCATGCCAATAAATATCCACAACTCGTAGGGATGAGAAGTCTACTTACTATGGTTTTACCATGACCTTCACATCCTACGACGTTAGGAACTAGCCAGGAATATAGTGATTCAGGCTAGGCTCAGGGGTTGTAGCATTTGTGATTGGCCGAATTTTAACCTGTAGCCTCGGGGAATGACGCCCCGTGCTCTGCCTGAGACCAGTTTACTCTTATATAATTGGTACTTGAAATTGAATCAGGTGGTTGTTAATCATTATGATATTACCCATACTCTAATAAAACAGGAATATTCATGTACTCAACCTTCAACCTTCTTTTGGGTATGACCTGTTTATTTTCCATTAAACCATTTGTGACACTTAATTTTCAAACTCATTAATTTTTGTTTATATATTTTCACTATATCTTTTATAGTTTCTTGGATCTTCACATTACTGTTTATCAGCACTTTTCGTCAGCCACCTGTTCGTGTATCTCGTGCACTTTGTTGTCTTCTTCCTCTTCTTCCCCTTCCAACTCCCAATGTTCGGCGTCGTCGAAGAAACACTCCTCGTTGACTTTACCAGTTCTGGGTACTAGAGTCTTCAAAATAGTACCTAAAACACACATTATTGTGTATTCATCACTCAATCAATAAATCGTACAAGGCTATAAAAAGAACTAACATTACAGTACATTCGAAAGTTACAGTATCTTTAGTATCCGAAAACATCTTATAAAATATATTTGAAGTCTTTTGAGAAGGTTGTAAACGTGTACTAGCACTAAAGGTACAAAATACTTTAATTAACCATATAGTTAATGACATTTATTAGTTATTAGTTATTTATTATTTATTAATAACATATAGCTCGAGTTATTAGTTAGTATATGTTAGTTGTTAGTTATTATACAGGAAGCTGCCGAAATTCTTAGTTTCATATCAATGCATCCCTGTAAAAAAGGAACCCCCTAATGATTGTGCGAAAGTTTTAATATACTTATTCTTCAAACCTATTCCAATTGTATAGCACAATAACCCCCCTCACAATGACAAACAGTAATTTATCTAGGAAATTGTGTTTTTCATTTAGTTATTTCACAAGAAGGCCTTCTTGGTTACACCTCAAACCCTATCAGTGGTCTTTGAAGGAAAAGGGTGTCACGACACCTATTGTTGTGTGGCGTTTCAATCATTGCAGTAACCTAAAAACATAGCCATTTTCAGTTATGTAATGAAGAACTACTCATTGCTCTTTACTGATCACGGTCCATGCAATGAGGCCGTAACGTTATCACGCCATGTTAGTAATGACACCGTTACAGAGTTCCAGAAGCCCAACTATGTGAAATAATCTTTTGTTTATTTGACATCCTTTTACATGTATTGACTAACCAGTGACTGCACCTCCCACCACAGCGACTACCACACTAACAGCCACGGCCAGCAGCTGATAGCCGGCTTGTTCTGTAGCACTGCGGCCAACGTTGGGCATCAAGTCTACATCAGCTTGCTGAGCATGCTGGACCTCCACGCCGTCCAGTGGCACACGGGCGGGGAAGACTACGTACAGGCTGGAGACACCAGGGAGACATGTATAGTAAAGTGTTGAAGAAAATAGAGTTAAGAGAGTAGGAATATACTTTATAATGGTGTGCAAAGTAGGAGTAGGGAGTACTGGGGTTGGCTTCCGGAACATTAAATATGAAATTTTCAACATAATAGCTTGTCCAAAAGGGGAGGTTTTGTTGAAGTAAAGATTGAAACTTCCACTTACAGGATAATATTTATTTCAAATGCGTCGAAGGACTTGCATGTTAAATGAACGTGTTAAAAATCTCAAATAAAAAGTAATAGTTGTGAAATTACATCTTGAGCTAAGAAATTTTAAATTGCGAAATAGTCAAATCAAATTAAAAATCACTTTATTCTGTTTGATAAATGTACAGGAATACATTATGACTGGTAGGAATAGTAGTCACCTAGCC
Source organism: Macrosteles quadrilineatus (assembly GCF_028750875.1). Lineage (NCBI taxonomy): Eukaryota > Metazoa > Arthropoda > Insecta > Hemiptera > Cicadellidae > Macrosteles > Macrosteles quadrilineatus. Next base: position 199,683,670 of record NW_026542595.1, read on the forward strand.
TATAGGGAAATTCATCCAGGCAATGAGTAACAGTTTGATTATAAAAGCTACTTAACAAGATTTTGAAGCCTATTGATCATTTTGAACAAAGTTTTATCTGTACTTTTATCAGAATATTTCCAGATACGAGTAAGGAATGAGGGATGACGTGTGGTTATAATTTCCACGCCACATGGGACAGGCCCCTGTCTGAGTTACAAATGATGTAGACTTGTATTACATCTCTTCAGTTCATATCTACTGCCGCTGCTCTTGCAGTCATTTATCTTTAGTCTTCTCTGTTTTATATTATTTGCCTGACAGGGTACATATGTTTCTTTCTGCTTTTACATTCATAAAAAAATAACTATTAATATTTTGAATTCAATTATTTATAGTGAGTGATAGCCTTTCTCAGAAGGTTATATGTTAAATAATTATTTGATAAGGTTATCAATATATTTTTTTAGTTTTTGGGGAGTTAATAGTGAAGTGGATCATGACACCAATGCTTGGATGATGTGGTTGCCGCCACTTAAATTGTATTAGTTCTGTAATTATTGTACTGTGCCGGTCCCTTATACATAAAACCATAGATAAAACATACTGTTGCTTAGTCTATGATAAAACGCAAGAGGTCAACAATATCCACATCAAAGCAAAATACATGATTACACCATCATTCATAAACGTTCATAAACTTTGAAAGCCTCGATTTAATACCGAGTTCAAACTTGTTCGTTAATTTATAAAGTGCATTCTGAAGAATTAGAACCACCCAATCCTCCAAAATCAAAACGTCACTGCTGTGGGTGGTGTCTTCTTTTAGTTAGTCTGTAGAGTGATAATACTTACTTGTACCCATAATCCTCTACTGATGCCAAGAATGCCATATAGGCTCCCACCACCGCTGCCAACACTCCCGGCATGCCGTGCAAGTTATGTACACCACATGTGTCATGGACCCCTAGTTTCTCTAGTAGTTTGGGCTGTAAATAAATAAATGAAACTAATCAATTCGAATGTTTTGTCCAACCTATACCTAACGATCATAAACAAAAATGAAATTAGTAAATGGCCCTAAAGGGACTGTATGATATGGATCTCCTAATCTCTTATGGGGCACCTATATCCAACAGTTCGAAATAAAAAGATGTCTAAAAATATCAAGTCTCACATTAAGAAAGTGAAGTCATTATTTGGAGCGAGTTCTCCTAAGTCAGACTTCCTCCACTTCATACCTCTGACTGCCCATGAAAGGTCCGATTTCGGAGGGGGTGTTATCGAAATATTAGTTGGCCTAAATTATTCTCAGATACAAAGATTATATCATGGCAATGTTTGTAAATTTTTGTGATGGAGAAACAGACAGGCGTACACCTGAAGGTTATTGGAATATACTAACACATTTACTCATGTTGTGGTATCCAAAGCCAATGTTTGGCTATCTACTAGATGGAATTCTTGTTTTATCACTTACCTACACAATAAAGGTATACAATAAAGCGTAAATAAGAAGTTCGCCTTATTTAGAATGCAATTTCATTTATATGATTTTATAATTTTTATAAAAAATTTATATTCCCCCTAAAATTTGTCTAGATTATAATTAACAGTTATGTGGGGAAATTGTAACCATCTAGAATATCAACTTAACACTAACATTACAATAGAACACCATACCAATTACCTTTTTAATACAGTTTCGTAAATACACTAACAATTATTAAAACTAAAGCGGTTTGTCCAATACTTTTGATATTTTTTATACTGTTATCCATACTTACAAAGGTTAAATAGTAATATTTACAACAAGATAATTTACTAATGATTCCAGAAATAGATACACAACACACAACAGAGGTGTAATTTTTCACCTGTCATCTCCGTTACAAATGACACCAATCCAAATTACATTTTTCTTCGTCATATGTATACTATATTTTTTTCTCACTTCTTTCTAATTTGGATATAGTACCTTTTAGTAAACTGTTTAGGATTGTAAATAGGTACTTACTTTACTTTCCATCCAAATTCCTTATTCATGACTCTTATTGCTCTATCCCCTATAATCTTTTTTATGTAACGTTTTAAATTATTTATTTATATCAATTAATTATTCAGACGATCAAAATTTAATTTATGATAATTGAAGAATACCTATAAATCTTCTTTCCTAAAGTCAATAAACTAAATAGCTAGATCATTATGGCAAATCATAACAATCACCTTCATTTCTAATGAAAACCGTCTTCAAACACAATTTATTTGCTTATAGAATTGTAGTGTAAAGCAACATCCAAAGTTATTGAGTAGAAATTGATGAGGAAATAAATTTGATGTAAGTGAACCTGCATTTCTACTTTAATTATAAAACTACAACTTCTTTTATTGTAGAGAAATGCAGTTTTCACTTCCTAAATACAATGTGATGGAGCCCAAGTATGGAAGAAAGAGTAGCCCAAGCTATATAAATCTTCGTATAAGTGTATTGCTACTTAAGGGCGGAGATAACAAACTTTATAAACCAAAGTGGATGATCCGCAGACTTTATGGCGTGATGAAAAGTAACTTGACTCCCTATAACATGTAGTATGCTATTCTCGGGTATAACTACTTTTAGGACTGAAAACCGTTTCTTCTAGACGAGTATCGATTCATTTTCCAAATCTATATTGGTTCTGTAAAACAAATCTTTACAGTATATAATACGTATATACGTGTAGTCAACTTGAATTATATTGGGTCATCAATTCAAATTTCATTTAAGTATGATGTATCTTAACATTACAATAATAATGAAGGTTAGGGTACTTGTCATAATGAATTATATTTTTTAAAAACTGCAAATTCTTAGTAAACTATCACGGTAATAAGTTTGTATTGTTAGTGTTTTCACAAAAAAAATTATATCTATTGGTTTTCAACGAGGGAAACGTGTCATAAAAACACGTATGCTTGAAATTTTCAGTAAATAAATGTTATCCAAACCAAATTTACCTTAAAAAACTAATTATGTCTTAAAAGAAAAGCTTAAGTAAAAAAATTATGCTCTTAATAATTCGAATCGATATTTTCTCACTCCTTAAAATGTATTTTTTTGTTTTTACTACAGAATAATACTTTTGCTTACCAAAGTTTGACTTTAACTCCAAAATACCCTTTAAATTTAACCTCCACAATGTTCCTATTTCTTACTAACCTGAATGTACTGGAAGCCTATGACAGATAATACACCGGCAATACTGCCAACCATCATAGCTCCGAAGGGTTGCACCATTAGGTTGGCAGAAGTGCCTATGGCGACACCTCCAGCTAGAGTGGCATTTTGGATGTGCACCTAAAAAAGGAAAATATTTAAACTTAGCTGATTATATAGTTTAAATGTTTAGATGAGAGGTTACAAATAAGCTTAACAACTTGATTGGGGGAGTGTTAGTTTAAGTTTATAAGTAATTGGTTAATTGATTAAAAGAATGCTGCTACCGGTACTTATGATCTGGTCTGCGGAATTTCTCTTACGGAAAATCGCCCTAGGACATTTCACCCAGGTAATTTTGGGAGCGTTTCATAAACTCCAAATTTCACAAACTCCAACGCTTAAAATATTAAATAACCAGAGCGGTTCATAACCTCCAATTTTCATAAGCTCCAAATCTATAACATTCAAATAATCACTGTTTCACAATGTCCAAAATTCACAAACTCCAACGTTAAGATACCAAATAAACAGTGCGGTTCATAATGTCCAAATTTCATAACCTCCAACGGTACAGTCTGAGCCAGAAGTCTCTACAGTGGTTGCCACAGTCAGATAGCAGGCACCGTTCGCCAGCGCTCAACTACTGATTATACGTGCATTTTATGATTGAAGAACATTCAGCTGTGTGACTCAAATATGTGTTAGCACATAATGTGCAAATCAAATTTACATTTTTACATTTTTAATACCTTTATTCAAGCTTTCAGCTGAGTTTCTTAACTGTTCCGTATCTCAATTAAAAAGCCAATTATTACATTACAAATATCGTAAGAGATTTTTTTACCGAAGAAAAATTTTAAAACATATAAATATGTTTTATAAGTATATTTTCTAATAGCTGTTAAAATTTCATAACGATTACATCAGTTGTTTTTTTTGTCATGTGTAAAAATAGCCCTTTGTTAGAAAAGTGCCGAAAACCTTGTACTTTATTCATTCTACCCACTAAAAGGATGAGTTTAAACTACATAAAAAGGTAGAGACTAACATACATAAACGCAAAAATACATTTTTATAAGTAGGATTTAACTTATACATCATATTGTAGGTATACTGGTCACGTTTCAATAAAAGCTCATACTCGAGTATTTACACTTTTTTACTCACAGCAGTCTCGTTTCTCTTTGCAACTTAATGTGGCTAGTTCAATAATGTTAAAGTTTTGACAAGGTGATAATTTATATTTTGATTTGCCTTTTCAGTGGAGAGCTAAGCACTGTATACCTTTTATTTACCAATAAAAATGCGTAATCACAAACAGTGGAGTCTTTGACTGTCGTATAAAATATTAAGGTATGAAGTTGTTGTTGTTGTAACGATTATTGCATATTCTATTTAAAAATAGTGTTCAATGTAAATAATTCAACAAGTTATTAGATAGGTACCTTTTATAGTTTTTAGATTCTATTTAGCAAATTTCCCTATAAGAAAGTACAGTAGCTATTACCGTAGGTGGCATTGTAAGACCTAGGCCCGGGACCGATTTACTTTTTGATTTTGATTTTGTTAGCGTATTATATATATAGATTTCCGTAGTGGTTAATTATTCATGAGATTTACTTTCTGGAGAGAATTTGTAGAATAGTGTTTTATTAACTGTAAGGGTTTCTGTAATATTATTTATAATATGTTACCTTAAATTATCACTTACATTTCATTACACAGTTTAACTTTAACTAGTCTGAATTTCAATTTTTCAGTGAATATAAATTAAAATGTATGCAGCACTTAGCTCGAATTGATTAGGGGTTTAGGTTGGATAAGAAAAAGTACAGTCCAGCAAAAATTTCGCACCACGGCCTTGCTGGCGTTGCAGTCAAGAGGGAAGCTATCGTCAAGAGGAAACACCATACTTTGCAAAAAAATATATAGGCCTATTTTTTGTTTTGGTCAGAGAGGTTCTGCCTGTGGCTAAGTTGTAGCCAATAGTTTAATGCATAAAATAGCCTGTATTTTTTAATTGTTTACAAACAATGTTTCTGTAGATTGCTTAAACATGTAGGGCAATTTAGCATTTTGCAACGTGTAGAAAGAAACTACAATCGTACGCGTGCCGTATGGACTAATGTTTAATTACCTAAGGACAAAATAAAAATTAATTTATCTTTTACTGACTTTAAAAAAAAAAATGCAAAATCGGCATGTAAACTGCGAACTTAATTAGGCCTTTTACCATCACTAACTTTAACAACAAAACCAAGATACCAGAAAACGCCAAATAAAATTTCAACACAAATCACTAATTTCACTAATTAATTATGGATTCAATATCAAATGGAAAACTCCTGCTTTGTTTTTATTTCAAAAACATTATAATGAGATGATATATTCTAAACGTTTCTGTAAACATTTGACGCTTACTTTAGTGTTTAATCAATATTTTGTTTAAAGTGGAATGACCTCAACGGCTACTCTGGAACTAACCTGAGAATTAAACTAAAAAAGTTCGTAGAGATAATATATTTTTTCACTAAAGCAATTACTATGACAAGTTCCAGTGAGCGGGATTTATTAATTTTGTTTGGAGAAGGTTTTAACTAGGTACATTCTGTTTCTCAAAGGAAAAGGGGTTAAAATCATATAGACTAGCATGCATAGTATGAATAAAGTACAGGGAAAACCTATAACAGTAATATTTTGAGGTAGTTTCCTTTTCTTTATATGCTTGTCAATGCTGGAGAAACGTAATTTCGTGATTAGTTTCGACAAATGGGTAATCAAACCCTAACCATGCACTGCAGTGGCAAAAATGTTAGACTAGAGCCGTTGATTAGCTTTTTCAAATATAGATGAATATAAACTCGTTAAATGTTTTAAAATAAAATCCATTGAATATAACATGTAATACTATCTAACAACTAAATGGCTAAAGAGGATGAAGAAGCAAATAAATAGGTATTGTAATGTGGTCTCAACCATGGTCTCAACTTTTAAATAGGCCTATTTCGATAGAATGTAAAGTCAATCGAACTTTTAGCAGGAATTCCACCACATAAACTTAGAATAAGAGTAGTTTCTATTTTTGTTTATATTATTATGACCAGAACCAAATCTAGGGTAAAGTTTAGTCAAAGGGATGCATTTACACTAATTTAGTTTACCTTTACGAAAGGAGTATAAAAGTAGAAATAATAACTGGGCCAGGTCGCTAATTCAGTGGGTTTTACCAAGAACTTAAATTATCTCCACATCCAAATAGGAAACTATGCCTTTTCATATTTCACGAAGACAATTTCCGAAATTACAATCGGGGAAGCATTTGTATCAAAGAATTTTGTTAACTATAGACTACCGGTAAGCATTAAAATGCACAAACATACGCCTGTAAATTAAGTTACCATTCTTCGTAATGTAATGACATATTTGATGTAATATAATGATAATTAAATGCTAGAAACTCAGTTTCTATATCCTGTAAACTGATGCTGAGCCGGCCAAACTCCTAGCGCCAATGCCGCGCCAAGCGATTTTATGCCTATTTTTAATCGCTTAAAAATGATACAAGCAGGCTCCGTATCAAAAAAAGCTTCAAATAAAAAATAAAATTCATACTTTGATCTAAAACTTTGCCGCAGAAATTTTTTTCCTGACCAAAAAATAAAAAATTTCCTCACTTACTACATTTTTCATGTTTTTTATGGTGTTAAAAAACAATCATCTGTTTTAATTTGCCTAAATAAATTATAAAAATTATGTTAAGGTAAAAACTAGCTACATAGTAATGAGCACTGGTTTTTCCAGAAAAATAATATATCAATTTGAAATTTGTATGTTAACAAATAAGTGTAGCAGAGCAGGTTGAGTGAATGTATGTTTGTGTAAAACAGAGAGGTTCATTCGGCCCGTACGCCTCGGTATCCGGCCAATTCGATTGACTTACGGCAGAGACTGTACCGTTGGAGCTTATGAAACTTGGAGGTTATGAACTGCTCTGTTTATTTGATATTTAAAAGTTGGAGTTTGTGAAATTTGGACATTGTGAAACTGTGCTTATTTGAAAGTTATAGTTTTGGAGTTTATGAAGTTTGGAGGTTATGAAACGCACTGTTTATTTAATATTTTAGACGTTGGAGTTTGTGAAATTTGGACATTATGAACCTCACCCGTAATTTTCCTTAAGGAAATTTACTTGTGGTAAGAGGCATAGTACCAGGGCTTGGAACTGGGTACGTTTATGTATTCTTCTAAAGCAATGCCACGTGCTCATTTTGATGAAGTTCACAATATGTTGGGCGTGTTGAACTCCTAAGTATTCTCTTTTTGTCTGTTCCTCAGGTGCATAATGAATATGTTGAACTCTCATGTCAGATTGACACCCCTTTTTAGCTTTTCTATAGTTGGATAGTATATAATTGATGTTTCTGTTAAAAAGAGGGATTAAAAGCCTGGCAGTTGACCAAGTCAAGGGATAAGGATTATGAATGGAGATGTGGAAGCTAGTTACAAGACAAATTACAGCTTTTCAAGTGCCCAAGACAGTAGACGTGCAAAGGACATCTTTTAACGTCTACTAACATACGAGTCTTCCACCAATGCTGCAAGGAAGTGCTTTTCTTGATAGGCAAGAAACCCAAAACATTACATTGTAAAAGAAAAAGCATTCAACAACTTTGAAGTGAAATTAGGCCTAAGTTTGAGTTTTATCTTGACCCGAAACTAAATTCTTGTTAGGAAATATATGTAATAAACAATGGTATAAATACCTTCTACTATTAAAGTGATCTTTATTAGTCTATATATAGGCTTCTGCAGTTTCATTCCAGAGGAAACTTCCTCAGGCTTCGAATTACATCAAATCAGTTTCCTTAATGCAATACCGCAGGAGTTGAAGCCCATTTGAGCAACAAACAAATACAAAGTTCAAAAGGGACTTTTTTTTAAGATAAAAATACTTTTCATCTTGTACTTGCCATGTTGAACTTGTGCTTGCGGCTGGTGAGCGCCGAAAGAGCGTACGCCACGACACATGATGCGGCCAATGAGAGGTAGGTGTTGATGACAGCACGTTGTTGAGCAGCTCCGTCCAGACCCGCGCTGTTGAAGCTGGGCCAGCAAACCCACAGGAATACGGAACCTGGAATAAAGTCAGAATCTAACTGAATATTTATAATGATGGGAGTACGGGAACTGACATAAGAGGAGGATTGGCAATACATAACCGGATACTACACTGCCACATACTGTACCGAGCACAAAGTAAGGATTTAGTATACTTCTTAATACGAAAACTTGCATAAGCTAATGATAAGATCAGAATCTTGCCTGTGTAACCTACAACGTTATAAGTATAACCTACAAGCTATGAGCAATGGCACTGTTTATTAATCCCTAAGTCAAAAATAATCTAGCAGGAGAACGAAAACAGGCTTGAAGCTAAGGAATGCCTTTCTGAATACAAATAACCAGGAAACTTCAACATTCGTAAATATTTTCACCCTTAAGGAAAAATTACCTAATTACTGTCTCCAATAATGCAAAACAAGCATAAAATTCTAGCCACTTTCTCTAGTTTATGATTAAGGTAATTTTATTTGGTTAACGAGGCTTCAAATGGCTGAAAACCCAGAAACAAACTGTAAATAAAAAGCTACCTCTACAATACACCGGACAAAACTAACAATCAGTATTGTCTTCATCTGAACCTTAGGATGAGAAATCTACTAAGGGTGTGTTTTATCTATGGTAGTAGCTACTTTGTCTAATCACTTCGACAGCTCGATAACGTTAGCAATCATCTGCACAGCTGTTGTTCTACTACTTTCACAGAGTAATTGTAAACAATGAAACAAAACCACCAAAATTCTCCCGTAAATGAATTAGGCTTTTACATTGTTTGAACAACTCCATTTGGAAACATCCCAATCAATTGATGCTACAATTTTCAGAAGCAAAATAAAGCTTTGCTGAATTGGGTGCAATTTTTCACCAACTGTTGTCTTACCAATGTTTACCCACTCGAACAGCGACGGTTAAAAATACGAATACATTGTTACCTCTTTTAATTTTTAACAAGAGATGTATAAAATAACAGTGTCAGGCGGATTGTGATTTTATCTCTCAATACCCCTTGGCGCTTTTGGACGTATTAAATAGGTTGTTAGCATAATCCTGTTAAATTCGTAATGTATGTGTATTATGTACTTGGAAACTCTTTATCTGGTCAAGTATGTTAAGTTTACATACTTACATGTCATAGCGTATTCGGCTTAATAGCTTATTATTAGTTTCTTCCGTATACATTAGTATATAACTGTTAATTTCGCATATTTAAAGTCCTTTTAATTAAAATTTGCTCTTAATGTTATTTGTTTTACTCACAATCAACTGTTTTTAATAATATAGCCTACTATTTATACACTATCCACCATCGTCAACACTTTGTGGTGTTGGTGATGCGATAAACAATATTCAGTAAGACTTCATTGTTAACTTATTCATTTATTCGACTACTTTAAATATATTTAAAAAATACTTTCGAAGAAAGCTGGATGTGTGTTATGCATACCGTATGTTTTGTGGTGACATTTTGTACATCACGTGTTCATACGGTTTTCGGCTATATTATACAAATTATTATGACAATTTTTAGTCACTCGTATTAGTCATAGTTAGGTGCATATATTTGAATATTCACTCTATGTTAGCAATTACAAAAGCACTACATATCAATATGTATTTTTTAAATTTTTATCGGTCACCATATTGACCAACACTGAACCAAAAGCATATTAATAGTTGGAACGTTGTTCACGGAACAAAAGCAAAACTAGCTTTTGAGTCCAAGTTAGTCCATTTTGCTTTAAATTAGGTCTATCTTTCACTAATGTGAATGATTACAGAACCTTCTGTTTTCTTTGACAAACACTCTAAATAATCTAGGGTCCGTCCCAACTTGATTTTCCTAGAGTTGCATGTATAAATATCTAGATTCAATCTCTTGCAAAAGTACGAAGCCTTTATTATAACAGCAAGAATCCAAAACTATAGCATTTACCGATCATGGCGAACATGTCTGAGTTGTATGATGATCCCTCAAAGGAGGAATGGTGTTTAGGTTTCCCCAAGACCAGGCTGACCGCTAGGCCGAAGTAGGCTCCAAACGCATGGACGAAAATCGAGTCTCCAACATCTGTCACCTAGAACATTCAATGTCAAACTTTTACTATCAATTTAAATTAAAATACTAAATGTCAATATCTATTAGAAGGAGTGTTTGGAGATATTTTCCATCGCAATAAAAAATAAAATCCTCAGGACGTTTCAGGATCTGGAATCTAAACTTGTCTTCAGGCGATAAAGTACCTAAAACATAACACAAGTATTACACGAACCAAGTTGCTACTCGAAAATCACGTAACAAAAAGGTCCGCATGGTAGACAAAACCAAAAGCAAAAATCCTTGAAGAAAAAAACAGGAGGAATATCTATAAAACCAATATAACATTGATTCTACGAACTTTAGCTATAAGCAGAGAAAGTGGAAGTAATTTTATTTTATTCAACATTAATTTCGAATCTATTCGTTCTCGTACATGTTTTTCAATTCATGGCACAGTTATTTTATTTCCACAATTAACAAACATCCAAATATAGTCAAAACATCTATGCATGTTATGTTATGTGTTTAATTTTGTTCAGTCATTAAATTTGACCTAAATTAATATGTTATTAGGTTTTATGTTGATTACAAAACTATCTAATTTTCTCCAATTAAAACACACAGCAAAGCTTTAACTCGGCGAAGACCTTTAAGGTATTCTAAAAGTGGTCAGAGTGTAGAACTGAGTCAAAGTAGAGGACTTAATTAGGGCGAACTATTTCCCCGTACTAACTCTGAATAACGTACAAAGTTAGCTACGGTGGATGATCAAAGGGCTTGATTATTTTATGCAACTGAAGTTATGTTTTAGTAGTACCAAAATTGATGTTTCCATATTATACAAAGGACTAGAGAATTCGGTTTTACTTATGTAGAATATTATCTTTTTTTCTAATGAGTAATTACTTTAAAAACAAAAAATCTGTACCATAAGTTAATTTTCTTTAAATGTTGTCATAAAAATAATAAAATGCCTCAACTTTTCTTCATCTCAACTCCTCGTAGTGTCAGGTTTTTGTGCAACAGAGACGGTCTATGGTTCGATCCCACCATATCCACAAACATCTGATGGGTAATTTTCGTTTTCGATATAATGTATTTGAAACCGATTCATACAAAATGCCACTGGCATAGCACAAATGATAATATTAGTTATATTACCTGCAGTTTGTGATGTGCGAAGTATTCGTTCACGGAGGATAGTATGCATTGCAGTATTCCCATGATGATCAGCTGTAAGGGCGTCGTCTTGCCCAGAACAGCGCCCATGGAAATGAGGCAAGATGCTGCAGTGACGTCAGCACGGAGCAAGCTACAACATGGGAGGGGAATCTGTGATTTTTGGAGGGAAAAGTCTTATTGAGATAAACTCGAGATTTTTTAGACAGGTCTCTAGAAATTGGAACTGTAATAATAGCATTTTCTCACAGATTTGGTGGAAGGGAGTTGGCAAAGGGAGAAATGTGGTAGTGGGAGATTTAGTGGTAATGGAAGTATATAAATGTGAAAAAAGGTAAAATTAAGTTTATTTGAGACAATTGGCCCCATTAGTAAAAACTGAATACTATCGTTACCTAATATTAAAAAATACATAATGGATTCTGTTTTCTGTTTATGTTTTCCAGAAAAGACAAAGAATACGAAAATGTAGTGAATGAATCGCCTATGATGAAAACTCTGGAAAGGTTTGATATGTAAAATGCTTAAAGGAACTTTTTTAAATTTGTTTACCAATGTGAATAGCTTGTTCGTACATCATAGCTTATTTAGCCCAGTTAAATTACTTGTTACAAGCACACTAATCTTTTAAGTTTGATACTCTACGGTCATTTGGAAAAAGTTCAAGACCTACCAAAGCTCACTCTCTAAGTTGAGTCTAGAAACCATTATTAAGTAGGCAATTACTTGCAACTTACCTTACTCAAGACACACCTTTTAAATGCAAGCTAATCAGGAGAAGCCTCGTGTGATTGAAACTGACAATGTACTCTTTTATCTATTTTTTCCATTTGAGGTTTGCAAAAATTATGCATGAAACCATGAACAATTTAATAATCACAACTGTAGTGATAATAAGGGTTAGATTAAAGAAGTGAACTTGATCCACATTACCTCTTCAGTGTTACAGGGATTGTTGAGCGATCCCGCCCCAGCTCGAAGACCCCGTCGGTGAAGAGCGACCATTGCACGATGACGGCAGACAGCAGAAAGTTGAATCCTACAGAACTGAATCCGTACTTGCGGAGGAACGTCATCAGGAACCCGAAACCAATGAAGACCATCACGTGGACATCCTGAAACACTGATCGTGCTACTTTAGTCACCTGATAAGCCTCAATCGCTATTGTCTCTATTCAAATATTTAAGTATGTGAAAAATGGCAACATCCATGATTGATGAGTGGGTCAATAAAGGATCTAGATGCTATTTCTCAATGCACTATTGACACTGTCAAACGATGTTGACAAAAGGTCGAAGAAGATTGGCATTGTGACCACTGTTTTTACCTTTTATGTGCAAAAAGTACTTTCGTAAAATTCAAATGGCGATAACAAATCTATAAGTTAGTTTAGAGTCATCAGAAAATAATTTAAAGGAGGTTTAATTTATGTCTTTATGTAAAATTTGTCAAATACGTTTCCCAGCGCATTGTAGACTAGAGTAAATACCAAAGTAAAAGTGTATTACATATTTTGTAATTTATTTCTACATAATAAATACTTTTAATTGTCTATGGTTAACAGAAGGGTAAGAACGAATACAAAGTTGTATATGAATAAAAAAGTTGTATAGTTTAAAGTTTTTGTAAAACCACAAAATAACTATACCCTTATTAATAATTAAACTCAATTCCTCCAATCAGGATAGTTAAACTATGTGTTGTTTGATCTAATTTACTGTTTGGTTGAATAAAACAAATAACTTCTTCGATTTTAAAACTAAGTAACTGTAACCAATGCATGTAAATATTGTATGTTTTCTCTATTTCAATGTAAACCAATAAATACATACGTCTTAACGCACTAACTAAAAAGATTGAATCCTGCTTGTGGTGGATCCATGAGCCGATATAAAAACAGAAATCCGATATAAGGAAAGGTTGTCTATACAGGGCCGGACTTACCTATGGGCGAAGGGGGCGAACGCCCGGGGCCCCCGAGCCAAGGGGGGCCCCGACAGGGGCCCCCTTTGTACAGTAGTTTTTATCATTAACTTCGAAAATTGATCAGACACTTACCAAATGGGCTTCTTTTGTAACAGCTTTATTTTCATTTTCGCTATCCTATGTTCAAGGCTATTGTTAGGTGCATTTTAAGGCATTACTAGGAATGAAATTCTTGACCCTAAGGGACTTTTTCTCAGAGTTGCACTGGCCCCACGCTTAGGCCTGGTTTACACAAGCATATGTGCTAGGCTGTGACGGACAAGTTTCAGTTTCAATGAAGCCGCTCGCCCGAACGTACGGCCGCGGCGAATGAGTTGAAGGGGGTCCCGCGCTTGGGGCAAAAATACAATAAATATGAAAACTCTTGTCCCAACGTAGAACGTAACTTGTAAAATTGTGTTGTTTTAAATGGAGATTCACTGGTGTTCAAATACTTTAAAAAATATAAATATTGCTCCCTTTATGTTTTATTAAATGTTTTTCTTTTCTTTTACCTCCAAGTATATACCAATCAGGATTTTAAGGGGTAGAAGTATATTATCCGTCCAATTTAAAGGTTTTGTAAAATAGTAATTAATTAAGTTATGCGTCAAAATTTTGATCTCCAATTTAGTCTTTGGAGTCAAATTCAAAATAAGCGAATAAGCAGAAGCAGCTGCAACAGTAAATGATAATGAGCTGATAAGGGATCCTGTCTAGTCCTCTCTGTCTCACGCACGCGCATACACACACATAAAATGCCTTATCGCCTATCCAAAACAATTTAAATCACTTTACTCCCATAGTTTGTCCTTTGAGACTAGAGGTCACGTCAAGTTGGTTGAAATTGTCTTACGTTGATTCAATGCTATGTTTGTGTTGTATTAATTGATATTGGATCCATTTAAACATCTTTCAGTTTCTCATATAAATAGTTAGCTTGTGAGTGTTTATTAGACATTGCAAGATTTTGCTCGTCAATAAAAAACTCAACCTTGAAAGTCCTCAATGGTGATTTTCATGCTAGGACTTTAACATATTATAAAAACGAGAATGCTATAGGTACCAAAAACATTATGAAAATAAAATAATCACACCTATATTGTAGTAATATTGAAAAACCATACAAATCGTCGGCGATAATCGATAATTTAAATACGTAATAAACAAAAATATATTAATACTTCTAATCCAAATATATTATGGTAGCCTACCATGCTACCATACCAAATATGCCGTCACTGGTACTACAATGCAATACATTTTTATTTTTGTGTATAAAATTAAAATATGTAAAAATAGTTTTATTTTAGGAACAATTTTTTATATAGAACTTATTGCTTATTTGGCCTTAAATTGCTCTATTTGAAGCCTAAATTTAGATATTTTCCCGGGGGGACCCCCCCCCAATCTCACTGGAGGACCCCCCCCCCGAACTGAAATCCTAGGGCCCCATTGGAAAATTTGCCCGGGGCCCCTGTAGTCCTGAGTCCGGCCCTGTGTCTATAACAAATATAATCCTAGGTACCTAGATTACTTAGTTTTTTTTTTTTTTTTTTTTTTTAGCTCATTTTATTCCAAAATTCTCGTTCGCCCGAAACAAACAGATGAAAAGAACACAGAAACAAACGTAGAAAAGACAAAGAGAAAAATATTAATTTGTCTAAAAGTTCAAAAACTATTATCAACGATTAAAAATATGTACATAGAGCACCAAAGGAAGCATAGTTTGCTGCCGATATGTTTTCGACACTGGTTCATCAGCTGTTAATCACCAAATGTGGCGGGAATCTCAGGGGAACAGCTGATTGGTTGTCGTCGATGTTAACCTCCCTAGGCTCCACAATATTGCGAAACAAGTATTGCCAACTCACCGGATTAAATATCTCCCCTACAAACGGTAAACTCACGAGGATATCATTGGAGGTAAATATTTACGAATTCAACAACAAACATTCAACCATATTTTTATTAGCTGGAATTTCTTTCCGTTGTCAAACTGTTTTCTGTGGGTATATTTTTATTGTTACAAACACGAATATTTACTGTAAATTCTACTTGGAAATAGTCCTCACAGTATACGACGCATTTAATGCAATCACACAGTTATTTGTAAAGGCGATTCAGGACTTTGACTTTGAAACATTGCTTTAGTTCGAAGATGTAAGACCAAATGTGATTCACCGAAACTATTGAATGGGTTCACATTCAGTTGCACATAAGTTCGTATTAACTTCTAAGAATATGTTCTTAGAAGTAACTTGGAGCGTAGCCCGACAAAGTTTAATATTGAAACTTGGAGCTTGTTTCTCATTTTGAATATCAATGTGTGAAAGTCTTGTTCATTAGTTACAGACATTGACAAATTAAACCATAACAAAAGACAATGCTAACAACAACAAAACGAAAGATTTTTATCACCGATTAAACAACATTCTCTCTTGTTGGACCTAATTTACAATGGTTTCTTTAATTAATAGCACAAAGGAATACTTGGTCTTAATCAATAACAAAGCAGCACTGATTTGTTGTACTCTATTGTACAGTCTAAAGGTCGATTCACACACATCAGTTCCGGAACGTCACAGTCCAGTCACTTCAGGCACGTCACAGTTAACAACAATATTCTTTAATGGATTTTCTATAGCGCTATCTACACTCATCGGTTGCAGTCTCGTCAGTCGCTCTGCCGGCAACCGTCAGTCAATTTCAGATTTCTTTCCACCGATATTTTTGGATTGTTCGGATGCCTGACGGACCTGTTTGAGGTTTGAAAATATCGTTATTTTATTTAAATGGTTGACTTTATATTTAGAGTACTGTTTGTAACAATCAACAAGATGGACAATGAAAATATGATAGAATATAGGTTTATAATTTACAATTTTTGACTGTAAATTAATGTAAACATTAAAGACGGAAGACTGACTGAAACCAACTGACGGACAGTTGACTGAGAAATTGCGGATATCTGAGACTGAACTGTAACTGGACTGTAACGGAACTGTGACTGAACTGATATGTGTGAATCGACCTTAACTCCATCCATACTCATCATTCACCTACATGCGTCGCTGTCTTGAAGAATTTATTGATTGATTACCATATACACAATAATTACGAGTAAACACCAATAATTTATATAGGCCGACGAAATTGTGTTGTGGGCAAGCGTAGTACCTAAGCGTCGCATACTAACTGGTGTTATACTTACTGGAATACTTCCTGAACATAAGCCTGACAGTTGTTAGGGAAAGTGGCTCCCTCATATTCACGACCTCTCATTAGTTATTTGTTTTTTTTTCAACGCTTTTTACTTTTTCAACGTTATCTAACATTTTATAACCACTGTCATAACCTCGTAGCGGAACAGTATTTTCATCAGCACAATCAGAAAACTTGCGTACTGCTTGTATACTTACTGGAATACTTCCTGAACGTGTCCTTAGCCTCCTCATTGTTGGAAAAGGTGGCATCAGCAGCTGCAGACTTATCGTAGCGGAGCAGCACACACGCCAGCACGATCAGCACGGCTTGGAAACTCAGCAGCGCCAGCACTGTACGTTTACCCACACCCGCCATTTCAACCTGTCATACAAACAATATTGACTAACTATTCAGTAAACATTCATTTACAATTAATTATATGTTTGTAAGCTGGAATACCAAGAAACATATTTCAATATTCAAAAAATATATTTTTTAAGATAATTTGTAATTCTATTGGATGTAGAGAAATCCGTCCGATATCTTTTGGAAGTCTAATCAGTTTAAAGGATATATTTTGCAAGATGATATCAACAAGGAACAAATAAATAAAATCGGTCGATTCCCTAAAAAATCATTTAAACTAAATTTAAACTTTATCAGATCATACGAAAAGTACATTTACTACTGTTGCTACTTACTGTTAGACATTTATTTGTTTAATTTTTAATTAAAAAGTTGTATTTTTGTTTTAACAGTACTGTTGTACTTGTTTTAAACTGTAAATCTCGAAGGTTTAATGTAACTGTTGTTCATATTGACAAAAGAATCAAACTATCTAAAACACAAACCTCTTAATAATAACAATTATCGTCCGAAATCGTTCTAAATTTATTTACTTCTCCTCTAAGTTAAAATTTCAAACTATATATATTGGCTTTACAGTAGGCAAACAATATAGTTATTAATTACAGTTTGACTTTCAACATCTGCCCTGTTTCATAAGCTGTAGTGATAGAAATGTTTCGACATGAAAATACCAATTGAGTCAACATGGTTAAAACGCAAACCATCTCCAGTCATTGTAGTTTTATGTGGATTTTTGCAATTCTAGGCACAGTTAAGCTAATCTAATCGAAATATACTATGAATTTAGATAAAATAATAAAATAACTATCGCTTTTTAACCCACAACACCTTCTTAGAAAAAATTAAATAAAAATAAATGATAATGCCGCAATCCCTAGGTCTAGCCTGAAGTATTGTGAAAAACAGTTCCATGCTTGTGACTACCGTCAAGAGAAAACAGGATTAGGTTGTGATGAATTAAACATGAAAAATAAATCAGATCAAAAAATTGTGGTTAAAGTTCAATAAATTAGTATTGCATTCAATTTTTTGTTTAAGCTTTAAGTTTAGAAAATCCCTTGATCTATTCTAACCTCGTTTTTAAATATTTTATTACACTTTTTTGCAAATGCTCTATCAACCCGATTGAGCCTAGGCCTATGTCTTCTAAAAAAATAATATATATTCGATTTGATAACGGCAGTAATCAGAATTCGAGGTATCCTAAAACGAGAAGTAACGTGGTTCTTTAAACTCCACTACGACGTAATAAAAGTGATATGATCCACCCTGCAAGAAGTAGATTAACTAGAACATTTTGACAAACCAAAAAAGATACTGTATATGATTTCATTATTACCATTCTTACTTCGCCACCAACACTGAACTCTGTTAGTTACTGAAACGTGTGTCAAAATTTCACATTTAATACAGAGTGATTGTCATCCTAATAAAAGCCTTTAGCGAACTTCCCTATGGAAGAAGCTATTAGGATTGCCCTCAGAACATTGAAAGCCAGTTGAGCGGAGCGAACACGTTTCGTGGTTTTTCATTAAAGAAATGAGTTAAAACAACGTTTATTGATGAAGTAAAACTTGTATAACTGTTATATAATAAATAATAAAAACAAACAATAATTGTACTCTTTCATAAAGCAACAAACCCTAAGTACTTGTTAAATCGAATATTTTTTTTAATAGGAGTTAAATACGAGTATAACTTGTTTAGGGAAATATTATTGTAAAAATCCAATCAAACAAATTGAAATTCGCTTAGTCGGGTTATCTATGGCGGAGGTATTTATTGATGCTGATCAATAGATGAAAATAACAAAACAAAATATCTAATTCCGGTCGCCCAAATCAACTTATTTAGATTCCATTCGAGCAAAACATTTTCCTGATCAGGTGATATGTATGTATGAGTCTTCTGTGCAACTGAAACTTTTAAAATCTCTTCCTGGTGAAGCTACTTAATATACATTCGAATTGCTGATTCCATTAGGTTATTGGCTGGGTAGTTATAATGCAAAGGTTCTTTTTACATATTCAGAATGAAAATTGCATCTTGAAATTTGTTTTTAAATTGCTTGTCATGTTGGTACGATTTTGGTATTGAGAAATCATCTCGTTTTACACATTTTTTTACTCAAACAAATAATTTAAACCAAGAAAAACTATTGCTAAATGGAAATTAGAGATTTTGGCAAGCATATGAACGCTAATTTAGATGGCAATGTCGTCACTATTATAATAAACCACTGTCTACATGAATGTAATACTAGTATTCAAACTCTTATATATTTCTATGACTTGGATTTATTCCCACAAATATCCGTCGAAAACAATTAAGTTATTCAAATTTTTAACATGTCAGTTGTCTATTTAAAATGAGTGCCATAGGCTATACAAGTTTGAATATATCAATTCTAAATTGATCTTAGCTAAGTCAATCTTATGCTCGGTAACCGTATGTTTATTAGAAACATAATAATAATATTATTATTTCTCAGATCATGTTTTTAAACAAAACACAAACAATATCCAATAGGTAGTATCCATAGTAACGGTAAAAAATATTTAGTATTTGCAGTTTAAACTCTTTCTCTTAAAATTATTTTTTACAAATATACCCAATTTCAATTTCCCACAATCCTATGACATTTTTATTTGAGATATTGTATGGAAATCGTTTCAAAATGTCAGAAAATGGAGCAAGCTGATGGTTTTGGAAGGTTTAGGTATATTATTCCAAATAATGAATATTATGTTTGTATTTATAATTAAAGCCGCTCTACAATAACACATACAGCCCTCAGGTATCATACATAATTTTTTTTATTATTAAAGTATTTGAACATATCGAAAAGAAAACAAGTTGTTGAATTAAAACCGGTTTTCCAGTTAATATTCTACTAGGTGAAACCCGTCGAAACCGACGGTTTACATTCAAGCCCCATTTCATTTAGTGTTAAACCACGTCAAACCCAAATAACATGCATTAATAGGAAAATAAGGTTTTTTGTTATTTACAAAAAATACTAAAAGAGATACGAAGTAAGTGTCAATCACAAAGTTGTTAGGAATTAAAAAAACCTATAAAATGATGTGCCACTTGACATATGTCGCTATATGAAAATTTTGAACAATGACCATTTGCAAATTTTAAAAAATATTTTTATTTTTATTTTTATTATTTGTCTCAAATTACAGTAAAGCTAATTTCATAACGAGTAAGAAAATTCAACCGCAGAAGGGCTAAATGCGTTGGTATAGGAAACACAGAGTATTAGAAAAATATAGATTTAAAAAAACTGCCACCATTTTGAAACGGAAAAAAGAAAATTAATTTCTGTTTTCGCCAAATGTTTGTCTAATAAATACTTTTAAAATTATTTACAACATGACATATGATATTATTTGATAATTCCGAGATTCGAACTAGTGAACCTCAGTTTTTGGCACACCCTGTATTGGAAAAAATATTTTTACGTTATTCCTTGGAGTTGATTAAGCGGGAAATAATTTTATTTCATCCTTGTACGTTAAGCCGTTTTTCCGTAATTAATTTGAGACACCTCTCGTGGGACACCCTGTATATATGTGTCCGTTAGCATGATAACTCGAGCAAAAATGATCCGATTTTAATGACATTTGGTACAAACGTGTAAACCTACATTTATTCGAAAAGTTCGCGAACCAGCATGATTGGATTATAGGAACGGGGGTTTATGGGGGGTTTTGTGGGGTAAAAATAGGCTTTTCCCATTTTTGACCCTACAAACACAAAATTTCGCAATTTCTTTCCAAACCATTTTGTAGCGCTTAAAAAACAAATAATGTAGTATATTAAAGCGTTATTGTGCGCCTAATAGTAACGGAAAAAATTTAAAAAAATTGTAAATTTAAATTCCCATGTTATTCTTACGGATAATAAGTCAACTGTTGTAGTTTGCTTGTTTATGAACATATTTTGATCGAATTTGGAAAATACATTAATTTCTTACTAAACTATTAACATTTTACAAACCCCCCCCCCCTTTTATCCTCACTGTTGTAGCAAAACTGAGTACTCGTTAAACTAATTATATTTAAATAGGGAATAAATGTGATATTTTTAAGGAAGAATTTTAGTGTAAATCCTATCAGACTAATGGAAATTCGCTTAGTCTGCAGGTTTGCTGCGGCGAGAATATTTTAATATATAAGATTGCATGTGTTATTTGGTAAGATTCTGCAGAACCTATGGCATAACTTTACCAGCAGCAACTGTGGTTTTAAATTTTAAGTACCCTTTATTGAATGAAGTGAGAGGCAATTAACGCTTGAAATGAATTCTAAAGAGACTAACGAGGCTCTTATCGAAGAACCCAAAGGAATTCCTTGACTCTTGTTTTCATTTAAGAGGCGTCACAACTCTTATATTTTGAAAGCGTGTATCGTCCATAAAGTGTATGAATAAAAAGCTACCCGTATATTTTTGAGTAGTAGTATTTATTACTCTTTACTCTTAAGGACCATTTTTTGTAGATTTCAAGATTTTTACTGTTGATTTATTTATATATAACGTGTTGTTGACTACTTTGAAGTTAAAATCCTACCCTCTTAAGGGTGATGTCCACATTTTAATACTAGGAATAAAGGGGAAATCTACATCCCTTATGTTGGACTAGAACAAACTAAATCTTATTATGAGGTCCTGGGACTTAAATGTCTAAATAAACTCTCCAAGGAAGTGCTCTTAATAACCATCAAAGCCTTCAAAAATTAAATTCTTCAGTGGCTGACTGTGCAGTGTGCACCCTTTTTATGGGCTGGGACAATTTTTGGATGTTGAACCAAAGAAATTTTAATCTCGTCATATTTTCACTATACTATACAGTATTGTGCGTTCTTTCTTTAAGTTATACCGTAATCCTCGCTGGGCAATCTAAATGGCCTTTGTTTCTTTGTTAATGCCTAAATTTTTTATGCACCGTATTTATTTCAGACTTGTGTTTTTGAAGCATGTAATCCACTTTTTGGCGTGTCCATATGCATACGTGTCTACCGGAATAAAACATTGATTCTTTAAAGGAATTAATTATAAGTGTTAAAATTTAAATTCTTACCCTTTACTGTAATGACTTTAAGCATAAATTTTAAATATATCGTTTAAAACAATATTATGTTCCCCCAAAATTCCCTATTTGAAGACCCATAGTTCCAATATAAAAAATTTTGCTATCATACATTAATATTTAGTACATTTTTATACAAAACTAGTATTTGGTATTACATATTTTTGTGACTTATTATATAATTTTTTCTAGCAGGTACCTGGTGGATTAGGCAACCCTTCTCGAACGCACGCGCACTCACCAACATGGGCACAATTGTACCTACCCTATCGCCGCCC
Organism: Macrosteles quadrilineatus; assembly: GCF_028750875.1. Classification (NCBI taxonomy): domain Eukaryota; kingdom Metazoa; phylum Arthropoda; class Insecta; order Hemiptera; family Cicadellidae; genus Macrosteles; species Macrosteles quadrilineatus. The sequence continues at coordinate 199,706,107 of NW_026542595.1, forward strand.
ATGACTCATAATGCCGGTGTACTAAAAAAAATTTGAATTTGAATGTTTGTTTTTTTACAAGATTTGCCATGTTATATGAACATAAATAAAAGTTTGGAGAAAATTTCCAAACACGATATTATTATAATTATTTTAGGAGGAAATATAAAAACGGGTTTGCAGTTAAGTACAATTTATTCAGTAAAGTTGAACTTGTTTCATGGTAAAAAAAGTACCAAAAACCTGTACATAAATTCAAAGGTATAGTTAAATCGGTACAGTATTTGTGAAAATAGGTGGCATAAAAAGTAACAGTTCAAAAGAATGTGCGAAAAATAAGTTAAAATAAGCTATATTAAATGCTAAAACAATGATTGTTAAAAATCGAATCGATTAGAATGGGTTTCTTTAGTCATGCAAATAGGACCAAACGGATTTTCCTTTCTTACAGTGATGAATTCAAATAAATGTAACAATAACTGAAAACATATTTAACTTTAAAGTCTATGTAAATTTATTTTGACCATTTCTAAGGTAAATAAATATGTATATTGACTTTTCACCAGACAACAATTCATTCATATTTAAATATGTATAATTATTTTTTTGTCTACAAGGTATTTTTCTAAAACGTCAATATACTACACAAGATTAAAGTTTCCAACAACTTACAACGCTAACCATATATTTGTTAATACCCTCTGATAAACTTAAGTAAAAAATAAACATACACACTTCACCTGAAACCTTTAAGATCCCAAGTCACTCACAAAACAAATCTCTGTAACATTCCTTCAGCCTAAAGTAAAACAGAAGAGGACTAAACTAATTAACGGCAATTAATTAAAGCACACCTCAACAAAAGGATCTCATTACCTGGAGGAAGCGATGTAATTCTCTTGACACTTGAACGATGACAACTGACAACGGAGTGTGCCAGCCGAGATGGAACACTCTGGCGACTTAATTGGTCACATCTATTCTAATTAATTGTTTATCCGGCCCAGCTCCTTGTCACAGCTTCTTTGGTTAGTTCCTTTGTCTGGAACTCAAGTACAACTTCACGACTCTGCAAGAGTTGTTTCTTGGAAATTTTTTATAAGTTTTTAATACGAGTGGAATTTATTAGTTGAAATATGAAAAGGCTTTTCAGGAGAAGTGATCCAAAACCTAAAAGTTTTTTTTCTGGATTTGGCAAGGATCGACTCGGTTTTTCTCGCACTTAAGTCCGAGACGGTATCTAATGAGTGCAACACAGTTATTTCTAGTAAAGGAATGAATTAGGTCCTTACCTACTCCTTAGTGAGATTAGGGAGGATTAGCGTGGGGGAGCGAGCTGGTCTAGTGGTAGAGCGCGGGTCTTCGGTGCCTGAGGTCCCGGGTTAAAACCCCGCCAAATCACCAATGGATTTAATCTAAGTGATAATGCTGCAACCGCTATGTCTAGCTTGAAGTATTGTGAAAAACAATCCCGGGCTCGTGGCTAGCATCCTAAGACAAAAAAAAAGAAGAAAAAACCCCTTAGTGAGATTATTATGAGATTATTACTATGGTGTTTGAATATGTATGTCCATTGGTTAGCAATTCAGACTACCGTGTGAGAGGATGTAGGAGAAACATATAGCCGCATAATCAGATACAAAAGATACAAACATTTGTTATACCGAATTTCCAATAAAGCGAATAAGCATTTACATTAGTCATGGTAAGACCTATAGTCCAATCATGCTCGTTCGCAAACTTGTTTCAGTTGTCTCTAGGTATTTCCATGACACCTACGGCAATAACTTCTTCCACTAGTGGGTAAATTCGCTGATAAGTTAGTAGTAGCTTTTAGTTTCGTTACTAGAACTAAACCTGATTTCTTATTGTAAAATGTGGTAACACCTACTTTGCCGATCGTGCAAACGTTGACTAAATGTTTATCTCTCAGTTTACAGTGTTTTCCCTTCCCCGCTATGATTATTAGTCTAGACTAAACTGCAAACTATCTACAACAAATCAACTTTTATCCAGGCTCTATTATAGTATGGCTAGACAGAAATAAACCTTTAAATATATTGCCTTTAGTTCTTCAACAACAAATAGAAGTGAAGTAAAGTTATGTATTAGTATAATACGTAGGATTAATCATAACTTTTAGATACTCCTTTGATATAATACGCTTCTTTAGAAGGATCTCTTGAGACTGAACAGAGAAAAGAGACTTCCTCAAAAGGGAGGTTCTTCTTAATTTAGCCATTTATTCATTTAAGATAAGAGAGACAGTAATAACACTTACAAGCTAGAAGTAAGTCTTTGCTTATTCTTTTTGATGTTCAGTCGTCCTCGACTATTCCTTAACTCTCAGAGGATTCTGAGGGAAGTGTCTATTTCGAATTTTTCTTCTAAATCCTAATCATGAACTATTTATTTACCAATTTTTTTTAAATCATACTGTTTCAATAAAACAAAATTAACTGCCATAACTAAGATTGTTCCTTTAGCTTGCAGAGACATTTTCGGAAGTATTCGTTTAAGGACTCGTTAGAATTCAATTTGGGTATTTATTTGGCAAAGATATTTCCAACAAAACAATTCAGCTTTGGATAACAAAACTATCATCGTTCATTAGAAACATTTTCAATCAGCGTTGTGCGTGGTTCTAGTATGTTACGTGTTATAGGGAGTCAAGTTGCTCTTCATCGCGCCATCAAGTCGGATCAACCACTTTATGGTTTATAAAGTTTGTTAACTTCACCCTTAGGAAGCGAGATACTTACATGAAGATTTATAGAGCTTGGGCTACTCATGTTTCCACACTTTGGTTGTGTCATAATGTATTACAGTAGAAAACTGTCTATCCCTAAAATAAAGGTTGTAGGTATTTATTTAAAAGTTGAATTTCCTTTTTCTTTCTATTATTTCAGAATGTTATGTAAATTCATAAACTAAATTAATTTCTGTGTCCCGACAACATGCCTTTGAGTTTGAATGTTGAATCCTACTATAATATTATAAATGAGAAAGTTTGGATGTATGGATATATGGATGTATGGATGTATGTTTGTGACAAGTGAACGCGAAAAATACTGGTCGGATTGGGCTGAAATTTGGCATGATGATAGCTGACATTCCCGATTAACATATAGGCATATTCTTATTTCAAAAATCCTTTCGGGCTCCGCCCCAGTGGCTCTGGAGTTTCCCATGTTAACCTAATGAGAAATGGAATTATTGAATCTTAACAGCTGTTTCAATTAAACAAGTTGGTCCTGTTCTATGATGTTCAATACCATTAAAGTTACAAGGATTACCAACAGGGTGCAGCACTATTATTTCTTTTACATTTATGACAACAGCTAATTTGCAACCAAAAGGTGAGTGAGCGTAGCGAACGAACTTCAACCTGGAGGCGAGTTAGCGAAGCGAACGAGCTAAACTGAAGGCAAGTGAGCGCAGCGAACGAGCTAAACTGAAGGCAAGTGAGCGTAGCGAACGAGCTCCAACCTAAAGGTGAGTGAGCGTAGCGAACGAGCTCCAACCTAAAGGTGAGTGAGCGTAGCGAACAAACTTCAACAAGGACGTGATTGAGCCATGCGAACGAGATAATCTTGAAAATTAAGAAGTTAAACGGGGCAAAGCCCGAGGGTTACAGCTAGTGTTAAATAATGTTGAATGTTAAATAATGTTGAATGTTTTATTTGCGTTAGGGAGGTGTACCTTTTATTGCAGAAATTGTGGAGGCTAAAGATTTTTATATCTCGAGAGGCATTCTAGTAATAGTAGTAATAGAAGTGCGAAATAGGTTATCTGCTTGGAAATATGTAACTTTAAAAGGTTAGGTTGCCCTTTAAATATATAAATCTTCAAAAAATAAACAAAGATGACAGCTGTGCAGTACTCACACACATAAGAAAGACCCTCAGATTTCCTATAATATCGACAGTTTCAATGTTTAGAGATTAGTTTTAATGTTTCTTAGCGTTAAGGCATTTTATTAGTAATTTAGTTAATAAATTATAGTATACAAGTATAATGCAATCATTAAAATTTCAATGTCCGAATTGTTACAAGCGAGAAAGAAGAATACAGGTGATGTAGTGATGAAGAATGTAATTCGCATTGGCGTCATTTGTAACAGAGATGACAGGTGAAAGATTACTCATCTGTCATGAGTTGTGTCTCTGTTTTTTTTTTCATGAGTAAATATTTTAATTTACTTTTTCCTACCACTGCATGGAAATCATCACATTGCCACACCTGTAAACAGTACGCAAAATAACTCATTGCCGCTCTAGAGCGGAAATGGATCAATCCCGCTCGCTAATCAGCTGATTTCACAGTTTTCGTTTCTAGACCAACCACAGCCGCGGATCCGGTACGATAGTTGACAACCGGTAGGCAGATAACATAACCTTAAAAAAAGTAAACATAACCTAAATTATATTTTATGTATATCCAAAAAGTGAATCTGTTTGTTATTATAAGTCAATTATGGTGGTAGGAAAAATCTTGTGATTATTACAAGCACAAACAGTCATTGCTGCTCTCGAAATGTCACACTCAGCTAAAGTTTCGTGCAGCCATCTACAACAGTTCTCGAGTAGACCTATACTTTGCTCTCTTCTCGTACTTTGCGCTCTTATTCATTGAAATAAATAGCTATTGTAAACATCTATTGAATTTTACAATTTTAACTGTATTATTGTACTGACTAAAAGGAACGGAGTGCGAAAAAATATGAGAACTGTATACACACATATTTCTGATGATCCAGACTAACTTTATGATCAATCTAAAACTTTTAAAGCGCAATTGAAATGGTGCACAGGTAAAATAGCACATAAGACTATACTTTTATTGTATACTTGTAAATAGTGTATGTTAGTGATAAGAAAAGATGTTCAAAAGTGCCATAAGATTCCACACCCACTTCTTATCAATCATTGACTGTGAATCCCGCAAGTAGATTTCATAATAAGGGTTTTCGTGTTTTGGTTACGTTTGAATGTGCTGATGCTGACTAAAAGGTTTTAAATTAGGTATATTCAGTGTGCGCTTCACTGTTTGGTTTTAAAAACCAGAAAACAAAAAAATATTAGTAGATTAAATCATAACTAACAGTCAACATCAACAACTACTCTAAAATGTACCGTACACAAATTCGTCTTGCTTGTGACAATTCGCTTTGTGACAAAAATGGCCAATCTATAGGAAAACGCATCTACTGCAATATGTTTTATTAGATCTATTCATCGATGGTAAAAAACAAACTTGAATTCGAGTAGAAGCAAGCTTCGGACAGTGGAGAGTTCCAAAGGTCGGTGGATGAATACGTTGAAGGTGAGATCAAAGGGTAGTTTGTCGAACACTAAGCTACTTTCCTCCCCTTTCGTGGAAATCTATTCTTGGACAAATGCGAAGGATTTCTCTACAACACGACGTAATACCTTCAATGATGAAAATGTAAAATTTATGTTGATAGACGGTCAGTAAACAACTACTTTGTAAATATTGTAAATAAATAACCTTTATATATGTATCCTTTGATATGTGTCCTTTGCCATTGACACTTTGGTCTGTTTGGTTACCTAGAAACATTTAAGTATCGTTATTGGGTGTGCTGGCAAATTAAGGGTGACAAAGCACTCACGACTAGATAGGTAATTTGTTTGTTTTTTTTAGTTTTTTTCCTAAGACGCTAGGCACGAGCCCGGAATTGTTTTTCACATTACTGCAGGCTAGACCTTGGGGTTGCGGCATTATTACATACAAAATCCATTGGTAACTTGGCGGGATTTGAACCCGGGACCTCAGGGACTGAAATCCCGCGATCTAACCACTAGACCATCTCGCTCCCCCGCGACTAGATAGTAACAAGAACGGGACTTGAACCGTTCCTTTAAAAGAACCATTAAAATTTCCAATGACGAAATAACACTAAAAACAAGGCTTTTTTATTTGGTTTAGCTTCTCAATTTTTAAATCCGATGAGGATATGATTTCATTAATTTGTATGATAAAGCATGCTGAGGAGATATCGGAAACCAGGATTGTAATCCTTACAATTTTGAGACCTAAAACTTATAATACAGTACCTATCGTATCGTTTGACATGGCTATTTTCCATTCTTTTTTTAGTAGTTCAATTATGGTTAGGTGGGGTTTTCCGACTACATTTTAGTCGACTGCTCATCATCACCCTCGAGGGCTATACGGCTACATAAAGTGTTGATAGCTGCTATAAACTGAACACTTTACAGCCATTGTGTTTATTGAAGCTACTAACAGAAAATCGTTCTTCTTACACTTTAGTACAAAGCTTACGTAAGGTATTCTTAAAAGTGAAAAGGTCTTGAAATTTAGATTTTTTTATTTCAACCCTCGGTATTTTGTTCTTGGTATTCTGTTTTAACTCCTGGTTTCTTATCATTGAGCCTCAAAAAAGCTGTAAAGACCGATAAATCTGCTGTGAAAATTGACATATCACAATACAAAACTTGCCCTGTTTAACTAAACTGTGACTGGGACGGTGGCGTCATCCTGTAATCCAGCTACTAGGAGGTCACGAATTGTGGATATTTTTAGACATGCACTGTGAATGTGATACTCCCTGGTGTGGATTAACGTCCGCACTAGTGAGTACTACGACTATCTGCAATACTATCCTGATAACTAGACAAATTCGTTAGTACCAATACAAAAAAATGTGGTTCGTATTCCACTTTAAACTGTAGGTCTCTTAGTTGTCATTAGCTATATGGGTTATTAAGTGTGTCTAAGGAATATGTTGGCCGTGGTCACTAAGACTACAAGATCACGCCACTCATCCTACACTCATCTCCATTCGTACATGGCTTAAAATACCTACTTTGTATGGTTTCCATTTCAATGAATTATTTCCAATGTTCACCAATACAGATGTAGCATACTTGCATATACTATGAGTGATTAGTGATGTGCACAAATATGATAACCGTGTGAGAGTAACCATCGCCAGTTGTGCAGTTTATCCTCATCATACTGTAGTAGTCTACTTACTACAGTCTAGTTAACTAAGAATGCGTTAAGGGCAAAGTTTAATGGAAGCATTAGTCACTCCACCAACTCCGAAATAACTCCTGTCTCCCTCACTTTGCAATGTTACACTTGAGTTTAGCTAACCGATTGGTCATTGGTCATTTGTGTTGATAACAAATAATTATTTTCGAAATGACGGCAATTCGTTTTGGTGAACAACGCTATTCGTTTGAAGTTTGGCGATTTTCTAAATTTATGATTTGTATTTTTAATACCCTTATGAATTTATCATACGTATGTACCAGCTGGGGCCTGTTTCATAATAAACTTCTAACTAATATTGTTACCCCACTTCACGAAATTCAAGCAGGAGTTCCACAAGGAAGTGCATTGGGCCCCGTTCTCTACACATTGATCACGGCGGACCTCCCTGAAAATCCTAATGTCGAAATTGCAACCTTCGCTGATGATACTGCTATTATAGCCTCTCATGAAAACCCTGTTATAGCTTCACAAATGTTGCAGACTGGACTCGATGATCTCTCCGATTAGCTAAGAAAATGGGGGATACATATAAATTAAAGTAAATCTGTCCATACAACCTTTACAACAAGATTAGACACGTGTCCAGTTACCTTAATAACGTTCAAATCCCAAAGAGCAATGAGGTTAAATACTTGGACTTGACCCTTGACAGAAGACTCACTAGGAAAAGCCACATCTAGAACGAGAGAATTTCGTTAAATATAAAATTTAGAAATCTTTCTTGGCTATTAAATTAAAATTCAAAATTAACAACAGAAAATAAATTACTTTTATACACAACTATTCTAAAACCAGTATGGACGTATGGTATCCAACTATGGGGGACATCCAGTGAATCAATCTGAACGTCATACAAAGATTCCAATCCAAGGTTCTAAGGCACATTCTCCAGGCACCATAGGGAAAATCGAACCCCAAAGGTCAAAGAAGAAATTTCAAGGTTAAGTGCCAAATACACAAATCAGAGTACCATACCAACTACCTTGCTTTAAAATTGTTGAACAACAGCAACTGTGTACAAAGACTGAAAAGATAGCATGTTTTGGACCTAAGTTGTCGTTTTTAGAAATGTATAGGTTTTAAACTTTGTACCAATATGCAAAGTTTGTGTGTTAGCTTTATTGTTGGATAAAGACTAACTACAGTATTTAAATTTTATCATATTTGCTTATTGTTCTATTTTTGTTGAACAGATTTTAAATTAAATTAAATGTAAAAAAATATGATTAGTAAATAGGCTAAAGCTAATGCACCCAATGCAAATCTAACAACTTGTAACTTTTAGTTTATTTTGGAACAGGCTCCTGAAGACAATTTATTTTTTTTAGTCCGGTAAATGCATAGGGCGTTTGGTTGTTGACTAAGTGTTTCTTGTTATTCAACCACCTTCCAAACCATTTCAACAAAATACAACAATCTTTTTACAAGTTCTACTTGTAAAAGTACATGCTACTGTATGTTGTGATATTAAAGCACAAATTGTATTCAAGCAATTAATTGTAAACAATTAATTAATTAATTTGCTTGTAGTGTGTTGTTTGTAGCGTTAATTGTATTGTTAATTAATTGTATTTAAAGCAATATTGTATTGTATTACCTACTCTGAAATAAGAAAACCATTCAGTCGACACCAGCTTTACTCAAGTGTTACCAAGGTAAAACACAGAATCTTCAGATTTTACTTGCGTGAAAGAAATGTAATTAGGCCTACACAATTCAAAATCGATTGCATAACCTACAGAAAATTCCGAATGCATAACAGCTTCTTTGCAAATAAATCAATGTGAAATTAGTTCTGATACAATATTCCTGCTTTACCGCGTTCACCCTCGAGAAGCGCACCCTTAACAAGATTTCCTCTCTGTACCGTGATTGGTCTAGAGGGGGTGAGATGATGAGAGGGGAGGGGGGGATGTTATTCCCGTACTCAGTAATTACATCAAGTATGGATCATAAACCATAATAAGATATGTGAACATGATTGCCACAACTTCGTTGCTCGAATTTTAAGCAGTGTAGCCTAATTGTATTTGTTTTGCATGTGTACAAGGATATAAGTACATCAATGTCAAATGTGCGTAGTTTGTTTTTATTTTTGGTATAAAACTGCATATATGTGTTACTTTCCGGATCTGTTGCAACGGTCTGAAAAGGTTTTTTTCAGTATTTTGAAAGTGTTGATACAAAGTTTATAGTGAGATTGGAATAAGAATAAAATGCATTTGTATCCATACTATCAAATTTGGGTGTCTGTCTGCACAACACGCAAAGTTAATGAACGAATTTAGCTGAGTTAAAAAAAGAACTGTAAATATTTTGAGACATGAGCCATAGTCGCATTGTCGTTTGAATGTAGACTACTTTATTCCGACGATTTTAAGGATGTAAATTGTTAGTAGTCTCCTAGGGGGTAGTAAACCCCCTTCATTTACTTTCTTTTTTTCTTAACTCGATTTCATAGAATTAATTGTCAGTTCTATTCTGACAACAGCTGATTGCAATCAAGTGTATAACGTTTATCCAATAGTCAATGTTATAAGATTATCAATACGGTACCTTACTAATTTTGATAGCCAAAATACAATCTTATGAGTTCTTATTTCCATGTGTTGTTAGTCATCTTTACTATTATAAAAAGTTGTTATGGGGTGGTGTCTGTCTGGGCAGCTATAATGACTAAAATACGAAACCAATAAAGCCAAAATTAAGCGCACAAAGGTCCATTTGTCTAGGAATTTCATATGCCTATTCACTACCCTGAGTTCCTTTCGTATAAAAAATTGCTATACAGTATTTCCATCGCCAAATTAGCTAAAAACTTACTCAAAAATAATTTACGCACCCAAAATGTACACTATTCCCTTTTTTAAACCAACCAGTTAAAACAGTTTTAAAATTCTTATCCGTTCATTTCTGGAAACTATAACTAGTTTCAATGTTTTTATATTGCATACATTCTAGACATACTAACACATGTAAAAAAACATGCTAACACATACTAGCACATGTAGACATCTTATCCCAGTTTAATCTGAAACTGCTTTTGTGTAAGGTTCATGTTGATGACATCCAGCGTTAATGTCCTCGACATTTTTCCCCTGGTTCAATGTTAGTTTTATACTTGATACTTTTCTGTTTGGTAAGTAAGCCAGAGGACACTCTATCGTTTATAACTAGACAGTTGTACTTCGTTTAACGTGGTTTAACTAGTCTTTAAATAACTTTAATAACAAGAAACAACATGTAAACATCAACACACCCCTACATGAACCGATATGGGACAAAAATTTAAATTTTCTTTAGCTGATTCATGAATATGACAAATCTTATAATGGAAGTATGTTTAATATACGGTTTAATCTATGATTCTATGATTAGCAGTCCCATATTTTACTGGGCAAAGCATGGTTTTGCAAGTAAAGATGTAAAATAATCATAGTTTGAGATGAAATGCAAAGTTGACAGTTGGGAAATGAAGAACTGATGGACAGAGTGTATAAAGGTGCATGTCTAGCAGATATATCTCTCTCAGGATCCGACCTTATCAGTGGATTTCCCAAAAGGGCAAGAAACCCATGCATGTGTACCTGTGTTGGAACGAGAACAAACAAATGCCTCTTGACAGCTTTTTGCTTATGAATAACCAGATTGTGTGATTGAGTTTGTATTTGCTATTGGAAAATACAATGTATTCCTCCTTGCATAGTTTTAGCATTTTAGTTGCAGTCCGTATTCTTAAATACATATACCTAACAATAGTGTTTTATTGAAACCCAGTTGAAGTATATGCCTGGGCTATTTCATATCAGTTGGTTTCTTATATATGATATAAAATCCAATATATGTTTGTTTGTATGTATGTTTGTTTGTATGTATGTTTGTTTGTATGTATGTTTGTTTGTCCTGTATGGACTCCGAAACCGCTCGACAGATTGTAATGAAACTTTCAGGCATTATTCAAGGATGGTTTGTGTGAAGTTTGGTGAAAATCCGTCAAAAGGGCTCCGCCCCAGTGGCTCTGGAGTTTCCTATGTTAACCTTATGAGTACTCATATTTAAATGGAATTAAAGAATCTTAACAGCTGTTTCAACTAAACAATTTGATTCTGTGATGTTCAATAGCATTAAAAAGGTAATAGGTTTACCAACAGGGTGCAGCACTATATTTTTCTTAATTTATGACAACAGCTAATTTGCAACCAAAAGGTGAGTGAGCGTAGCAAACGATCTTCAACCCGGAGGCGAGTTAGCGTAGCGAACGAGCTAACCTGAAGGCAAGGGAGCGCAGCGAACGGGCTCCAACCTAAAGGTGAGTGAGCGTAGCGAACGAACTTCAACCAGGACGTGATTGAGCCATGCGAACGAGCTCATCTTGGAAATGAACGAGCATTGACATAAACCCACATTAGGACAGGACGACGTCTGTTGGGCCAGCTAGTATATTTTTTTCAACATGCTAAAAACTTTCCTTGTCACATCAACTTATTTTTAGAACTTAAAACTTTAAAACACGCAAATGGATCACCGACAGGGGTGTGTCGACACTCAAAGCATGAAATTTGTCTATGTTAACATGTTACTTGTACGTTTACATTGCCTCCACTGTCCAAACACCATGCCTGAAGCAATGGTACCAACCAGTGTTGACAAGCACAGGTCAAAGCGTATGTTGGCAACACTGGAAGGTGTTTTAGCATTAATAAATACCAAAGTGACACTGCAACACGTCTACCGTGGGGTGTTTGTTATGTTCATGCAAATGGAAAATATCTATGTAAATTTTTGTTCTGTGGTGCACTGTATGATACTAGGAAAAACGGTAAAATTATCTGTGGTGATAAGAAGATTAAGATTAAGATCAGGTAAAAACACATTCAAAAATAAGATTTTAAGAAAAATTTATGGACCAATTTATGAAGGTGGTGAATGGAGGAAGAGACACAACAGAGAACTGAGAGAACTCTACAGAGATCCACATGTGGTGTGTGAATTTAAGTGTAGAAGAGTTAGATGGGCTGGACATGTTTTACGAAGAGAGGAGCAAAATAAGTTAAAATTAGTTTTACTAAGAAATCCCGAAGGAAGACGACCGAGAGGAAGGCCAAAACAAAAATGGTGGAGCCAAGTAAAGAAAGACATGGAGCAACTAGGAGCAACTGAGGAGGATGCAGAGGATAGAGCAAGATGGAGAGGCTTTGTTGGTGCGGCCAAATATCTTCTTAGATATGCATGGCCCTGAGAGTAAGAGTAAGGAGTAAGAGTAAGTAAAAATATAATCAATAAGGCTATAGTTTCTTTTTCATTAATTGTTGTCTTCATATTTCCTACTCGTTTAATGAACTGTTTAGCCAGGTTTTTTTGAGCCAGGTAGTTTTGAGTTAACTAGACTGGATAAGATAGTATTACTTTTATGATACCAAAATATCCCTATAAAGTATAGGTAACTCATACATGAAACTCGAGAAGATTTCGTGTTTTTTACGTTTGTACTTCTATAATGAATTAATTAATTGATTTAGAGTTTTTGTGTAAGAAATAAAAAATATATTTCCTATACGAAAATTGCAATTCCCAGGGCGATACTTCATTGTTTTCATTCCAAAAAACAAAAATTTTACCATCTTAAAAGAACGAAATACGAAACAACATTGACTCCCCCATTTTTTTACATATTTATTTTCTCAAGAATATATTGCTATAAGATACTTACTAATCATGATTAAGTACGAATATGAAACAATAAATGCTTCGTGTAAACAAATAATACAAGTACTGCACACGTGAACTTCTAACACAGACTACATTTTCTCTAACAGACAAAGTAAATCAATCCAAGGATTGTAAATTACTAAAGAGTCTGAATTTATAAACGCCTTTTGAAAATTTTATCTTTTACTTTCCTTTAATGGTAAGGTTTCTGGTCTACTTAAACTTCTGGTTCTTATGTACTTTTTGATCATATATTTAAGCCTTCTAAATCAAAGGACAGTCTAGATTCTCTTTGATGACGACGTAATCTCTTTGGCTGGTCTGGTCTAAACTCACTTGTAATACATTAATCCGTATATGCTAGTCCCTTTACAGCATTTTCTCATCCAAGATTACATATTTTAAATTATGATGTTTTTCGTTTTTTTTTTCATCAAGAGTATGAAAACTGCTCACCAGTACTAGTACAGACTTGAACAAATATATTGATTCTTGACTAATTAATACTATTTTTTTTATATAAACTAACAATCCAGTATTTTTTTAAGATGAATGGTTTGATTAAAAAAGAATGACTATGCATCTTTGTTCGGTGATTTTGGTGTTTTAAAATATAATTTTAGCCTAAACATTTCTTGTTATACCATACTACATTATTAGTCGAGACCCTGTATAGCAATGGAATATAAACCGAGAGTTAAAAATGAGTTCTTTATCATTACTAAAAAATTACTAAGCCTTTTACGTATTTTTTTTTATTGATGCAATACGAAAGAATAAATTAACAACTATTACTTTACAGCATGGTCTACAGTATAATGTGTTAAACAATATCCAATTTGATTTTTTTAATCAGCTGTGTGGTATTGTAACATATCAAGCTTTGAAAAAAAGCATCAAAGCAAATGTAAACAAAATATGTATTAATTAATTAACAGTATTTATTATTTTGTTGTCATGGAGTCCAATCAATATTTGTATAACTCATAGTTTTTCTTCAGAACTTTTAAATGCTTTGGTAGCAAAATGAATGTGGTAATGTATTAATCTTGTATTATACATTTATTTTTGTGTAAAGTTTCTGCTAATCTCATAATGCTGGATAGCTTAATTAGAAAGACTGACAGAATAGCCATTAAAGTTGCTATGAGTAGCTAATGAGTTATTTTGATGTTTGTTTTATTGCTTATGCACATTAGTAAGTACTTGCACTGATAATGTAAACTGCTAATAATTATGTAATATTTAAACCATCCTTATTTTTCACCGGACATGTTTTATTTCCAAACTCTAAATAAGCAAATGTTTAACTTACAATAATAGATTGTACAAAGAAGGATTAATTTTACCTAAGTGCATAGGTTTTTGTATATTACTTTGCACATGTAATATCCACGTATACATTTACTATACATTGTTGTTCCTTGCAAGAATGGCTGCAACAGCACAATAGTGGCTTGTGTTTATAGTTTAGAGCTGCCATCAACATTTTATGAGCACTTGAAGCCCTTTAGGGTTCCTAACATTTTGTGCTGACAGTTCACTTGAGTGGTTTTCGTATTAACTTAAAATGCAAGGTATTAATTATTACAGGAAGAATGTGGACAAAAATATATCATTAAGTACTAAGGTTATTTAAAGAAAATGTTTTAGTTTTAAACTGATCTACGACTTGGTTAGGAGCATAATTTAGAGAGAAAAGTTGGCCACCATATTGGAAAATGGCGGCCAACTTTTAAATTTCTTATGGGACACCCTGTATTTTATGGTTGTTTCAGATTCTAGATACAAGTCCTTTTTACTCCAAGAATTTTCTCTCTAAACCTATTCGTTTAGGAGCTACAGTGTGTTTAACTTTGAAAAATTAGCTTGCCGTGTGGTTATTTAATCATTATGTCATTAGCTTTTTTTTTAAAGTTTAACACGTTGTAGATCCTAAACGAGTATGTTTAGAGAGAACATGTTAAGGGTAAAAAGTCTTAAAATTGTATCTAGAATCTTAAACAACCATAAAATACAGGGGGTTCCATAAGATATTTTAAAGTTAGCCGCCATATTGGAAAATGGTGGCAATTTTTGAAACATTGGAATTCATATTTTTTTAATGTCATTAAAAACTAGTTAAAGTTCCCCGTTTAATGTTCTCTCTAAATCTGATAGTTTCTGAGATACCAATCGTGGCACAGTTAAGTTGTTCACCCTGTATAAAAAGAAAGTTGTTCAGATTCACTAAGTCTTCTTAGGACAGGCGAAAAAAGGATGTAACAGGAAAACCCCTTATTATAGTTAATTGTAATTTTGATCTCGCGATCTTTACAAACGCTTAATATGAAAATCAAGCCTAAAATAAAATTAACTTACCAAACAGGTCAGCAGGTCGCCACCACATCTTGACAGAAAGACAGTAAAATAGAAGACTTTAATACAGACTGTACCAGTCCTATATATAATTATGCAAATTTTTTTACTGAAATGAAGAAAAACCATTCAGGTAAGAAAACAGTAACCAATTGATTCATTAATTATTTGTTTTTATTAAGCAAAAACGTTCTTAGTAAATTATTTAAAGAATCATTATAATGTTATATTTTTAAAAACTACAAGAAAACTTTTTTATTTATTAACTTTTAACAATGTATATTTTAGTGTTGAAGAAGTATTTTCTGAACGACAATTTGAGTTTGGAGTCAACGTAACTTGTAAATTGACGAATATTTATAGAACTTATAGAACTATGGTTTTATTGGCAGTTATAAGAAACAATTTCTATTATCTCAAAAAATTTTCTCCAACTGGTTAGTTAAGTTAGGCTATATAGACAGCAAAAGCTATGTTCAAATGCGTAATTGTGAATGTAATCTTTCCTTTAGGCAAGTTTTTAGTCAGTCATATAGCATTTCAACATCAGTTTTGTTTAGTGTAAGAAATAATACTGTACACCTCACTAGATGTAAAATTTAAACTTAAATGAAGAAGGGTGCAATAGTGTACATGACATTTGACTTTATATCCAAGATACATAAAACATTGTACAAAGAGTATTTCAAGAGGCTCACAGTCTTTTCATCTCATAACAATAAATTTGATCCCAGCTTTCCAGGTCAGCAGCCTTATACAAGTTATGTTGAGGCTTGGACAAGACCCAACCCTGTTGGGTTACTTGTATAATGTTTCTGCTCCATCTAACCTGGGTCCAACCATTTGTTACTTATTATACAAATTAAGTTTATATTTTGCTGATTTCAAAAACTCAAATAAACTTTCAATGTTAAGGATTGTTTTAGCAATTTCCCACTTGGGAAGTTGATATTGGCCACAATTGACCAATGTCAATTCTTTGTACTAAAAAAAATGCAATATAAAGGAAACTCAGGTTTTTTACAATTAATTTTGGATTTTTATTTTTTTTAGTTTCAGTGGAATTTAAATTTATTATGAATACAGAGTTGTCCAAATTGTGTAAACTATAAAAAGAGCGCAAACAATTTTAAAATCTACCCTTAAATGAGTGAAACATTGAGTTGAGGCCAGTACGTTCACTCATCACTCATCAACAACGATATAAACAACTCAGGTAGTTCTTTACATCGTTGCTCATCAACACTGACTTGCTCTATTTTACCCTATATCGTAATCTTCAGTGTTATCTTTGCTCAATAGTTACAACTGAGATGTTTATCACTTTGTACTGTATTTTGTAATTTGCTAGTAAATTGTGGATGGTTGGTTATAAACATATCTGAAAACTCTTTTCTTTACTTTTTCATTGTTATTTTGTTCAACCAGCATAGTTACTTGGCAACCCTTAAGGCCGATGTTAAATTTCTTAATTTTCAAATGAGTTGTGTAGTGAAATACGAATTTTCCTGAGGTAGTGGCTGTCGTAAATCACGTTTTTGGGCCAATAAGTCCCTAATTAGAAAATTTATTCAAAATCCTTCCGCTGGATTTCAAGAAATATATTACAGACAGTAAGACAGACAGACATAGCTTGAACTAGAATATAGGATATCACTTTTTTTGCGAATTCAATCATAGCCTTTATCTTTTAATAAGTAATGTCCTATTAAAAATAAATAAGTAGTGAGTGAAATTTATGTTTAGTCTTTTATGCAATTCTTTCCAAATAATAAATAAATTTAGTAACCCTATAATATTTTCAAAATTTATTCTGCATATTTTAATTTAAGTGTTGAATAGTAAAATTAACTTCATCAGAGTTATATAAATGTTTAATAACTTGGGATGTTTGTAACTTAGTATTAAACATTGTAGATTTATTCAACTTTTTACAGAAAAGTGCCTAGTTTACTTATGAAATTGGATATTTTAGTGTCAACAAGTTTAAAACAATATAGCTAAATTCTAAGTTACAGGTACTAGTTTATTTAGGAAACCACTGGTCTATAAACTAGTTGAAGTTTTGTTGTAAAACTACAATTTTATAGAAACTTGCTAGAAAAGGTTTATTGGTCCAAAGGACTCCAGGGAAACATTTGAACCGCAGTTAGAAAATAATGACTCTATAAATCCTTGGAATTGGGAAACTTATCTATTTTATAAGTGGAGTGACTGGCAAGTAAAAAACTAGTGGATTCAAGGTTAAAATCTGGCCAAACTTTTGAGGATTTTTATCTAAACAATTATTAACTTTATAATTACAAATAATAGTATTTCCACGTCTTGTCCATAGTGGAATCACTGATTATATTTCCAAAGTTGTACGGTATGTGATTTGTATTGTAAGTAAAGTGTAGAAATGTTGATTCAACATTGAAAATAATAAATGTTTGTGATAAAAATAAATTAGTTGCCCATGACCTTTTTGTAATCAAAGAGTAAAAAGGAAGGGTTTACCTAGCAGTTATAAAATCTGTATTTATTCTTGCTGGTTGAATATTTACCATTACCTCATTACAAATCCTTGATTGTAGCCCATCTCTGGATAATCTTGTCAATTACATTTTCAGATATATATATTTATATATTTACACTATTTACGTTGTATATTTCACAAAATAAAATAGCTTCCTGATGCTAAGGCCGCAAGGAGTTCTCATAAGTCGGTGAAGGATTTTATTAAATAATCCTCGACTGAGTAAAGACCATTTTCTTAAGCCATTTCCCGACCCTTGTTTTAAAATGCGTAATTGGAAGGATCTTGACTGGTTGAGGCAGAGCATTAAACATCTTGAGCGCAAGCACTGGACTACTATCTTTCGTAGGCGACATCAAGGAGAATGAATATTGGCTCAGTCACAAATGTTGTACTGGTGGACCTGGTCTCTTGCTGTATAGCTTTCAAGATTATTTTTGACCAACAACAGGGAATTCAAAACAAACTGACGGTGAAAGTAAGTATGCAAAGTTCAGCAAAAAAACTTTAACCTTCTAATCAGCCAACATATTTTATTTTTTCCTATTGTATTATTATGCATAACATTAACTTTCATGAAAAGCTTATTAATCACTGTTTAAGAGAAAGCCATTAAACTTAAACTGACATTTCTTATATCTACTCTCTGAATAAGATCTAGGCTAGAACAAAGTATCTGTGTTATTTGATTGCCTTTTTGTACTTAAAAGCTTCTAAAACTTAAATCTTCTTAGGTAAGCTAGCTATGCTCTATAACTTCCAAAAAACTTCTAAATGATTTTAATGTAAATATTTTCTGATTAAAATAAAAATGCAGATCAAAATCCAAGTTTTAAGATAGGTAGGTATCATTCAAACATAAATAATTTCAGTGCATATGCCTAGATAATACGTACGTAAAAATCCAACCCGTCACAATTATTGTTCATCGTTATAAATTTAAAACTAATTACGAGTATAAACCGAAGAATAAATTGACATGTAGAGAACATACTCTTGGAAACTTGAGGAAAGAAATGTAAAGTGGCGAGAGACCTGGAACTCCCCGAACCATCCGAAACACTTCCATCAATCAATACAACTTCTCTCCTGACTCTCAAACATCGCTTTCTTTCTACAAAGTCTAACTCAATTGGGAGTCATTGTTACATCAATTTTGTTAGACCTCCTACTCTGAGTGTCATGTCATTTTTCGTCTGATTTCCAAGTTACAAAAATAATTTGTGGATTTTTGTTAGGTCTTTAAACACATTCTTTGAATATTTTGTGCTATTTAAAAGCTCTTTGTATCTTGATTTTCATTATATGTTTGAAAAATTTAGAATTAAGCGTATTATTAAATCGAAATTCAAATATTTAAATCGTTCTTTTATCATTTAACACATAATATTGTCTGGTTAGCTGAGTATTAAATCAAATATAATGGACCAAATCTGGTAATTACTGGTTTAATTCCCAGCAAGATCTGGACCCAGATGTAATTTGCCACTGGGCTATCAATTAATGATGCTATCCAACAAAAGGTCTATATTAGATAAGACCAGGGGATGGGTGGTACCCTTACAAATACTTGAAAAATGCCAATAGCATAGAAAAACAAATAAACAAACATATAATATATGTTTTAGCAATGACATTGTAACAATATACTGTCAAGTTTTGTTAATGAATTTGTGGTTATGTTATTGAATTTTGTAGGTAGTAGCTTTTAAAATTATTTCTAAGGAGGAAGACCTGGGTTCAGGACCCCTGTAATTTTTCAAGGTCCCTAGTATTGTTAATTCAAATTATTATTTATTAGTTATAATTATCCTTAAATGTACAGTCACCAGTAACGATAACACTAATTTGCTTTTTAGCGAATTTTCCTACAATTAATGACCTATTACTCAATATATATTTATGAAAAATTAACATTTTTAAAGAAAAATTTTGATAAATTCTGGAAAAAGGATCAATAATTATGTGCCAAGAGTTATAATTTGTGGAATTTTGCAAATATTTTCTTCTACTTTCCAGAAAACAAAGTTTTATGAAAAACATCTTCATTAGAATGGAAGACAATTATTTAACAAATTACCAACTAAAAGCATGATTGGACCATGGGAACGGGGTTTTATGGGGTAAAAATTGGTTTTTCTAATTTTTGACCCTCTAAACCCAACATTTCCCAATTTCTTTCCAGACCTTTTTAAAGAGCTTGAAAAACAAATAATTTAGTAGGCTATATTAAAGTGTTTTTGTACACTTATTGGTAACGGAGAAAATTCAAAAAATTATAAACTAAAAATTCTCATGTTATTCTTATGGAGAATATTGTAAAATGTTGTAGTTTGCTTGTTTATGGGTATATTTTGATCAAACTTGGCAAAGTGATTTATTTTATAGTAAGCTATTAATATTTGACTAAAAACCTCACTTTATTAGTTTGCATGAAGCAGCAAACCTAGGTACTCGTTAAACCTAGAGTTATTAAAATAGATTTAATTTAAAATCCAACCGGGTAAATGGAAATTCGCTCAGTCTCAGGTTTGCTGCGGCGGGGGGTATTATTTCATATTTTCTTCCTTATATTTTCTTTGACTGAAACAGTGATAAAAAACTTCTTTGGCCACTTTTTGAAACATACTGCTCTTTCTTTATATCGGAATATTATTTTTGACTAGGTCAATGGTATTCTAGGTCAATACAATGTTTAATTCATCAATTTGTATCAAGTAACATATCAACATCATAAAATAAATAATTTATTTATAGTAACCCTGATTCTGTATTATGGGTTCATATCAACTGTGCCCTCCCAGCATTAATGTTTTAACTACAAATAATCAATTTTAGGTGGTCCCACAAAACATAGCAAAGGGACAAAAGAGTTGTAAAACTATATGGACTAATATTATAAAGTTATTGTTATGTTCTTCTTCTTTTAGCAGCTCCATCAAAATTATCAACATAGAGTTGAGTTTGATTATTCAACACGATCTGGTACAACTAATGATAAGATTTTGTTAAGTAGGTATTGGTACAAATATTAGTTTAAAATAACAAAATTACACATTTTACCATAAAATATATTTTATTACAAATGTAACATAAATCATTTTACAATAGTATACTCTATTAATAAAATTCCTATCTATTTACACTAATTTTTTTGTATTTACAAATTTACATTGATCAGGTCAGGTTATATTATGCTGGTATTATGTGCTGGTTTGTAGCTTTTATACATTTTTTAAATGTAAAAGATAATATTTCTATTGCTTGCACATAAGAAATTAGGTGAATTTATAATATTCCTAATTATTTATCTGACACTAAAACTACCCTAACTAAATTTAAATTTGCCTTAACTAATACATTAAATAATTAAATGTCCTTTTACTTTTGGGTTTTATGTTAATATTCAATAGAGAATGCATTTTTTTACATTTAGAAGGACTTGCATTTTAAATTTATATCCTACAAACCTTAATTTCATTAAGCTAAACAAAATATATCAATCAATAACAATTATTAGATCTTTCTTCAAAAATAAACTATATTATGTTTTGCACTACTGGTATCTATAATATTTAGATTAAATTTTAACTGCATTGCTAATATAAATTCACTTACAAAAATGCCTAATGTTTTTACATTTGTAAGCCAGTCAATTTAATTCATACCTACTTATCTTGAGTAAAAATATATCAACTTCTCAATAATTATAATACGCATATAAATCAACAAAAAGTACAAAAAACACATAGCATAGTCATTTTTATATAAGTTTACAAGCACTTTCGTAAATCTACTCATGAAACTAAGCTAAATGAACACATGGTGTCAAAATAGAAGAAGTACATAAAATTACTATGTACAAAACCTACATAAAAATTGTATAACAATAAATAGTTACAGTAAAATATCACATTATTTGTGGTGCTTTTGTAGCATTATGTATAGTATTGTTCGTTATCCTAAAAATAATGGAATGTTGCAC
Organism: Macrosteles quadrilineatus; assembly: GCF_028750875.1. Taxonomy (NCBI): domain Eukaryota; kingdom Metazoa; phylum Arthropoda; class Insecta; order Hemiptera; family Cicadellidae; genus Macrosteles; species Macrosteles quadrilineatus. Next base: position 199,727,703 of record NW_026542595.1, read on the forward strand.
CTTACCTAAATTATGATAAAGTAAAAACTGGTACAGTTAAACCTCGATAACAAGTCACCCTTGATAAATTTCATTATCAAATCCCCTTGAATTTATTTTACCCCTCCTAATCATATGTCATTTCAAACCTTGATCTTGTTATTGAAGTTAAACAATTTAACACAACAATGATTTTACATACATTGTTTCAAGGTTAATCATTGACAATCAGTGATTTTGTGTAAAATATAAAAAAACTATTTTCATAAAAAAAATTTTACATAAAAATTATACAATAACAAATTATACAAAAGATGTATAAGAAAATTTCATCTATATTAATTGTTTATAAACTAACCTAATTTTAACGCTTTAAAAGCACAAGTCTTGTCCAAGTAAATAAGGTAAAATATCTAGTGATGTTGTCATGAAATCAGCTTTAAAACAATAACACTTTCATGCAAATGTCTAATTCTTAAAGTAAACTAAAGAGGAAATAATCAATCAGTACCTACTTATTTAGTTCCCTAGTAATAAATTGTTGTTTTTTTTTCATAAATGCACTTTTTACAGTATTATAAAACTTAGTAGTCTTCAATAAACCGAATAATAAACTTTTCAGTGCCATTCATTATATTTTGTAAAACTACTTAGCATACTGAATGTTGCTGCTTCACAGATATCTAAACAACAATCATATTTTATTTATTATGCTCGAGAGTTCAAGATTGGTTCAAAGTTCAACTTGAGCTCTATTTAACTTTGTTCATTTTATAATAAAAATGACTATAATTTTAACATGGACATTAATAAAATGTCTTCCCTCAGTATTCAAAAGTCAATCATATTTTTTATAAATTTATGCTCTTGAATTCAGAAACAATAGTGATGTTGAAAGGCACTATCATATAAATATAGATAATTAATTTGTGCTTTTGAAAGTATTCTGAAAAGGGATGGATTTTCTCGATGTTATGTTTACTAATCTCTCATATTAACCTCTGGATTATAATTTTCTCATATAAGCTAGCTGATTTCTTTCCCTTTTCAAAATCCTCTTTTCAAATTAATTTCAAAACCAGCCATTTGGCTTATCTTTCAAATACAATTTGTGCATAAACTGACACATTTGTAAAGACACGTTGCAGTTACATGGCAGTTTCCAGGGGCTGACTCTTGCTCAGCAAGGGTTGGAAGGTCCGGAGGTCGCGGGGGCTTGGCGGTGGCTGGGGGTAGTCTACATCAGTCTCTAGCAGAGTAGCAGAGGAGGGACGGGGGGGAGGTGCGGGGACTGGCGGAGCCTCATCTAGGTTGGTCTCCAACAAGGCTGCACTCTTGGGCCTCTCATAGAAAACGTTGAAATCTCGTTCCGCCTGTAGGATGCATAAGGAATTAATGTGTTTTCCCATCTTTTGAAGGATATTACTAATTTGTTAATTTCAGCCTTTAAACAACTAGTATTATATTGCACTTCAACATGGGTGCCAGCAGAACATTTTTTCAGAGGGGTAATTTGGTATCTTGTTACGTAAGGTCTGAGAATAGGTTAACCCATCCATTAAAATTTTAATTAAAAATCCCTTCCATTCGTCAACATATTTTTGGGCTATCTAAAAGCAAATGTTCTCTTCTTCTGCTCATTAAAAATGTTGTCATTACAATTGATGGTCTCTACAAACTTTATGGAGATTTTGAACTAATCAAAAACATACGAACTCTACAAATTCTTTTTAGTTAGTTGTTTTTTGTATGAGTCACTGTCTCACTGATAATATTTTTTAGTCCTAGGTACTAATTAATTGTAGATTAATTGATCTGAGACCGCTAATAATGCCCGGTAAGTGTTTAAAGATAGAAAATGTGTATAAGGGGGTTAAGAGGGTTCTGCTGTGTTAAACAAATTTGCACGAGCAAATTTTTCATGTGGATTGCTATGTAACTAAACAAGAGATGGCCAAACTGGTAAAGGACGTCTCTATTAGACTATCAAGGACAAAGGTGAATAACCTATTAGTCTTAAAAATGCCAATCAGCTGTTTCCTCAACTTTCATTACTGTAACGGACAACAATGGAAACTGATGAACATCCACTGTCGGCCTTGATGTGCATATTTGTACAGTCTTCTGCAAGTGTCCTCAGATTATCTGCATCTATTCACATTCCTGCATAAACAGTTATCAACTGGCAATTGATTTCAATAGGGTTGAATCCTATCTAATAGAAATCTCATCACAGATTCATATTTGGCAGATTCCTTATTTTTTCTTTATATAATTTTCAGCTACTGTGACAAGTGTAATTGTAATACTACAGTCAAAACAAGCTAGAGAAGTGGTAAGTGAAGGAAAGAACACACTGTTTTTCTCAGATTTGAACTAATTTGCTTGTTCATAAAAGGTGCTCAATGAAGACCTTCGTATCTGATTGATAGGATCCTGTTAAAAAAGTTCTCGATTTATATTTTACACGACTAGCAGTAATGTATAAACTAGTTTTTGTAGTATTTATTTTCAATTAGCTACCTGAAAGTCTGGGTCAGTTTTGACGTGATCCAAGGTAGAAGTTGTATGAGAAAGAGACGTATGGAGGGGGAGAGTAGAGGCATTGTTGAAGTAGTCTTCCTGAGACTGCCACGTGCTGTTGGTGCGAGAGGCAAACGTTGAAGTGTCTCTGAAACCTACAAAAAAAACATCAATTGTAACAGTGTGGTTAGTACAACCAATAACGCTACAAGAGGTTACCTAGCTTGGTTGCAGTCAACAAACTGTCATGGAGAAGATACAGAGAGAGGATACATTCAATGGTACACTTAAATGGTGTCTAGCACCATTCTATGGAGTCTAGAGCGAATTCTATTCACCATCCCTTTCTGCTCTCCTTTCCCCCCTCGCCAACACGTAGTACAGCGCTCACACTGTAGGAAGACCCTGTGCGCTACAACTGCTGTACAAAAATGCCTTGTGGCCTTCGCCGTTCAGGCTCTTCCTTAAGTACATTTCCGCCTCACCATACCAGAGCTAAAAGCGAACGATTTTCCCATAAACATGTATCCTCCTGTATCTTACTTCTCTGTGGTACTGTTCACTCTTACAGATGCAGTGTGGAAAATATTAAATCATTAAGGGTTTTTTGAGTGATGGTGATTTTTATAAATACCAATTAGTTGCCTTTTGACATTCTGTATGATATTAAAATTATTGAATAAATAAAATACATTTCGACAATCACCTAACATACCTTGGTTGCGGTACGCCAGGTCGAAGCTGGGGTTCACGGCCTCGGTAGCCGAAGGGTTGTGAGCCTCGTAGATGTCGTAACTCTGCGTCTCCTCCTCCAGAGAGGAGTTGAGTTGACTCTTGTCCATACTGTCTAGACTACCTGCCATCTTCTTGTAGTCACTGCTCTTGTTCAGAGTAGGAGTGGAACTTTGACTCTGTGAAAACAAAATATATCGTCAAACTCATTCTAATTTATTGGTTTGGAGGTATACGGACAATCAGCGGATTACATTCAGATTAACTCAGATTGTTTCTATTATTTTTTTCCTTAACATTTATTCAAGATTTTTTTAAGTTTTTCTTGTTTAAAGCTTAATTTCTAAAAATTTTAAATGTGTATTTTTTTCTCAATTCTACTGTTTCTGTTTTTATTTTGTTGTAATTTTATAGTTTTTCTAATTAACTAGCCGACCCGTGCGAAGGATTCACACTGAATTCTTCTCAAATCCCACTTATTAAAATACACAATATAGTTGACTAGCTGTACCCGCGGGCTCGTTTAACTTCATAAGTATTCGCATGGCTCAATCCCGTCCTTGTTGAAGTTCGTTCGCTACGCTCACTCACCTTTTGGTTGCAAATTAGCTGTTGTTATAAATTAAAAAAAATTAAAGTGCTGCACCCTGTTGGTAATCCTTGTAACTTTAATGCTATTGAACATCATAGAACAGAACCAACTTGTTTAATTGAAACAGCTGTTAAGATTCATTAATTCCTTTTAAATATGAGAAATCATAAGGTTAACATGGGAAACTCCAGAGCCACTGGGGCGGAGCCCGAAAGCCCGATCAAAATAAAAACTAGCCTACTTAGTTTTCCTATTTAATGCCCAAAGAATCGGTGTACCGAATTTCAGCCTCCTAGGTAAATGGGAAGTGGGAGAATTAGTGATGAGTGAGTGAGTGAGTGAGTGAGTGAGTGAGTGAGTGAGTCAGTCAGTCAGTGAGGGCTTTGCCTTTTATATATACAGGGTGACAAAAAAGTCTGGAAACGGTTTAATATCTTTTTAACTAAATCCGTTAGAAAATTCAAACCTTTCACATCAACTTATATGTATGAAAACTACTTTTTCCAAGCATTATCATTTTTTTACCTCTACCAGGGGACGGCCCATGAGGAGTCGGTACATAATCTTTAATGTAAGCATGGGTTGATATGCACATCATTTTAAAGGTCTGGTTAAGTGGAGTTCATTGCCGGAAACCGCGTCTCAAAAGGTTCATCCGTTACAAAATGGCGGCTGTCCAAAGTTCTTGTGGAATATACCTGCACAGGCCTTAGTATAGGTAAATACTCGTATTAAACATTAGCTTGAGGGCTGAAACTGTATTTTAAAGTCAATTAGCTCATAGACTAATATTATTCAATCTTCAAAACAAATTTAACCGGGTTTCAAATTTTCCGGGTAATGTTCACTATGAGTATTTACCAATACTAAGGCCTCTGCAGGTATATTCCGCAAGAACTTTGGACTGCTGCCATTTTGTAACGGATGAACCTTTTTTGACGCGGTTTCCGGCAATGAACTCCACTTGACCAGACCTTTAAAATGACATGCATATCAACCTATGCTTACATTAAAGATTATGTACCGACTCCTCATGGGCCGTCCCCTGGTGAAGGTAAAAAAGTGATAATGCTTGGAAAAAGTAGTTTTCATACATATAAGTTGATGTGAAAGGTTTGAATTTTCTAACGGATTTAGTTAAAAAGATATTAAACCGTTTCCAGACTTTTTTGTCACCCTGTATATAGATTTAAGTATGGGTCCTTACTTCAGCAATAGATGTGGGTTTACATTTTAGATAATGACTTATTTGAAATATAAAGTTAAGTTATTTACGTTTTTACATGTTTACAGACCTCTTTGAACACTTTAATAGTATGGCCAAATACGATTTTTGTGTTGACGGCAACTTCAGTGTGTTTAAGTCAATGATCTAAGCCTTAGACTCTTTTGAAAATTTTCCAACAAATTAAAAAATTAGATTCTTAAAAACCAAAGTGGTGAATTACTTTATTTTGTATTGTGAATTTTGTGCTGATTAGAATGTTACCCGGGGCAAAGAGAAGTAGAAGATTAAATAATGGAGAGAAGTTAAATTTTGACAGTTCAAGCTCTGGAACCTCAAACTGCACAAAGTACCGCAATCCCACATTCACAAACCTGCATGCCATGTTTGTGTTTGTACGCGTTGATGGTAGCAAAGCCTCCGTGACTGGAGCCGATGGAGCGGACGGAATGTAGTGATTGGCGGATGGAGTTGCGCCGCTGGAGCCGCTCCACGTGTCTGTGACGGTTCTTGGAGAGCCACAGGAAGATGAGTACGGCCACCATCAGTATTGCAGCAAACACAGCACCGAGCACAGCAACTGTGACCATGTCATCCTTCCAGGTTAGCAGAGAGATGTGCACCTTGGGGTCTGTAAGGTTCAAGTATGATTAAACATAGTGATATGAAATATTACAATTTTTTTTAAGGTTAAGATTGCATTTTTTATTTATCTACGCCATTTAACCAGCCCAGTATGTCCTACATTAGTGACAGGTACAAGTACAACAAATGTGCCGATGTAATATTCATGTATTTAGTTTGTGTGTGTGAGACTTTGGCAAATATTGACCATTCATTCAACATTCAACTATATAAAAAAAATACTTTATGTCTTGAAAATATACATTGTATAAACTGCTGCTTCAGATGAACTATGTACAAGTTCAAACTTCTACAGCATGATAAACAATGAACAGTCTGCACTATAAGGCCTACATAAGTAAAGTACTATTTAATATTTGATGATTGCATATAAAAGTGTGAAGGCTATATATTAAACAAATTGTTTGAAAAAAATCACTCTAAATCGCTTTAAAAGTTAGTTACGTGTTGTTAAATAAGAGAATAAGTTGAATACTATTTAGATTGATTTGAAAATTGATTACAATTTGTTACTCATATTCTCCATATTTATTGCAGATTTTTAAACTAAGTCTAATGATAAGTAGTTGGAAGTTATCTTGATACCTAATTAACTATTTATAACAATTGTTTGAAAAATCTATATTTTACTGTAAAAAGATTAACTATTTCACACATTTTCTATGGTTTTGGCGGTGTTACACTACACCATTTTACGTTACGTGTGGTTTTCTACTTGTAGACCTTATGTATGATACAAGGGGAGGATACACCCCATTAAACAATATTTCCACCTGGACAAGCAGTGTAGGGGTGAGGAGATGCTCAGGACTGTATATAGACCCTGGAGGCTCTTGAATTATTAAACCTCTTGACAGAATTTCCTCTCAGGTAATTTGATAACATAGTACAGTAAGTTATTTTAGAAAGTGAGTTGTTTGGCTAAATGTGTATTGTGTACTCTGTTGGTGATGTAAAACCGACATAAAACGTTACATTAATTACTTTCTGCAGTATAACTTCCAGAGTTCGTAACATCGAATATGGTTTTACTAATATGAAAATTGTCTGCAGTAATGTCTTCAATAATATAAACTCACCGTCAGCAAATATAGATTTTAAACAAAAAAGAAAAAATTTATGTATAAATTTACAACAAAATCTTACCCATCTCGCAGACGAAAGGGTAGAGAGCGTTGCAGTTTCCTACTTCAATAGTTTGGTATACAAACACGGTACATTGGTTGATCCTGTCAATGTGTTGCACCCACACTCGGTCATAGAAGTTGTACTTCTCCTGCTGACGACGCAGGAAGTTGAAGATCTCTTTAGAGTTGCCCATCACATATGGCATGGAAGCGTTGTCAGACTAGAAATGAACCAAGATGTAAATATATAGCACTAGGTTTCCTATTGATTGTTTAGTAGAAACTAGATAGTAAAAGACAGACATAAACAAGTTTGGTTGTTATTGGTACAAATTTGTCCTTCGTTATAAATGGCACTGGATACAGAAAAATAGATTATTTAAGTCAGTAACAAAGCTATCTCAATTTATTGATCACTATTATTATGGATTCATATTCTTCTTCAAAAACATACACATAATGTGTCAAGTCTAAAATGTCATTGAGTGATTAAATACAATAATCTATTGTCAGGACCACGTAAGTTTGCAGTTGAGGGAGGAGCCTATTTACCATATGGTTTTGAATGAACCAATGAGAACCGTGCGGTGTTGCCAAATCTAATAATACCAGCTGATTTGAAAATGCTTAGTATGTTTTAATTTGTGTTGTCAACAGGCGATGTGGCAACGTCGCACTAGCCTTGTCTTTTGATTGGCTGTGACCAACTGCAAACTTACGTGGTCTCGACAATAGTCATCTATATTTTACATGCTTAAACAAACATTTAACCTAGAACCCAGTATGTCCTATATAAGTTAAGCTCAGAGATCACTTACCCGACAGAAGTCCCTGGCATCCCAGAAGGTCATAGGAGCCCCGATGTAGATGTAGCAGGTGTCTCCCACCACATCCCAGCCTGGAGGACACTTTCCGGACAGGATACTCCGGTTGTTCATCTGGAACGGACGGAAGTCCACCTCCAAAAGGTGGGGTTCATCCGACCGATCACGAATACGTCCAGACACAGCAATTGTCTCGTTGAAGCCCCAATAGTTGTTTTTGGCGTCAATCGGTGTCTTCCATACATCCTCCCTGTAAAGTTAATTTCCTCAATTTTTTGCTAAATTTGTTATACATATTTAAGACGCAAAGGTTAAGTAGTTTTTTTTTTTTTTTTTACTACCTCTTCAGTAGAAAGTATTCTCTTGTAAAAGGTATAAGTTATTCCTAAAAATATGTTGAAGAGTACATTGTTTCGTTTGCTGGTTTTGTTATAACGGGATGTTATTAGTTTACATCAATAAATACCAACCAACACCATACCGTATTACATTTTCATAGTTATAAATAATCAACCCAATAATTAAACGAGTTAAAAGCCCTAGAATCTGGTTCTGGGAAATTACTAAGGGCAGGGATCCTACAAAAGAAGCTAGCACTCTGACTCCAGTAAACTTGTTGAGTATGTTTTCCTTTCGTCTATGGTGTATCTCCAATAAAAATTACTAAATGAGGCAATAATGATTTAATATTTTCTTTACAATACCACTGCAAACACTAAAGCAAATTGTTTAGATGTTTATTCTTTCAATGGAGATTGTTTTGTACAGGTTGATGAGTTCAAACTCCACTAGACCGATAAATAGTTTAAAGAACTAAAAATTGAAACAACAAAAATCAAACCTCATTTGTAAGGAAAAACTATTTACAAATCAAATAGATAGCTATTCAACAGAATTTGAACATTATTTAAAAACAACAAAGATATATCCCATAAGCACAACACAGTCAAAACAAATACAAAATACAACCACAATGCTTTGGTTTATACCAAGGCCCCACTAGAATAACAGACCATGCTGCAGCGCGGGCAGTGCAACACTACATCACAGTGGTGGATAGTTGTACTAACATTTTACCATTCAAATCTGACAAACAGCCAGCTTATTTACCTAAAATGGGATATGTCAGTGAATTTATCAACGAATATACAATCTATCCACTAGTGTGATTTCATGGATTCTGCAGCATGAACTGTTTTTCTAGTGGGGCCTTGTTTATACCCTAAAACAAATGTTGTTCTTAAAGAATAACAGCATAATCATTGTTGATGTTGTTTGTCCAAAGTTAGTACTTAGTAAACAATGTGCTTCACAAAGCTGAATGATGAGTTACAGTGAACTTAATCTGTAGATAGCTTAAAGCTTGTGTTCATTATTGATGCTTTGAATTGATGAATTATGCTGGTGGTTTCAAGGGATTAACCATTTAAGCAGTGACAAACACTTATTTTTTACTATGCATTATGCACCACTTTAACATGTACATATCTTATATGAACATATTTTCTAAACAAGCGTTTCAAAATGTGACACTAGTAAATATGTATATTTCTTAAAGAGCCTTAAATCTTGCTATAGCTAAAAGTGAATATCAAAAAAAGTTTTTTTTTATTTTTGTCCACTACAATTTCAACAAACAGTGTAAACAAATTTATAATAATTATGTTATTTTGACAAGTGTAGCAAACACACAAAAGCATCACAAAGGAAAATGGACATGACAAACAAGGCAAATAAACAATAGAAAGCGAGACAATCAAACATTTATCTCGCTTACCTTCTGATGCCTGCCCTGCACCGGCAAACAAAACAAAATAAATCATTAGGTATTCATAGTTTTTCTGAGGAAATAAAAAGAGCAAAATAAAACAGAAACTAATAATTTATGATAGCAGCTATACTGAGAACAAAAATAATTATAATGCTATAATAAGGGGCCATTATTTCCACTATTCGCTCTAAGTTTAATTGAATTTTAATATTTAACACGTTCGCTGCGGGTCACTCACCGGTGAGTGCTCTAGTTCTTTTCTGCCACGCTGAATGCTCAGCGGCGAGTGCTGACATCGCCTACACTCCATTCAATTTCTGCGCAGCAGCACATTGGGAAGAACGGGTATTTTTATGTCTGCGTTTAGCTAGGAATGGGTGCTTTATTGTGGTGTAGGTTGGTAGTAAATTTCCCCGTAAAATCCCTTTCTGGCAAACAGGGGAAATCAACTTGTTGTCCCGTCTTTCTCCCTCCAATTGACAATACAATGGAACCGGCTAGTTCCAGGCAGTGCTGCTATCTGTGAGTGTTTTAGCAAACTACATCGACTCTTGTACAGCTCGTGACACCTAAGCTGGCACTTGGCCTAGCGCGGGCAGTGTAGGCGGGAGGAGGGTGGAAGTAGGGAAAAGGCCGGACTGCAAACATTTCCGCTGCCTCACGGGGTTGACTCGGGGGTTGACTCCCCTTGCATTGTACTTGAGCGCCTTCATATGGGTCGCGAGGACAGTTGATGCAACCCGCATGACGGGACATAATGTTTTTGAAATAGGTTCTAGTTGCGATAGGCCAAGTGCCAGCTTAGATGTCACGAGCTGTAACACAGAACATCACCGCACGTAATTTACTGTTCGTCAGACCGAAATATTTGAAAGCCAAACGGGTTCGCTCAACGCTGCGTCGCACTGGGGCTACCCTTGCCATTTAGCGGGCCGCAGCGAACGTGTTAAGTGTTAAGTTAAGAGTATTAATGCAGAAAATTTCAAAATCAAAACTAAAGCTTTCTATTTTGATATAAAAAATAATAGCAAATGAAAAATTGAACACTGCTTCGGATTAAAAAAAAAATATTTGGGTATGTATATTGTTTCCAAACTATTGTTTATTATTTGCAAAATCTTTTAAGAGTAAAAGGTTTTTTATCATAATATGACAGGAATATTTCTTTTTTCTTTCACCATTTCCTACACTAGGTGGGCAATTTATATTCGAATAATGGCCTCCCTCAGGACAAAAAGAGCTCCAAATCATATGGCTCATTCAGGGCGCAATGAAAAAAACAACTGTAAAATGTAAATTGTATTTCTTGTTTCTTTGTAATTATTTGTATATTATATTTGTATATATTAGGCTAGTTTAGTTTTAGTTTGACTTGAGTTTGAAAAACATATACATGAAACTCTCTTGCAAATAAAGGCCTTTTTATTTATTTACTGTGTATGCCAAGGCAATCTCAACTCTAAAAATCATAAATTTTTAGCAAAAATAGCAACATCTGATATCCCACTCTCAAAAAATTGAACCAATGCTGCCCATTCCTTGACAAGTTCAAAAAGTTATATTTTCTGTGAAGGTACAGTGGACCTAAAGCATTAAACACCAATTTAAGGAATTATTGAGTATTAACATTATTTCTAAATCAAATCTCAGTATGGATTACAACTGATGGAGAAATAATTGACAAACAGCTAAATTAAAAGTTGGTCTTGTATGCTTACCGAGATCTGTTGACAGTGACTATTTCATAGTCGTTATCAGGGTTGAAGAATATATTGTCGACATACTGCTGACCTGCCGTGCCCGCAATCACGGTTCCTTTGGAGTCAGGGGCGATTGCGTAGTTCCTGGACACGCAAATAATAACGATTAGCAATAGTAGGGTGTAGCTGGTAACTAGTGGTAGTATACATCCATATCTACTGTAGCAAGATTTAAATCAGATAGAACATATTTATACAAGCACTATGTTAGTGAAATAAAGACACTATATTTTCGAACAAGATCCAATAGTGTTAAAATGAGTATACTATTTGGTGAGTTAAGTGGAACACTTCTAGGTGATTTTTTACAAAATTCTAACTGATTTAACATTTTGAATGATGACATAACTGTAGTTGTGTAACGCTACATTTAAAATATGTACGTTTTACAGTTACCAGCGTTTGAGATTTACAACTTGCAGGCAAGCTTACCAGTAAAACCCATTGTGTGATGTTGTTTGATAGAACGGCAGCCGAACTCTTTCGAATCCCGAAACTTCCAACACATGACTGCCAAGATTGTTGTGAAGATAGTTGTATGTGAAGTTGGACACAACCTGAAAATAATAAATTAATAATTAACTTAAGTTTCAATTTGTTTCTCCTCATTCTTTGTCCACTTTGCAGGAGGTGAAGTCTTCTTGTGATTATTACATTTGAACAGTGAGAAATTGCCCATATAAAGGGTTATCTGAAAATTGAGGTCTCCAATGAGCTCTCATATTGTTGAAACGACCTAATTAAAGCCTGACAACGATTTTGTGTTCTTCAACTCTCTCACCATTTTAAGGAGTAGAAATAGGTGATTTTGAAGCAGACATAATCCATTAGTAATTCCATAACTACATTGGAATTCAAGACATCTTTCTTTGCAAGTCAACCCTTCCATGGTTTGAATATGATTTTATGAGCATAAAATATGTTAAATACCGTATTGTATAGTTGTGTGTTTACTGTTTATTGAGAAATAAATGGACTCTTTCCTATTCAAGTAAGCCTTTACAACCATTCTTTAACTTATTTCCTTGTGCCTGTTAAATCATGAACCTCCAACTATCTGGTAATTTACCTGATCCAAGGTGATGACGTTGTGTATGTAGCCTCTGTTGCGGGCCCAGTAGTTGCGGTAGATAGTCACTTCCTGATACGGACTGCTCTGTCTCCCCTCCACACTCAGGGCCGGGTTGTTGTCGTTCTCCGTAAACAAGTTGTTGTGGATCCATCCCTTCAGTGAGGTGGCAGATCCACGAGAATCCGCTCGGATCCACAACCCACCTTGGTTGCCTCTCATCAGATTGTTCTAGACAAGTTAAGAAGTGATTTAGAAACACACTGATCCATTCATACAATATTTTAAACCTTTGTAATTGTTGTGTGAGTTGGTAACCCAGTAGGTAGTAAAATGGACTGAAAAACCAATTTAACCCTAAAGAACTCTCTTTTCCTTAGTTGAAAATACTGTGTGTGACTGTGAAATATTCCAATGTTAGGTGTATACAATGAAAAGTTTTGTGTTTCATGTGCCAATTTGGACTCTTTCCCATTCAAGTAAGCTTGCTATCTTCACACGAAAAAAAATCTTTAAAATCTACGCCTTTGTGGCTTGTGCTCTATGTTACATCCGTAACCTCAAGTTAGAAATGAGTTAGCATACTGGTGCACTTAAAATTGATCAATACAGTTCATTGTTTTATTTTATCAGCTCACTACTTGCTTTGCTAAAGGTGCAGGCCCATAGACCTGACATTTTAAATCTAAACAACAAACGAGGCTGACAAAAAACACTAGATAGAAATATCTCCTTAAATTGGAAGCGCAGGACTCTTCTTGCTCTAATCTTTGTCGTCATGTATTAAAATAATGCACTCTGGTGTATAGTATAAAGCTGGTACATAATATAAACAGTTGCTTACCCTGAAATGCAGGTATTGTGTGTTCTGCAGATCCATGGTGACGGCTCCGAGGCAGGTGGTAAAGTTGCCGTAGAGTTTGGCACAGTTGTTGGTGATCTGGTTCCACTCCATGGTCACTCTAGGGTTCACTTCCCCAGCACTAACATAGTGGAGAGCTCCCTCCCAGTTGTGTGACAGTGCTGAGTATGAGATGTTGTGTTCTACATCACGGTCTGCAATTTAACAAGGTATTTACTTGCATGAGTTACATGTTAAGGATGTTAAAGACCGTGGTTGTGATAAGAGGCTAAAAAATGTACCCTGGGAAAAGAATACCAAAAATTGACATAGTAATAAGTGGATTTAATATTTCCCTGATAACAATTACAACCAAGGGGTGTATGATTTGGAAAAAATTAACTTACATAAGTATTTTCCTGAATAATTTGAATATTTAGTTTCTGTATTCTATATTTTCTCCAATAACATATTTAAGACGATATAAGAAAGAACCCTATGCGCTTAGACTGCAGAGTGAGATACCGACTAATAAAAATAACCAAATGATAAGAGTATGGACTGGACCAATAGAACAACCAATAGGAACAATAGGTTTCGATGCACCTGGCCACCTAGAGAGGTGACCAAAAGAAGCAAGGTAAAAGGTGAGTGGGAGAAAACCTGAAGCCGACACAAGACAGCCCAGACAAATTTTTAAAACATTGGACACATGATAAGTAAGTAAATGAGAACCTTAACTAAACAGGGCTTTGTATATTGTAAACACACAAGATTTTCATACAATCCTTCTAAATATTGTGAAATTATACTTTGTAATCCAATCACATCAAACACTTACTGAAGCCAATGGCAGAGATGGGTGTGGTGACGATTTCCGCCATGAAGCCATAAGTCTCAGAGGCTCCGCTGGCCACCACTCGTACACTCAAGCTTGGGCCTTTGGTTGTGAGGAATCTCTTTTCCAAGGGAGAGTCAGAAGTTATCTCGGCTACCAGCTCTAACGTCGGCTTGTTGTAAATGTCGCCGTCATAGATAGATATACTGTCGGTAGAGTTGAGCATGTTCAGCTGTAAAAGCCTGTGAAACATAATTATACTGAGTTAGTGTTCCATTTAATTTGTCTAAAAATAAGAGTAAGTGAACTGTGCAGAAATAAAGCTGAAGAAATGAGATTTCACAGACTATTGTTAGGTGGGATAGGGTTAGGAATGAAGAGAACAGCAGAGGGGTGGATAAAGGCAGCTGTTAATAAAGCAGTGGATAAAGGGAGAGTGGGAAAAGCAAGACCTAGATGGTTTGTACATGTAGGCACAACAAAAGAAGAGAGTACTCCTATGAAATAGACTTGATAACAGACTGGATAGATGGTAGAAGACCAGAGGAAGACTTGTGAGGGATGTGAGGACAGGTAGACAAGTGCGATAGCAGATGGTGAAAGAAGAGGGATGGAAAAAGATGGAGAGGTCTAATTAAGGCCCAGACCTAAGAGCAAAGAAGATATGTAAGTAAGAAAAACCTACCTGAATCCGAACGGCTTGACTCTGTAAGCGCTGTAGAATATCTTGACACAGCTGACCGGTTTGTTGTCGTACTTGTAGTACAACACGACACGCTCCTGCACTATGATCTCCTTGGCAGGATCACACACGTCCACCAGCCCGAAGATGTGGGAAGGGAGGTAAAGATGGCGAGCAGGGGTGAACGAACTCTCCCCACTCTCCCTCCCCTCTCCTGTCAATGAAGCGATCGTCACTCCTACGCCCAGTGTGTGCTGCACCCTGTATAACATGGAGTGATCAGTGATGGAGCTAGGTAGTTTAATTATTGTTACTAAGATAATGATACTGGTTATCAACTATTCAAAATAAAAATACCAATGGAAAATAAACCCACTTGAATCCATAATTATCTAAAACATAAAATAGGTCCTTCAAATTATATGTAGTTTTCATACCCATGGTTTGAGTTTTGGAGGTAATTCTTTGATCAAACTCCACATTCAAAGGTCAAATCAACTTCAGATTTGCAAACAAATCAAAAGAAAATTTAAATTAGAAGGTAAAAAAAAACGCATTACTTTTCCCCTTACAGCCAAAGAAAGTACTGAAATTCAAAATTTTTTATTAATGATTTTTGTTTTTTCTACTGGTACAAATGTACGTTTATTTTAAGTTATGCCTGGTTATTTTATAAGCTGTAGACAGTTTTTTTTCCAAGGAAGGTAATCAAAAAAGACTTTCAAGTTTTCAAAATTCAATTTAGCATGGGTATAATGCAGTCTATAAGCCTTTATGCACCAAAAT
The DNA here is from genome assembly GCF_028750875.1 of Macrosteles quadrilineatus. Classification (NCBI taxonomy): domain Eukaryota; kingdom Metazoa; phylum Arthropoda; class Insecta; order Hemiptera; family Cicadellidae; genus Macrosteles; species Macrosteles quadrilineatus. The sequence goes on from NW_026542595.1 coordinate 199,743,097, forward strand.
ATTTAGTAGTCAATGCTTTGCACTATCAAAGTACAATGGATAAACTAAAAATATTAGAGCCATTAAAGTTATGAGAAAAAACAACCAAACTCACCAGTTGTATCTTAACCGCACGTGTTCCTGAGGTGATATCAGTGAGATACCGTGAGAGGCAGAGTGCGAGATGTTGACGTTCTCTATGGTGGGACACTTGTACACCCCCAGTACAGCCGGACTGCGCCGGGTGTGCAGCAGACCTGCGCCGGTGATGTTGGTGTACTCTATCACAGACTCACTGCGCCGAACTGTCTCATGAGTGACCACATCGTGAACTCGACCCTCGAACACACTCTGTTCAAACTCCTCGTTGGCGAAACTGTAAATCAGAGAGTGTCGGTTTTGTCACTTAAGTAATCATGGTTCTATAAGATCTTTGTAGCAACTTCGTTCATTTGCAATAGCAATAGATAAATATATAAATAGATGTACTACTGTTAAGATAAAATCTTTGTAACAGGATTAGCATATTTTTGCCTATGAAGGTAGTAAATTGTGAGCATATAGTATAAAACCTTTGCAAGATAAAATAGAGTTAGAAAAATTGGAAATTGTTTGTAAAAATGTTTAACTGAGTTATACTACTGACTCACCGTATGCCACCCCAATACTCCTGGTCAGGTGGAAGGTTGCGTTGGCCACAACGCACAAACACAAAGTTACTGTTCCAAGCACATGTGTGACGTTTGCCATGCAGCTGTCCATTGAGTCTGATCTCACAGTCTTCCAGTCTCTTTTCATCGCCTGATCAAAATAAATATACAAATACTTAACAAATATAATAAAACTTGAATTTTAGCGAATTTCCCATATAGGGTATAAGCTATTACCGTAGTACTCACGGTAAGACCTGGACCCGGGACCGATTTTTTTTTTCGTTTTGAGGTTCCTAGAGGTCAAAAACACCATCCGTTCAAATTCATATTATATATATATATATATATTTATATATATATATATATATATATATATATGTGTCCGTTAGCGCGATAACTCGAGCAAAAATGATCCGATTTTGATGAAATTTGGTACAAACGTGTAAACCTACGTTTATTCGAACGAGTTCGCGAACCAGCATGATCGGACCATGGGAACGGGGGTTTATGGGGGCTTTTATGGGGAAAAAATGGGTTTTTCCCATTTTTGACCCAAAAAACATAAAATTTTGCAATTTCTTTTGAAACTATTTTGTAGAGCTTAAAAAAACAAATAATTTAGTATATTGAAGCGTTATAATGCGCCTAATGGTTACGGAGAAAATTCCAAAAAATTTTAAATTTAAAATTCCCATGTTATTCTTATGGAGAATAAGTAAACTGTTGTAGTTTGCTTGTTTATAAACATATTTTGCCCAAATTTGGAAAATGTTTTTATTTCTTACTAACTATTAACATTTTACATAAAAAACACTTTTACCCTCCCTGTTGCAGCAAACCTAAGTATGTTTTAAACTGATTCTATTTAAATAGGGAATAAATGTGATAATTTTAAGGAGACATTTTAGTGTAAATCCATTCAGGGAAATGGAAATTCGCTTAGTCTGCAGGTTTGCTGCGGCGGGGGTATTTTATTTAACTACTATGTAAGTCTCTTGGGAAAAGAACTCTTGTTGGGAGAAACATCTGGATTTGTAATACATTTCTAAGACATCACTGTATGAGATTACAAGAGGATAAGCACAAGCAAACGTTAAAATAATCCTGTAAAAATAATTAAAAATTTAAGACCTGTCACATGTGATTTGTGGCATGTGAAAAATTTGAATAATTAGATAAAAGTTTGACTTACAAACTCCTTACAACATTAAACTGTGGGTGTTTGTAAGTATAGCTCTATAATAAATAAGAATAAAATATAGCAAAATATTACTACAAAAATTTACTTTTCTTAGTAAACAAATTAAATCTTTTGGTACTGAACATCTATTTCCAAACAAAACTAAGCTGTAAAAAAAATGACAAGCAGTAATATAATTTTACAGAAAACTATAGAACTTGAAAAACAAATAACACTAAAAAAACCATACTAACCACTACACTGCACTGGCTCGGGCCACGACCATATTCGGGTGAGAGAGTTCGGGTGGAACTCCACCCGGGGGCCTCGGGACACCCAAGCATTGAGAGATTCCAGTCCCATCTGACGACAGACCACCCGAGCATTGTGCTCCGAGAACCTGGAGTCACAGAGAGGCACCCACTGGAGTGTAGTGGAGTTGAGGTACTCCAGGAACCCTTCCTGCATGTGACGAAACTGAGAGTCGTCGGAGCAGTTGCGCATGGTGCACAAACGGAGCGACCTAAGGTGTGAGAAAATAAATTAATGTATGATAATGCAATAGTGATGTGATCATATGAGAAGTAGTTAAAGAGCTGAAGAGGAAGAAGGAGCAAAAAGGCAAGACTTTGGACAAGTGGAAAGAATGCAAGAGAACTCCTAAGAAAGTGGAATTGCTGATGATAATAGAGGGGATGGATGAGAGGGGGAGGAAACCATAGAGAGGAGAAATTAGGTGATAAGTGGAAACCTAAAAAGTTACATTCCAGTTATTGAGATCAAGTACTACTTCCTCAATGGACTGACCAAGATCATGAATAAAATCCCCAATGGTCGACAAAATCATCCAAAGACCAAATAACGCATCTTACCTCCTAGTGACAGCCATGTTGGTTGGAGGTTTGACAGTCTGTGTGAGGGGTCTCATGACAATCTCCTGTCCTCGTCGCCCCCTGGCCACCAGTCGGCCCAGTACCAGCAGACCTACCCTGGGGGCGAACTCTATCACCACACCAGGGGCGATGTTGAGAGTCACTCCTGGCATGACTGTGACATCTGACATCACCTGGTATGGCATGTCACGAGGCTGTAGTGTCAAAGAGGTCTTGAGTCGTCCGGACAAGCGGTTCAAGTCTACGAGCGAAGGCTGCTCCCAAGCGATCTGATGACAGGCATATAAATATCACTTATATGATATTACTTTCTTATTCCTGAAAGAGTTTACAACAAGAAGGTATGTAGTATAAGATTACTCTGCCTAAATGAAACTCACCGAGAGTGATCCCTCAAAAGAATCTTCTATGAGGAAAGGCTTGAAGTTGGCAATCGCATGATCGTTCCAATCGTCAAAATCGAATATCTTGCTAATAATGTCGTGTTCGCTCGTTGTTCCCCACCAGTTCTCAGTGACGTCGATGGTTGAATCGATTCGGGCAGTTCGTACTCCAGCCACTAGAGAGTAGGCCTGTGTGTTTTCAGCGATCAAGTTGCGCTTCACTCTCACCTTTTGTAGTCCGTCAAATACAATTACACTGGATGGTGTCTGGAAAAATATATAAAAAGTTTATATCATAGTGTTTGCTCTTCAAACATAAACTTACATAACTTTTCAAAAATAATGTGTATTTGTACAGTACTTATTTAAGAGTGGCTGAAATAAGGTAGTTGCTCTATCAAGTGTTTTATATTTTAATAGGTTTTTGGCATCTTTCATGATTTTAGTCTAAGCTATTGTATTTTTCTGCCTTAGACCAACCTTTAATGTTGCTGTATTTATAGAAGAATATTTCAGAACCACACCTATCAAGGGAAAACATTGCATTTAAGTTAGTTAGCATCATTAATTGATTAATGACAAATTTCATATGGGTCTAGAATGTATCCCATCTTGGGATCAAATCAGAGTTGAAGGCAAGCACTATACAGTCTTACAACCACTTCGATAACGAGACTCCAAGTCCAAAGTCAAGTCAAATTTGACTCTTTCCTCAAAGCAGAAATTTTGTCTGAGTTGAGATAGTAAGAAGAAAGATTAACAGCCTAGATTATCAGCACAATGGAAAATGGTTGTAATAAATTTTGATAATTATAAGATTGCCATCACCAAAAATTATCTTAAGTATTTTTTAAAGTTCATTTACCTCGGGGGAAGGTGACCTATTCCTCTTGATGATATTGTTGCTAAACTCCGCCCTCAACTCTCCCAAAATCTCTGACTGACTGTCTGCCTTGAACTCGACCATGAATGTTCCAGTGTTGCGTTCGATTGTGTTTCCATGAAGCCACATCTGTTTTTCCATTCCTTGCACGGAGACGAGGCCCGACCGACACACGTTGTCCTCAAACACGTTACGAGTCATGTTGAACCTGCAAAATGAGGTTAGTATTTTGGAGTGAAAATTTATTTTGATGATTATTTTGGGTTTTGGAAAGCTAATGTTGTTATTTGAAACTGTAAGTCTAGCTTCTGAGAAAAGGGTAAAAAAAAAACTGATACTTAAATAAAATTCTAATCAGGAATTGGGCAATACTTTAAAATATATGAATCATGGTGACTACTAATTCCTTTGAGTACAAATTTGGGATATTTCAGAGACCTTTTATCATAGAAAGTCGTCTTTAATATGCATGAAGTAGCCTATATTGTAGCCAAAAAATATTGGATTTTAGAAACCATAATAAATAAAGTAAATAGATCATTAAGATCATAAGCATTGATAAGACTTATCATCATGAGAGTGTACATTTGCACTATATTATTTTCATAAATAAAATACATTGCTAAACACAATATAACTTCCCCACTGCAACGTTTAGTTTTGGTGGGTTTAAAAATCAGTTTTACATTTTTGTAACCCCAGTAGAAACCCATGACTCAGAATGTGGTTGTATTAAAATCAGTTACTTTGGTCCACCTATTATGATCGGTCATTCTAATCAAGGCCTGCCATCTCAGATTTAAAGATTTTTGTGTCATTGAAGTTATAAAATATCAGATCTAGTGTATCAAAATCCTAAAGATACACAAAACACATGAAGTTAAAGGGTATTTTTATTTTTTCACCAGCATCACCTAGTGAAGTGGCCTCCAATCACTGCGGCGTATTGCTGGTTGTTGCGCCAAGTGTTGTTGTGCAGTATCACAGAGTGAGTGAAGTTCTCGTTGTATTGCCACACATAAGGCAGACTCAGCTCCAGGCCGCCTGCGTGGTTGCGCTCGATAGAGTCGTCACTCAGCAGCCAATGGAACAGGTTGTTGGAGCTCCGCAAGTCTCTGCGTGGAAGAAAAAGAGTAGTGTTTTTTTTTTTGTTTTTTTTTTCTTCTTTTAACCTTGCATTTGCCCGTCCACATAGACTAAGCGCCCATGCGTGGATCGTTTACAGCAAAGCAAGGAGTGAGCCGGTACAGTACAAAGGTGAACTGTACTGATAAAATGTTATCGTCAGTGACCAGGATCCGAACCCACGACATCGCTGCCATGGGCCCGAAGTCCGCGACGCTACCGACTGAGCCACCGACTCACTAGATGAGATTAATCTTTTTAAATACAATATTTTTAAATATAAGTGCCTGTGAGTCTATGTGATAATGCAAACTGATAATTTAAATAAAAAAATTTAGAAATTTAGAATTCAGTAATATTTATACCTCCTCTAGAAGTATTATCCAAGTAAATATAAATTCCATAATTCACTAAATGTTTTCTATTACCGCTACTAAATTAACACATACTTCATCATGCAAGTGCTTCACTAGAAAAGTTGTTTAAATCTCAAGATAAGACAGTATATTTGTAACACTTTGATTTAAGGCCGACCAAGATTACTTTATTAATATCTAACTTCCTCTAGGGCCTAAAGTTCAAGATCAAGAACTTGGAAGCAAATGATCATGTGATCAACAATCATACTGAAGATGAAGGTCACTTTTACCAACCTCTTAGCTACTCTACCAAACGGTCGAGCATCAAACCCTGCCTTAAGAAGAAGCTCAAGGAAAAAGCAACCAATTAAAAGAATGAACATGTGATTCCAAAAATTTGGGGAGAGGTAAAGTGAACTACTAGGCCTACTAAATCTTGTCTAAACTCCTACTGAAGATGATTAAAGTTCCAAAATTCAAATACCTGCTTCCAATCTCTTGGAGAAGGAAAGCTTGAAAACTGAATAAAACAACATGTTAAGAGAGTGTTTATTTTAATGTGTGTACCACTACTACCACACATTTCTAAAAAGATATGTTGGGCCGTAGAATTTAATAAGACATAGTTTTTTCAAATGTACTAAAGATTGATACTGTAGATTTTTGGAAAATATTACTATGTCCAGAGGAACATTTCTGTTAGTGTTGTTATAAGCCCAAAACATTAAAAGTTCTAAAAAGATTTAAATATTTGATGATTTTCAATCTATCACTGGATGTGATGCGTATAGACCAAGCTTGTGACTGACAAAAACCAATGAAAAATCTCTAAAAATTGTCGTTTAACAACTTAAGAACTCTTAGAATAGAACACTTTCCCAAAATTAAAGACAAATGTCACTAACCAATCAGTATAATGGCTGTTGTTCATGAGTATTTAAGCACTAGGTTGCAAGATTGAAGCAGGGGCGGCGGAAGCAAATTATTGTTAGGGGGTCAGAAACCTATGGTGGAGGTCCACATCCGGGGGGTCTGGGGGGTATGGAATACCCCCCAGGGGGCAAGGGGGGTCCGGGAAAATTTTGAAAAATAAAAGCCTTAAAACGTGTTTTTAGGCTACCTGAAGAACATTTTTCTTCAAGCAGTAACAAAGAAAATTTACAATTTAACAAAGATGCTACTCTGTTCATTGTAAAAACATTATAATAAATAATACACATAAATCTCAAACAAACATAAAATGAAGTACTGGTGCCCAGATTTTACTAAAGCTGCCAGCAATGAGTTGCTGCAGACGACATAGAAGAGTAAACAAGCTCTAGGCCCTAGGGATTTATGTGTTCGCGTAATTTCGGCAGGCTCTGCCCCTCCCCCTCAAAACTGAATTAATAATAAGTTAAATTAAAATTAGCTGCTTGATTATAGTTAATCACAAAAGTAAGACGGTAGGGTATAACCAAGTAAGTGTGTCCACTGGGGATAATTAATGGTTCACACAAAAAACATTACAAACATTGTATTGGCACAACATAAAATTACTAAGAAATACAAAACCTTTTTGATGAATTATTGCTAAAATAAGTAAAATCCCACACGAGAATCTCAAGATATTAGCCTACTACAAGTTTACTAGATTTAATTAGAGTTAGTTAACTCTCCAAAATTCCAATACGATCATGAACATCAATTAAATTAATTATTACTTTTATAAGGTTTAGTGAGTATTAAGCCCCTTCATAATAAATGTAATAGATTATTATTAATAACTAAATTGTTTATCTTTGTACTTATCTTCAGTAACTGTTATTAGGCCTACTTATACTTTTCTTCTTGGGCCGAAAAAATAAACGTATACAGTACGGAATGCTTTATATCTTTAAATTTTTTATATGAACTCAGGCCCTTGACCCCCCTGACCCTTCCTAAAATTTCAGGGGGGTCAACTGACCCCCCTGACCCCCTGGTTCCGCCGCCACTGGATTGAAGGTACCATCCCCGCCCACTGACACACTAGGCAAAAACGTCAGTTTCGTTTTAAATCTCTCAAATATAAATACAAATTTATATTATTTACTTTAAAGTATAAGTAATATATACAGACCTGCTGAACTGCAGTATCCCACGGCCGTTGTCTGTGATGAGTGTGTTGTTGAACACCAGAGATATCTCGGAGATGTTGGTCTGCGCGAGGCTCCAATGTGGAGAGTCTATGAGCACTGCCTCGGCTCCGTTGTGGCTCAGGTCGCACCCAATCACGTGCAATGACTCGTTACTGTGACGCAAGTAGTGTTCCCCACTCTCCGTCAGGTATCTGCAGAAAATAAGATAGAGATCTTCCTTGAGCATATATTTGTTTCTTTAGCTTTCCTTTGTATATTTTTGGTTGAATTAGATTATTGTTGCAGACATTATTCATTATATATAACTCAAGTCCTCGGACTGTGTGGCTATAATCAAGTTTTTACTAGATAGTGTTAATACAAATGTACCTACCTAACTCGTTTGTTTTTATTGTAAGCCTTTTCAACATTTAAAAGGTTTTTGTATTTCTCTTAACATTTTGTTGTTTTTTAGCTATTATATTTCCTAAAGCCGCCACTGATTTCTGTACTAATCTTGCCATGTTCTAGGTTTCCTCTCACCTAAAGTCAGTTCAGACCCTGAAACGTTATGATACTTTCTGTTTAACTAATCAAAAATTTAAAAAAAATTTCTGCAATTAAAATTTTTTTAGAATTTATTTAATATCTACTAACCTGTTATAGAATGACATCCAAATTCCTCTCTCGTTCCCTTTTATTCGAGAATTGATCAGAGTCAAAGTTGGAATCGGCCCTTTCACTATTTTGCGCTCTATGTTCTGTTCAGGAGCTGGAAAAAGAAACATGTATTTTAATCGATGCATAAAATAAAATTTAACACAAATCTACGCTTTGCGACATATTATTGGAACTTTAAGCTTTGATCAATTCATTTTGGTTTAGCTGCAAAATTCTTAAACAGCGCTAAAAATTATCTTCGACATTTAACACACACAACATTTAAAATCGACAATAAATTAATAAACCAAACAATTTTACAAAATAAAATCAGTAAAAAAAAATTAGACTGTAAAATTGCTATTAGCTACATTTCAAATTAAAATACAATTTTTCACACTTTGCAACTGACAATACCACACAAAATAAACTATCTATTTAGAAACTTCGACCATAGGTTGTTAATAAAACCAGTATTTACTATGGTATATACCTCTAAGACAGGAGACAGCCAGTATAGCCATGCCTAGAGCATCTTCACCACTGTGGTAGTCCAGCACCACAGTGTAGGAGGTACTGGTAGTGGGGAATACCAGCTGGTCCTTCCGTACACTCCACACCTGGTCATACATCAATACATTGGTAGGTAATACACTAATACATGGTCATTGTCACTCATTGAGTAGTGTAGACCAGTCAATTGCTCTCTATGTTTTTAGACGGTGACAGTAACATTTTTCAAATAATGTTATCTGATAAAAATATAGGGTATTTGCCATGAATTATCAAGGAAATTGACAGGAAAGCAGGCTTACCTTTAAATAAGTCCATAGAGACACATAAAACATCACAAAATTAAAAGTAGAAATCTTTGTGGTCATACTGTCCACTTTTTAAAAGTGTGGTTGAAAAAGTGGTCAGTGACCACGAAAATGTCTACTTTTACTTTTTGTGATGTTTTATGTGTCTCTATGGACTTATTTTACCGTTCCCGGACGGGCGAAATCGTGATATAGGACAGGAAAAAATTATAGGAAAAAATTAATATAATTTTCCTTAATTGTGTTTTGTTATACAAGTATACATAAAATAAACACAATAGAACACTTCATACTGTCAAAATAATTTTTTACTCGTTTTTAAATATGCGGATATATCTGCTACCCGTCCGCGGATGAGTAGAAAAGCAGCGGATATATCCGGCACCCGTCTTTGAAGATATGACCATGACAACGTTAGGCAATAAATAAAGAACAATATGTTAACAATAAATTAAGACAACATAGTGTTGAGCGCAAAATGTCGAGGGGAGGTGGGTGGTGCGAGGGGAGAGGGTGAGGAGCGGGAGAGGGTAGGCGCGTGAGAGAGGGGGGAGTGTGGGAGAGAGCGCAGCCATGGAGAGAGCAGGAAAGTGGCGCCTTGGTACCGCGAAACATCTGGTTACTGCTCAAGCATCTGCCAGTCTGTCTGAAGAGAGGGCGGATATATCCGCTTCCCGTCCGGAACATCAAAAACCATAAGCGGATATATCCGTCACCCGTCCTTTATCGCCAAAGACTTAGGCGGATATATCCGTCACCCGTCCGGGAAGGGTTAAAGGTAAGCCTGCTTTCCTGTCAATTTCCTTAATAATTTTTCAAATAAGAGTAACTTTAGAAATGCATTTAGAATAAATATTGTTTTATTCTGTTAAATTGTAATTTCCCCTCACCTCTCTAGCCGAGTGCAGATCGGGTCCGTCATGAACCAGAATGTCTTCAGTGCTGCGGTTGTGAATCGGGTTGAAAAGTTGAAGTCCAACCACAAAACCCGGTTTACACTGAACAAACAAAAGAATGTCATTTGAGTAAGGCTGTATTGGTAAGGTAAGCTGGGTTGTCTAGAAAATATATTACTCGTTAAATACAGTATATATTTTTCTAAAAGTTGGCTTTAGGAGGAACGAATGGATACACAACTAACTCACATAAGAAAACATTTTCAGGTAGTTGATAGCACAAAAGAAATTCTACTACCATTCCTAAATTCTACTATTTTATCTTAAATGATAATGCTTGGAAAACGAAAATACAAATTCAATGCGTTACAGGGCTGTATTTCCCTAAAAGGTGGATGGAGGTCCCGGCCTGGGAGGAGGCCTCACAGAACATATTTTTTCTTCAAAAATAAATTTCACCAATGTATCTTGTACACACTAATGACGACATTATTGTTGCTTAAAATGTTAAACTAAAGTAAATTAGTTTGTTAACACCAACACACAAAAAGTTTAAACCCAATTGTAAAATCGCCAGAATATAACTAAACTTTTAACATGTAACCTCACCCTGAGATAGAACTGCATGTTGATGGGGTCCAGAGTGACTCGCTGGGTGATGAGTATCTGAGTCTAACCTAACCTAGCCTAACCATAACCTCACCCTGAGGTAGAACTGCATGTTGATGGGGTCCAGAGTGACTCGCTGGGTGATGAGTATCTGAGTCTAACCTAACCTAACCTAACCATAACCTCACCCTGAGATAGAACTGCATGTTGATGGGGTCCAGAGTGACTCGCTGGGTGATGAGTATCTGAGTCTAACCTAACCTTACCATAACCTCACCCTGAGGTAGAACTGCATGTTGATGGGGTCCAGAGTGACTCGCTGGGTGATGAGTATCTGAGTCTAACCTAACCTTACCATAACCTCACCCTGAGGTAGAACTGCATGTTGATGGGGTCCAGAGTGACTCGCTGGGTGATGAATATCTGAGTCTAACCTAACCTTGCCATAACCTCACCCTGAGATAGAACTGCATGTTGATGGGGTCCAGAGTGACTCGCTGGGTGATGAGTATCTGAGTCTAACCTAACCTAACCTTACCATAACCTCACCCTGAGGTAGAACTGCATGTTGATGGGGTCCAGAGTGACTCGCTGGGTGATGAGTATCTGAGTCTAACCTAACCTTACCATAACCTCACCCTGAGGTAGAACTGCATGTTGATGGGGTCCAGAGTGACTCGCTGGGTGATGAGTATCTGAGTCTAACCTAACCTTGCCATAACCTCACCCTGAGATAGAACTGCATGTTGATGGGGTCCAGAGTGACTCGCTGGGTGATGAGTATCTGAGTCTAACCTAACCTTGCCATAACCTCACCCTGAGATAGAACTGCATATTGATGGGGTCCAGAGTGACTCGCTGGGTGATGAGTATCTGAGTCTAACCTAACCTAACCTAACCATAACCTCACCCTGAGATAGAACTGCATATTGATGGGGTCCAGAGTGACTCGCTGGGTGATGAGTATCTGAGTCTAACCTAACCTAACCTAACCTTGCCATAACCTCACCCTGAGGTAGAACTGCATGTTGATGGGGTCCAGAGTGACTCGCTGGGTGATGAGTATCTGAGTCTAACCTAACCTAACCTAACCATAACCTCACCCTGAGATAGAACTGCATGTTGATGGGGTCCAGAGTGACTCGCTGTGTGATGTGTATCTGAGTCTAACCTAACCTAACCTAACCATAACCTCACCCTGAGGTAGAACTGCATGTTGATGGGGTCCAGAGTGACTCGCTGGGTGATGAGTATCTGAGTCTAACCTAACCTAACCTAACCATAACCTCACCCTGAGATAGAACTGCATGTTGATGGGGTCCAGAGTGACTCGCTGGGTGATGAGTATCTGAGTCTAACCTAACCTAACCTAACCTTGCCATAACCTCACCCTGAGGTAGAACTGCATGTTGATGGGGTCCAGAGTGACTCGCTGGGTGATGAGTATCTGAGTCTAACCTAACCTAACCTAACCATAACCTCACCCTGAGATAGAACTGCATGTTGATGGGGTCCAGAGTGACTCGCTGGGTGATGAGTATCTGAGTCTAACCTAACCTAACCTAACCTTGCCATAACCTCACCCTGAGGTAGAACTGCATGTTGATGGGGTCCAGAGTGACTCGCTGGGTGATGAGTATCTGAGTCTAACCTAACCTAACCTAACCATAACCTCACCCTGAGGTAGAACTGCATGTTGATGGGGTCCAGAGTGACTCGCTGGGTGATGAGTATCTGAGTCTAACCTAACCTAACCTAACCATAACCTCACCCTGAGGTAGAACTGCATGTTGATGGGGTCCAGAGTGACTCGCTGGGTGATGAGTATCTGAGTCTAACCTAACCTAACCTAACCTAACCATAACCTCACCCTGAGATAGAACTGCATGTTGATGGGGTCCAGAGTGACTCGCTGGGTGATGAGTATCTGAGTCTAACCTAACCTAACCTAACCATAACCTCACCCTGAGGTAGAACTGCATGTTGATGGGGTCCAGAGTGACTCGCTGGGTGATGAGTATCTGAGTCTAACCTAACCTAACCTAACCATAACCTCACCCTGAGATAGAACTGCATGTTGATGGGGTCCAGAGTGACTCGCTGGGTGATGAGTATCTGAGTCTAACCTAACCTAACCTAACCATAACCTCACCCTGAGATAGAACTGCATGTTGATGGGGTCCAGAGTGACTCGCTGGGTGATGAGTATCTGAGTCTAACCTAACCATAACCTCACCCTGAGGTAGAACTGCATGTTGATGGGGTCCAGAGTGACTCGCTGGGTGATGAGTATCTGAGTCTAACCTAACCTAACCTAACCATAACCTCACCCTGAGATAGAACTGCATGTTGATGGGGTCCAGAGTGACTCGCTGGGTGATGAGTATCTGAGTCTAACCTAACCTAACCTAACCTTGCCATAACCTCACCCTGAGGTAGAACTGCATGTTGATGGGGTCCAGAGTGACTCGCTGGGTGATGAGTATCTGAGTCTAACCTAACCTAACCTAACCATAACCTCACCCTGAGATAGAACTGCATGTTGATGGGGTCCAGAGTGACTCGCTGGGTGATGAGTATCTGAGTCTAACCTAACCTAACCTAACCATAACCTCACCCTGAGGTAGAACTGCATGTTGATGGGGTCCAGAGTGACTCGCTGGGTGATGAGTATCTGAGTCTAACCTAACCTAACCTTGCCATAACCTCACCCTGAGGTAGAACTGCATGTTGATGGGGTCCAGAGTGACTCGCTGGGTGATGAGTATCTGAGTCTGGCCTTCCTCCAGCTCTATGTTGGGTTGAGAGCTGGGCAGTAGTAGAGGGGGTCGGTGGAGGGGAGCAGACGCCTCCTCAGAGGAAGACTTGAACCACCCCGCGATCTCCCGCTGTTGGTACACCGTGAGCGCCGGGTTGTGTCGGATCCCTGCCACCTTGTTGTTCTCTATCACCGAGCCTAGAAGAACAGTATGAATACAGTTGTAGAAAACTCTATAGCGAGATGCCTCTTGTCAATTCTATTTTCCCATTCGTCCCACTATCTTGTCTGTCATCATCTCTCATTGGCTGATTACTGATAAGGTGGAGAGGCTTCTGGGTTGTATGTTCTTAGAAGCCAGCTCTACCCATCATAACCTAGCTCAAGTCAGCTGGAAAATATTTTTTAAACTGATACTTAAGCTACCGCTTACTCTGTTCACACATGCTGGCCGTCTAAGTGAACTATAAATATCTGCATTGCACCATGGGTGGCAGAGTTAAATCTATTTCTGACAACTAACATACAGAAATCATTTGTGAACGGCATACAGTAAACTGAGATTGAATACACTGAGAAATTTGTATTGCTAACTTGTTTTATAACACTGTTAGTGAAAATGCAATCTCACAACCACAAATTATGTTTGATTACCATTAAACTGGAAGTAAACCTAAAAGTTTACGTCAAAGTTTTTTTTTTTTTACTTAAAACAGAAAATATAAAGAATTGAAAATTCGTTCAAACTGTGACCACATAAAGCTAGCTCCACCAGTTTTAACCTCAAAGTCTCTTATTAAAAATCATCAAAAAGTGGCATACCTGTGATCTTGAGGCCGAGCTGTTTAAAAGCCACGCCACTGCCTCGGTTGTTGGTGAACTCAGAATTGTGAACAATGTTGGAAGCTCCGCTGTAAATGTCTGAGTAGATCACACCTAATCCATCTTGCACGTTGTCCACCACCCGCACATTGTCTAGGCTGTGGCGGTACACATCCACTTGAATGGCTGCGGCAGACGACATAAACCAAATCATTTTTTGAGCCTTTGAAAGTCTTTTACAATGGCACTAAGCTTCTTCACTGAGTAGCAAGGGTTCTTTTAAGCAATACCAAAATTAAAGACCTAGAGAATTCCTAACACTATCTCTGCAGTAAGGGCACAAGACAAGAGCTAAGGTTTTTTTTTAATTTTTTTATTATTGCAGACCTACAATAGTATAAAAGTATCTCATTAATCTGTAACGAGTCAAACCAAAACTTCACACAAAAGTATCATATTTCACTGTCACTGACAGCATTTTCAGTCAAGAAAGCGTTGAGTTGTGAAGGGGGGAGGGGGTTGGGGATCTTTAGGTTCCTAACTTCTGCATCTCTTTATTTAGAAATTGCTATTCAAACTACTCTAAATAGGAATTGCGACAAAAAATGAAGGTTATTTTTCGTGCATCTGTGCATAAACTCTGATTTTCTTATGTACCCTACACTAGCTGAACAAAATATCTTTTCAAAAATCTTTAAAGCTAAAACTTAAAAACGTTCCTAAAAATTTTCCTTTATAACAATTCAGACAGCATTACCAGGTTTGAAGCTGTTGGTGGCATAGTCCAGCAGGCCGGCCTTCTGCACCGTCACGTACTGCAGGTCAGTCCGCTCAGCTGTCCCGGCCAGCCGCACTCCGGCCCAGTGTGGCTCGTAACACCTCAGTCCCACGTCCTGGTCATGAGTACAGGAGTTCTCCAGGTGTAGTGATCTCTCAGCTCTACACTGTGTGATGTCGTAGTCCTCCTCCGTACACTGGACATTGCTGGGCACAGAGTATATAGATTAAACAGGAGTTTAACATACTGAAAATAAACTAAAGACGTGAGAAAAATGTCATAGTCTGGAACTTTTGGGGGAAAACCCCATGTATGCAGGTGCAGGATCAAAATCTAATAATAACCTCCCATAAGCATATGCGATGATTGCAAGATTTGAAAACTCATATCGCACACGTCTTAAAAATCAAAAATATTTTGTACTATTTGAAGAAATGAATGAAAGATCTGCTACATCTTAAGTTTATTTCATTATAAAGATTGATTATGGTTTTGTGATATTTTCTTAGTATTATTAAATGTAAGCTAAAGATTGAGGTAGTGTTAATATAATCATTAACATTTAAAAATATTGTTGAAACATTTTATCGATTTTATACCTCATGATGATTTTTTCCGATGTGCCAGCCACTGGGATGTCAGCCCGTTCGAGGAACCAATCATCAGGGTTGAGCACAAGTCCCAGCTGATGGCATACTAGAGCTGCGTCTGTCATGGTCCAGCCATAATTACATACTGTGCCCCACTCTTCTCCTACCTTCACCTGTAAAATACATACAAGAGAACTGTTGTGAAGAAAGTAAAACCAACTAACATACATAATAACACTTTATCCAGCAACCATACAGTAACGCGACACAAGAAAGCAAACAACTCAGAAATTGTCTCTGGATGATAATATGCAAGTTTTGCACAGTGACTTGACATTTTCCACAGAAAATAATAAATTAGTTTCAATATGGTTTTAAATGTTAATGATGGGTCCTTTTATGCAAAAATCTATTTAGCAAAAACACATTTTTGATTTACGTACTACATGATATGTTCCGCGATATTTCTTAAATTAGCCTTCTTAAAACCTCTTTCACATTCAACAACAGAGGTTAGATAACTGTTATTGGTGATGTGAGGTCCTACAGATGGATAAAGGGGTTAGAAACTTGAATCCAAAGGTTGAACTTGCATTTGAGCCAACAATCAGAACCCCCATATGTCCAAAACAAATCTTAAACAGTAAACGCTAACAGCCTAAAATTTGAATTCCAAAAGTCGTCTATTTTGCATTTACAGCCTTTTAACTGAACTATAATGTGTTTTAATATTTGCTTTTAAAATCCCACGACTAAAATGCATTGTGTTCATGCAAAATATCCAATATTGTTTGTGTTGGAAACTTATACATGTAGAGAAAATTAAATAGCCCTATAATTACCTGTAGTCTACCCTCTTTCTCAGTCCGTCCACCCAACAGTCTCACAGGGGTGGGGTCAGAGGGGGGGAGGGGGGCTTCTGTCTCCGTCTCTGTCTGTTGCTCCATGACACTTTCTTCTTGTAAAGTCAGCAGAACGTTGTTCACCTTACGTCCCCGAGCTTCCAGCTTACCAGCCACCATCATACCAACTCCAGGAGGAAAACTGTGGAGAACAAATCACATGTCAAAATATTGTAAACTATCCTTTGTAGTCAAATCGACTAAGTCAATTTAATTGAGAGCACAAAAGCTTAAGTATTAAGGATTTTTAAGGATAGCAGACTTGCCTGAATGGGAAAGAGTTTGCCCTGACACAGAAACATTTTTAAGTTTACATCACACAAAAATTTTAATATTTCACTCTCATATATCAGTCAAAAATTAGCACACTTTAAACTGTCAAACTCTGTTTTCTGTCACCTCAAAAACTCATGTTTTGCAATATTTACTGTAAGGTTGATAGTCAAGGCTACACTGTGTATTGGTGTGATGACTTACCGCAGCACCACACCAGGCTGCAGAGTAAGTCGTCCTTCAGGCCGGATGTTGATATCCCTCAGGACTCTGTACTCTCCAGGTCTCAGACTCTCCAGACCATCCACCTCTCCTCCCACCGCGTCTGTCCCCTCCACATGGAACTGTGGGACAAACTGGTTGATCTGGGAGATGGTGCGGCTGCCAGGGTTGCTGCTGTGAAGGAGGAATGGGATGAACCGGATTTTGGCCAGGTTGTATCGGTCCTTCCTGTAGACAATATAGACAATAATTTTAGCAGGTAAGAGTCAACTCCTGAATAAGAAAACTGATGCCAAAAAGGGAATGGAGAGGTGAAAGCACACAAAATATGAAAATGTTGACCAGCCAATTAAGAAGACATCAAAGGATTTAAGGGTAGAGGTTTAGTTAATACCATCTTGGGTAAAAATGGAAATTAAATAAAAGTAGTGATTTAGATGAAAAATTACACTCTTTCAGAATTTTGTAACGATAACCAAAATTAACTTTTAAATAACAAAAATCCCAAAGAGTATGTAGTCTTATTAGTTTTTTCATATAAATAAAGCTTTAAATTTAATCATACACTTTCAGTTCACTACGGTTGATTTAGGGGGTGAATCACCCAAAATGTATTTTTTTAAAGTAAGTTAGCAGGCTTTTACTAACCTCAACTAGGCCTATACTTCCACGATCCTGATGGAAATTTGTGAGTTGAAATGCTTACTATGTGACAAAAATCAAAGATCTTAAAACAAATCAGTAAAACACCTAACTAAAAAATACTAAAATCAGTGTGACTTTAGTAACTGGAATACCCCTGAGCCTAAGATAGAGGATTTTAAAAAATCATCCGTACCTATCAAACACTCTCTCAAATATCTTCTCCTCGCTGGTTGAGCCGAGCCAGTTGAAGGTGCAGTTGATCAGCTGGCTTTGGTCTTCCAGGTGTGAGCCGACCTCGTACACCGAATCAGGGTTCTGTAGGATGTTACGGAACACGTCTACATTGGGCGATGATACTACCAAAGGAGCTGCCACACGACTGCGGGGAATTAACCGAGCCTCTTCCTCATCTCCTGCAAGACAGAACAGGAATTAATATTTTTAAATCTAATCATACTTGGATCCATTTACTTTACTGCCACTGATCAATAATCATATTTGGAGGTACCTCTTTGTGTATGATTATTTAATACTTTACTGACAGAACCCTTGTGGTGAGGACATGTTGAATATCTACAAACATCAAACCAACGCTCATCCAACAGTTAATACATACTACTTCTTTAATTCACGCCAATAATGAAGAGGAACAATTGATTACTATAAGATTTTTTCTTTTGTCCCAATCTGTACAAAAGTCTTGAAGTTTGTACCAGTAATACTCACTTCTGAAAATGAATCAATCAAATAGGTATAGTCCAGTCAAGGAATGAGGTGTAGAGTGCGTGAGCAGGTAACTAAGCGATTCCTTCAGAAACTTGTTCAGGGGGCTTAGGGTGTTAACATACCAAAAGTCCTGACTCCTAGGTGGTGAGCCAGGGGGTGGAGGGGGGAAAAAGGGGGGGAAAAAGATACGCCTTTTGGGTTTTTTGATTATATCTCGAAAACTATCAACTTTTTGTATACTATAGTAAAATATAAAATTGAAGAAGATTAAATTTTCTACAAGAAAAGTGTATAATGTGTTTATTTTGGTTCAACAGATTACGAGTTATAACTTATTTAATTGATATCTTATTAAAATCTCCTTCCATGAGAAATACATGTAAATTAGTATGCGAAATGGGGCGAATCCTATCCGCCCAAAGGAAATATAAATGCTATTCTGTAAATCTTGACAAAATTTCCAGTAATTTGACACTTTAATCATTAAAATTGATCCAAAATTAAGGCGAGGGCGAGGTAACAAAATGTCGAGTTTTGATGTTTTTTTATTGGAAATATAAAAAAAAACCTTAAATCATCCCATTTTTAAACGCTCACCCTCGCTTTAATTTTTGACAAAATTTCATGATTAAAGTGTCAAATTACTGGAAATTTTGTCAACCCTAAGCACACCCTAAGCCCCCTGAACAAGTTTCTGAAGGAATCGCTTAGTTACCTGCTCACGCACTCTACACCTACTTTTGGATCATTCATTGACTGGACTAGTACTTATTTAAACTAATCAATATTGAATACATACAACCTTTATTTGTCAGTTATTCTACTTCCAACTCTTCAACTATAAACACGTTTTAGGCCAAGATATTCTGAATTTAATGTAAAAATAATTTATATCTATATCTATGAAATATTTTTTTAAGTTCGTTTTTTTACTTAAGAGACCTCACAGTTCTCAAAATTTAACTTATATTGAACCTGTAAAACTATAACATATACAAAAATCCTCACCATCAAATGGTTCCCGTATCCGGTTTCTCCTGATGAAGTTCCAGGTGAAGAGAATATAATGCACTTCACTGTACGCAGACAACCCGATGTTGACTACATAAACTCCACTGTTCTCCACAAACTCGTTGTTCCGAATCACAAATCTACTTGGCATAACCTCCAGCTCCTCCACTGCGTCATTCTTGATCAAAACTCCTCCGTAAGTATGGCCAGTCATCCGGTTAAACTCTATCACTCCATCCATGTTCACGGCCGGCCGGATTTTGATTCCCAACTTCTTGTTTTGTGAAAAAGTGTTGTGACCGATTTGTAATCTTGTAGAAGGGGCGTTCTGCTTCCAGCATGACTTTATCTGTGGGAAAAGCAATGGTTTAGTAAAATAAAATTCAATAAATTTACTCTACCCCTGACCTAATATATTCATACAAAGATGCCATTTGATATAGATACAAACAACAAAAGTCTGAAATGTAAACCCTCAAACATTGAATGTTACTAATATTAATACTAGTATACCAATATACATTTTGGAGAGGTGTTCATGTAACTCTAAATGCTAGGCAATGCTCCCTCCTCCACCAAGAGTCCACCCATATTGGACCCTTTGATGGAGTTGTCCTTGACTATATAATCCAGAAGGTAATATTATTTTACATCAATGTTCTCTAAAAAATCAGAAGTAGCAACAGCAGTAAATTTACTCCAAAGACTTTTGTAACAGCTTTTGAAACAGACAGGCACTAAACATCAACTTAAATGTATTGGTAGGCCAACCAAACTTCTAAAACTCACCTCGATCGCAGTGTTTAGACTGAGGTTGAAGAAGTTGCCGGTGATATTGACGATGGAGTCGCCACAGAAGTTTCCCACCAACAGTCCGGTCTCCAGGTTGCGGAACAACTCACTGTAAGCAACACTTGTCTCTTGTTGGAAGGATTGGTACTCTGGTTCCTTAGTGTCGTTCAACCTGTCAAAAACTCATTATTACTTTGTATTCTTTCTGATAGTAGCTGGTTTAGAGCTCACCTGACAGTCAAAATGTTGCCAATTAGATATAAGATAAGAATATATGTCTATATGTTAATCGGGTGTGAGCTATCATCATGATCATACCAAATTTCAACCAAATCCGACCAGTAGTTAATGCGTGATTGAACTTCAAACAAACAAACAAACATACAAACAAACAGACAAGCACACAAACATTCACATTTATAATACAGTATTAGTATGATGATTACTGAGACAAAGTTTATGGTGATTTATATATTACTTACCACACAGCCATTCCAAAGCCCTGATTGGAGGAGAGTGAAGACCTAGTTACATTTACGACACCACCAGTGAAGCTGACATTAACCCCGTCACCTACGTTGAACGCTATCCTGGCATCAGAAATGTTTACATAGCCAACTCCCCTCAGCACATGAACACCTGATAACAATCGTATACAAGTTATACACAGAGTAAGCAAATTTACTGAGAATTTATCATATTTTTTACACACTCTACATATACCAGGCAAAAACAACTTTAATATTGTCTTCAGCTGATTCATTAGGATGACAAATATAAAATGGGGTTTGTTTAATCAGTGGATTATCTAATTAAGTTCTATTCAATAAAAAACAAATATTTACCTGCAATATGGTTATTGTGAGAAACATCACTCTGAGAAAGATGAAATTGGCTTCTGAAGCCCTCCAAAGCAATTCCTCGGCCATTGTTGTCTTCCACCTTTGAATCTTCAACCACGTTCAGATCGAACCATTTTCCTAAATCAAAAGAAATAATGATCAATATAAATACTTTATTTCAAAATGAAAATATTTAGAAAGATTAAATTAGAAGAATTGTTGGTAATGTACCTTCTTTGTAAATAAAATTATATTATTGTCTGTACATGATCATGAAGTTTTTGGTTATTTTTATGTTTTAGAACCTATGAAAGCAACAAAAATGCCAATTTAGGCTGCTTCCTTGGGTAAAACTAAAGAACTGATCAAGATCAATATCTTTTTCCTATCCTCTAAAATGTTGAGATGTCTTTGACTACT